>NW_028277281.1:0-314174 GCF_059751315.1 Micrasema longulum
TGTCCAGAAGGAGCGTAGAATCATGTTTGAATTGAATTTGATTCGGTGATTTTATGAAAGAAAACAACTTGTTATCAAAGAAATCAAGACTGGTATGTTTGTTGGCAGACCTAAGAATTCTGGAGAATGAAAACCATGGTTAGTTCTATGGTTATCGGTATAAAGCGTAGAGACCTTGTACAGAACATCGAACAAAGAACATTTCATTGTTTCAATCAACAAGTAAAATATGTACTAATATCTTGTACTGGAATTTCATATCAAGTTCCTTGAATTTTTACAATAGTCACGTTTCCTGGTACTCGTATCACTCAACGTACTTATTAGTCATTTCTAATCTGCCTTATTATTTATTTATTTATATTCTTCATATATATGACTTGCGTGCACCAATGTCCCGATTGCGTCGCGTTGTAAACTCGAGACAGGATCTGGACCTTTTTGATAAGTCTTTCTGGATTTAAACAATTACAAAAATACACCAGATCTTGTCTCGAAGTAGTTTTTTTTATTGATTGGTTTGGTGTTTTTTTTTTAGAACTCCATATTTAAACTTAAACCAATGTTGAATTTTTAAACGAAATTCGTTATAAAATGCCCTAACAAGGCGAAGCAATTGTCACGAAATTTTGTTTATATATTTTTTATATTTGTTAAAATAAAATAAAGTGTTCAGTAGACTCAAATCAGTGTTTGATTTCTAATATTATATGTTAAGTTTTTTATTATTTATTATTTATTTATTCATTTAAAAGAAACAAACAGTCGACAATGATATAATAACATAAAAAAGATACGGTTTAAAGACAGACCAGCGAAGTTTCTAAATAAAAATCATACATATTAAATTGTGGTGCAACAAAAGTTAACAATAAAATAATAAACAATAAAAATACTTAGTAAAATTAATAAGTTTAAATTTTAATGACATGTGATGCAATAGAATAACAATCTAGATAAAAAAGTATAAGTAATAAATATTTTTTTGCATGTTATTTTTCATTTTATTTTTGCACCACAACAGGCCAGGAGGCCTAATTACAGTGGTGAATTACATCACAGAACTCCCAGACTTGATTTTTGTATTCTCACCGGGAATCGAACCCGGAACCTTCCATCTGTGAGTCAAGCGTCTTGACCACTACACCACGGAGGCCGCCAAATAAAATTCATAATAAAATTCCAAAGAATACAATGCAAAAAAGATAATCAGAAATTAATTTTAAAATGTAAATTATACAAATTTAGATTCACACATAATCAAATATACAAAATAATGGTAACTTTAAAATCAACAAAATAAAAGTAAAATAAAGTAGTATTAAAAAAAATTATAGGATCATTAAAATTAATAGAAAAAGAATATATATTTAAAAATATAATTGAAATGATAATTAAGATATGCTTTCTAAAAAACTCACCCAATATTATAGTAAGAAACAGAATAAGTAGGATTAATAAATAATATGCCAAATAATAGTAAGTATTAAATTAAATAATACAAAAAATAATAATGAAAAAGCATAAAAATATAAATACAATAAATAATTAAAGTTTTTATTGTAACTAGATGGATTGAATGAGTCTGTAAATAAATAAATAACCCCCCTAGGGCTAATTGCACAATGCATATACATAAGTTGGAAATAAGTTAAATATTTGTCACATTTTCTCGAAAAGGACAAAACGGATTGTCTGAAAAAGATGTAGATAAATCAGTGCATTTTAACAAAAACATAACACATTTTTTTTTATAGAACATTTTCGATACAACTGGGCCAAAATGGCATCAATTTAATAGCAGAATTCATTTTTCGCACCTAATGATGGAAAAAGCACTGCATTAATAGAAAATACATTTATGTGTGTGTTTAGTAAATAACAGCATTTATTGATATTATTCCTGGCCGATTAACCTTTTTATATATAAAAATAAACAAAAATCAAATAAAAATATAAAAAAATAACACTAAAATACCAATTATAATACAATTAATATCAATTAACCCAATGTATTGTATAGTGCCATGTGGATCATGGTGTGAAATGGGCGTAAAGATTTTATTTTATGCAAAGAACTGTATTTTTCATTTCGCCTGGACACAGAGGAGTACGAAATACAATGAATAATAATGTGTTAAATTTAATAAGGATGGCATTATACGGTGTGGTATTTTTATGGGCGCCATATTAAGAATGATATTAAAATGCCACCAGAAATAATATTCTTTCCTTACGCAACTTACTATGCGACCGAAAGCTTAAGCTTTAAGTTCAGCTTAGTACAATAGTGAGATATATCAAAGTTATTTTATAAAATAAAATACTTTTTTTTCAGAACAAGCTTTTGAAATTTAGCATACCAAAAAAAAAAATACAAATTATAACATTTCTTGACTTAAATTTTAACAAAAAGGTTTCGAAAGTAGGTATAAACTATTTTTTTTTAAATAAGCAAACTTCATACCAAGTTTTTTCGTGTACCCTTTTCAATATAATTACAAATTATTTTTTATATTTTTATACTTACGCACCCCACACACACGCACCCTCTCCCTAATTTATTCCCACACAGATATGTACCCTCTCCCTCATTCATTCACGCATACACACATTCACATACACACACATGAATACAAGCGTTCACACATACAATATCGTAATCTCTTTTCTTATATATTATGTATTATTAGATTTTCAGTGAATTTTTTTTCAGTGAATTGGCTTAAGTATTGTAAATATTTTTTTATGTAATAGCTGTAAAAATCACAAATAAAATAAAATAACCGTTTCTTTTTTATCAAAACTATTTCTTTCTTGGAAGCACCTAGCGGTGCATAGGGCGCTGATTTAGGTACACAAATCACAGCGTTTTCTTACATGAAGATAGAAGATCAGTCTTACGCTTCAGATGTCAGTCCAGAGATAGTGAAATATTGCAGTTTTAACTAACTTCCAAATCAGTATTTCAAGTCCATCCCACCAGGAATTGATCCAGGACCTCAAGAAGGCAGACGAACGCGCCAACCACTGCACAACAAGGCGGACTTTTCTCAATTCGATTTTCTATTTCAAAAGTTAAATTTGAGTGTAGCCATCGCAAGAAAAAAGCAGTCAAGAATTGTGGTTATATTTCTGACACGGAAAGGTAGGGAGACCAGGGTTAGTATACTATAGGTCTTAGTAGACTCATCGGTGATAACTCTTCCGGTTCTCAACAGATGGCGTTCTAAGTCTTTCCCGTCTGGAACATGGCCGGTGCAGATTAGTTTGTGTGTTCTTTTTTTTTTTAAATTGTGAGATTTCTAATTATGCTTCACCAACTCAATGGAGAATGCTTAGTTTACGGTGTCAAATAGTATAATTGAAATCTGTTTTTGCAAGATTTAGAGACGGTTTTGAATTGCGCTATTATTTAAGTAGATAAGTTTTTATGTATAGCTTGCCCACCACATACTGCACACCGCATCTGAGAACCTAAGTCTCCTTGGCGGTGCCCACATACACGGAAAAATTTTTTCGTTGTCAAACGAGAAAAGCTGCCCGAAGGAGCTCTCTGAAATCTGGTAGCCTTAGCATCTTTGTGCTGAAATAAAGTATTCCAAAAGTTCATAATATGTACTTCATTGGATTGAGAAGAGGGGGAAGTGAATTCTTCACTGACTGGGATTAAATTGATTGGACATGATCAATTCGCCGAAATGATTACAAAACTTTTTAAATGCCTTGAAATTATCTTGAAGTTTTTATGTATGGTTAATTTTGGTATCAATAACTATTTGTATCATGGTTTGTAAAGCCCTTAAAAGGACCATTGTATTGTATTGAATGTTGCGCGCGTCGGAGCTACCGGTTTAATCAAAACATTCTTAAATTTTATTTTATTTTATTTTATTAGGTAATTCAACAAAGATACATACTAGAAAACATACAATTTAAAAGCATTCGTCGAAATAATTTAATATGCATATATATCTTCAATTATAGAATTACACAAAATAGATTTATACGTTAAGTTGTAATACATATTTTTAATGTTTTTGTTTATACAGGATACAATGCAATAAAAAATAAGTTGTACGTGTGTACTTATTGAATAAGATTTATTCCTAAGAGATTTTTCGCAAAAGCTGAGAGAGTATCATGAAAAATGTCAATTTTATTGTTTCGGAAGTATATATTATATTCCCGACACATGCGGGCCATAGGTGTGTGGTATGTAGCATTATTTGAAAACAAAGGCATTTTAAATATTTCCCGATGTCTGAGTGTTCTCAATCCTGCATTTATTTGTATTTTATTTAGAAGGTTAGTATCTACTTTGTAGTTTAATATTTTATACAAAAATTTATATCGAAAACAACGCGGCGTTTTATCAGAGAATTAAAATGAAAAAGAGTTAGAAGTTACTCGTAATTTGAATTTGAACGTGGGTTAGAAATTTGGAACTTATACAAAAGGTACTTTAAGAACTTTTTCTATTGAATTTAATAATATATATTTTTTTATTTTTTTATTTATTTATTAATAAAACATATAAGACATGAATATCATGATATTATATTCCCAGGAGTTGTACGAGAAAACTCATTTGGGACGGTACATAAAAAAAAATAGTACATTTCTTGTAACAATACATAGTATACATTTAAACAATAAAAATTTAAACAAATTTTAACAATCTATGAACTTAATATTAAAAAAGGAAAGAAAACATTTAAACAATCTGTGAACTTAATATTAAAGAAGAAAATAAAAACATTCAAACAATCTGTGAACTTAATATTAAAAAAGAAAATAAAAACATTTAAACATTCTGTGAACTTAATATTAAAAAAAGAAAAGAAAAACATTTAAACCTAAAACACAATATATAGACTATTCACAGAAACTGAGCTAAAAACTATCACTTTCAAAAAGATTCAAGAAATAGGTTTTCATTTCTGGTCTTTGAGATTTACCACTCGACATTTCATTTTTAAGGTCATCAGGCAGTTTATTAAATTGTATACGACCAATGTATTCCAGAGACCTTTTGCCGAACTTCGTGGAACAAAATTTAGAAATGTGAAGATTTTTTGCATGTCGTGTATTATAGTTGTGAATTTCATGATTAAATGTAAGTTTTAAATTTGTGTGAGCAGAAAAGTTTATGATGTTTGAAATAGTGTTAGTGATGTCATACAGTGCCATTACCTTGAAAGGAAGTATTTTTGTGTTACGATATGGCCTTGACATGGGAATCCCATTTCAAACCAAGAATGCTTTTCAGAGCTCGGTTTTGAAGAACTTGAATCTCAGAGATCTGGTTTTTGTTAGCGAAACCCCAAATACAGCATAAATTAAAAATAAAATTATTAGTATTTTATTTTATTTTATATCATTTTCGACTTGTACCGCGTTTGAAGTGAGCGTTTAAAATGTAGGTCACTTGTTTACGAGGATGTGTATCGTGATTCGTGATTAAACGATTATAATGTCCCGATTGCGGTCGTAAAATATTTATTGTAATTTCTCCTGGAAAAGATGGCGACGCGTCGATAAGGTCCGCAGACGGTCAGTGCGCCATATGTTTGGCCACACTACGATATAAAGGCGTGCTGTACGAATATAATTATTGAGGTACGGTATACTGAATTCGATACGAGTAAACATAGTTTTCGCTACCTTACGATAGCTAAATTGTAGATCATAGAAAGCCTTCGAGTAACAAAAAAGATCGAGATACGCTGCATTCGGTGTACTGATTACAGTGCCCTATATATATAATTTATATAGCGCCATTTTTGTGAAAATCACCTCAAGGGCGCTGAACAATTAATAAATATCCCAGTACGTCTTGCAGCTACAGAGCGCATGGACGGTTGAGATTCTAGTTCCTCGTTTTCAATTAAGATCAATAAAAAAATATAAGATATAGAAGCTAGATTACAGGACGTCTTTATTTATTTTATTTATTTATTTTATTTTATTTGGGATTTTTACAGCTATAACATAAACAAAATAATTTGAAAAATCTTAACAATACTAAAGCCAATTAAAAAAATCCACTGTAAATATAATGACACATAATATATAAGAAAAGAAGTTTAGTAATTGTATTTGTGTAACGTTTGTATTCATGTGTATGTGAATGTGTGTATGCGTGAATGAATGAGGGAGAGGATACATGTGCGTGTGGGAATGAATGAGGGAGAGGGTGCGTGTGTATGGGTGCGTAAGTATGAAAAAAATATGCGCTTAAAACTTGTAAATTGTATTAAAAATGGTACAATAAAGAGCTTAGTAGAAAGTTAAAAAGTCTTGCAGCTACAGAGCGCATAGACAGTTAGAAATTTGGCCCCCATTTACACATTTTAAAAATTGACAAATAAATTTAGTGTATTATAAAATAATAATAATATGAATAGTAAAAAGGAGTAAGATTACAACACGCCTTGCTGCTACTAAGCGCATAGACGATTGGAATTCTAGACCCCGTTTACAAAATTAAGGTATTTTAAAGTTGATATATAAAAGCTAAATAACCAATCATCGTGCAGCTACAAAGCGCATGGACGAGTGGAATTCTAGCAAAGTTAAAATGATATCAATAAATTTATAATAAATAGAGCATAGTAGTAAATTGGTTAAGTGTTCATGCCAAGAAGTAAGCAAAAAAAAACTAAATAAATCAAACACTGTTTCAACTCAATGGTTAACAAAGGGAGATAGATGTCCGAAGAGAAGCCTTTGTAGACAGTAAGTAGATGCTACACGCATATGCACCATATCATTGTTGATCCCTGATGTAATTTGTTAATCTTAATGACCCCCAAGGGGGTGAAATCCAGTCTTTTGTCTACGAACATTTGGACAAACTCAAATATTGTAACTTCCATTTATGTTTTTTTTTCCTTCTCTTTTTTGTACTTTAATTAATAACCTTACATGTAATTTCTTTATAATCTGGAAACTTCACTGGTCCATTAGAGTTAAGTCTAACTGTATAAAATATAAAACTTTGTAACTGTACTGTATGTTACCTAAATAAAATAATCTATATCATTTGCGTATTCATTAGCAAACGCATGAATTCTCGTTATTGGCGAGTGTGCACTGTAGTTTGTTGTAGATACATTTATATATTAGAGTTAATTCAGTTTATTAAATCGAGTAACCCGGGTATGATGATGATAGATAGATTTTACGACCGCCCAATTCAAGCGTTTCAAATATTGATGGCTGGAAAAAAACTATTTGAAAAGGTTCGATTTTTACCTGTCAGGGGCCGCGATGGATGACTGAGTGATTTTAAAGGCACCTTTTTGCGTTATTTGTAAATATTTGCGGTCTACCGGCATATTGAAGTTTGTTTGTCACCATTATTAAAGGTTTTTATAAAATTTAAAAGCATTCTTAGCGTTCTACAATAATAACAAACTAATAAAAATGTGATGTAGATATTTCTTGATAAAATTCCGTAGTTAATGATTTTGATAAAATGATGAATTTCAGCCCTTTGGAAATTTGATACAAAAAATGTTTTTTTCCGCGCTGTAAAAATTAGAGCATTATTTTTGCGGCAAAGTTTCTTCACGAAAAAAAAATATGAAAATAAATAAAAAACAACTTTGTTTTTAACCACCAATTTTTTAAATTATTTATTTATTTATTTTTTGTTATGAAAATAGAGTATTAAAAAAATAAAGAATAATTACATAGCAATGAAACACATATTATTAGTAAAGGAAAAAATCCCACAAAGGCATGGCCTGTTCGTGTGTATACAAGAAAAAGTTAATGAATTAAATAAACAGACAGTTAAAATATTATTGTATAACACAAGGAAATGAAATAAAAATATTAAAAAAAAAAAAAATATTCCTTATTATTAAGAGGCAACAAAATTTATCATAGAAAAAAAGAGTTCATATCTTTAGCTTGAATCTAGGATAGTCCGTATTTTTTTAAAAGAAGGACAATTTTAAAAGTTTGGAATCAATAAAATGTTTTCAGTAAAAAAATAATTAAATATTTTTGGGCCTATAAAATATGGATGTCTCTGTGCGAGCCTCGTTTTACAATGTGGTATTTCTAACACACGATTCCTTCTTTGACTTGATCTATTGGAATTACTTGTAAAGAAATTTTGGTTTTTAAATATGAATTTAAACATTGAAAACAATATATTTGTCTTATGTCTGAAAGGTTATCAAATCGTTCCTTTTCCGGGGCTTATTGTTCTATATATTGAGTTGGCGATTATTTTGTAAAACTCCGTATTATAATCTTAATATTGAAATTCATCACAGATTCGAGTCTAGTAATTTATTTACAAAGTGCTTGTATATAGCTATATAATACTATGTATTTTGTTCACGCCAAGGATGAAGCGTTAAAAACGAAAACTTTTACAAGATCCACATTTGTTTGATAATGCCATTGGCCATTTTTTTGTTTTAAAAAAAATAAATAATTATACTCAAATCAGTTTTCGATTTAAATATTAAGATTTTTAATAATTTAATTATTAATTTATGTGTAATGTATAAAACGTTTGTTAAAATAGAGAAAAAAGGTGTCGAACCAGGAGACACCGATATCTTTCTTAAAGATACTAACCGTTTGTTTAGTTTTAAATTGAATAATCTCCTCTACGAGTCTGTATGAAGGTCAAATTGATATTAATTTGATTCGGTTTTATAAGATTCATATAATTGGTTGAATGAGACGTGGACATGGAATCGCCTTGACTGGTCAATCTAGTTGGATCTTTAAAAAAAATTTTTTTTTCACCACTAAAAGCCATTGTGCCTAAATGAGTAGTTGAAAATTGAATAGTTTTAAGTTATATTTTGAAATCAGCAAAAAAATATGTCTCCATTCTACAGGACTCATATTGACTATATCGAGTCTGTCCAACACCGTTTTCTAAGAAAAGTGGCATGGTTGCTCGGATTACAAAGGGGTAATTATTCCTATTTTGAAATAGAGCAATCTCTTAATCTGTCTTCATTGGAGAGACGTAGAACTGAGATGGACCTTATATGCATTTTCAAAATACTTAATGCTTTAAGTGATGTTCCATCTCTGTTGCAATCAATTTCTTTTCATGTTCCCAACCGTGTCACCAGAAGTCAACACCTGCTATTTATAAAATCTTATAAGTGCAACTTTTGTTTTTATGCCCCAATGTCCAGAATGTGTAGATTAGTCAATTCATCATACAACTTGGAATTTTTTGGGATAGATCTTCCGGCTTTTCGTAGATCTCTTCGCGACTAAACAGTGTGGGATGAAGTTGGATTGGCATGGTTTAGCTCAAAGTTTTAGGTCTTTCGTTTTTTTAAATATATTGTATACAATTATTGTCTTGTTTGTCTTTGCTAAATAGTTTTATGTTCTTTTTGTTCAGTTTCTTGCATTTATGTTTCTTGATGTAACTGTTGTAATTGGCGTATATATGATAAATAAATAAATTACAGGGTATTTTTTTTCGGTCGACGTCGGATAAATTTTATATAAAAGTTTAAAATAGGTTTATTTTGAATTACTCGAAAACAAAACATATGCGCCCTGTGGGACAAACGGCACGTATGACGTTTTGGCTACAAACTTATACGCAATGTCGATTAGAAGCGCAGTCGGCGGTCGTAATGCGTGACGTCAAAATGACGTATGCCTAATGAGAGCCGTTTTGTATGCGCTCATTTTTAAACCGAAAATTATAAATGAAATCTCTTTTTACATACACCGAAAGTAATGTCATTAGAATTGTAAACTTTTCTTAAGGAAAATGACCTTTTAGTAATAATTTCTTTTTATTTTTTTACATCCGGTTCTAAGTGGAGCTGGTGAGTATCACCAGACGCTCCGGGAGATCTTATTTATTCATTCATATATATACCCAATGGGCATTTTTAAGAGCACGTTTAAACTGTTATTTTCAATCTGTCCTTAAAAACAGGTGTCTTTCCGGAGTTATGGAAGATCTCCAAAATTTCTCCAGTGTTTAAAAAGGGAATAAAACATGTATCGAAAACTATAGGCCGGTGGCAATTTTATCTGCTCCTGCAAAGGCATTTGAATGGTTGATATATCATTTTGTCTATCCCCAATTAGAACCATTCATATCAAACGAACAACATGGATTTCGGCCTGGGCGTTCAACCAATACAAATTTGATGGTGTTTACGAATTTTGTCACTAAGTCACTCGACAAAGGTGCTCAAGTAGACTGTTCGTACAACGATTTTTCCAAAGCGTTTGATAAGGTAGATCACCAACTTTTGCTTCTGAAACTTCAGAGGATTGGCTTTAGCGACATTCTTCTGAAGCTATTCACAAATTATCTTACAGATCGTAAGCAATATGTGTCATATGGACTGTATCAATCTGAAACATTTAATACCTCTTCAGGGGTTCCTCAAGGATCTAATTTGGGACCATTGTTATTTTTAATCTTTATAAATGATATTGGTAAAGTCATAAAATTTTGTAATTTTCTCTTATTTGCTGACGACCTAAAAATTTTTTGTGAAATACTGACTTCTTCTGATTGTATTAAACTTCAGTGTGACATTCAAAATATAATTCAATGGAGCAAACAAAACAAATTGTTCTTCAATGTTTCCAAATGTTTTGTAATGGCATACACAAGAGCATCCAAAACAATATACTATCGTTATCTCATGGACGGAGTAAGACTTGAAAGGGTTTCAACGTCCAGAGATCTCGGGGTGTTGTTTGATGCTCAGTTATCTTTTAATCTTCATATAGTTAATCTATGTAATGACTCCCTTAAAATGCTTGGTTTTGTTCTTAGAAATGCCAAGATCTTTTCTAACACTCAGATTTTGAGGACATTGTATAATTCCTTGGTAAGAAGTCGTTTGGAGTTTAGTTCCATTATTTGGTCGCCACATGAGACTCGATACTCTTTGATGGTGGAGAGAGTGCAGAAAAAATTTCTGCGCTATCTGTACCTTAAAGAGTGTGGATATTATCCTTGGCTCTTCCCAACTGACTTTTTACTGGGAATGCTAGGCTATCAGTCATTATGGAGGAGGAGGGACGTTCATTTGGGTGTTCACTTTTTCCAGGTGATCGGTGGTCGCATACATAACTCAGAAATTCTGATGGATGTAGGTCTGTTCGTACCTGATAACTATCTTCGACAAAGACAGCATCGATTGTTTTACCTACCGCGATGCAGAACCAACCTGCCAATGGTTATGCCGGTTGGTAGGGCAATCTTGCTACTTAATCGCATCGCCTCGGATGTCGACATATTTCACGACAGTGGGCCTTCCCTTAGGAAAGCACTTTCTAACATTTAATTTTTCTTTTTACATTTTGTTATATTATTTTAATAACATAATTATCTACTGTAATTTGTGATTTATTATTGTATTTAGAATGAATTGGGTCTTTTTCTGTAATGTTCTAAATATCTGAATAAATAAATGAAATGAAATAGAAAATTGTTGTAAAGAAAAGTAGAAAGACACAATAATATATTGTAGACTTGGTGGGAGTGGAAGCGGGAGAGGGGTGTTTATAATTGAATTTGATTCAGCGATCGTTTGAAAGAAGACAACTTATTATCAAAGAAATCAAGACTGGTATGTTTGTTGGCAGACCTAAGAATTCTGGGCGTAGGGGAATGAAAACCATAGTTAGTTCTATGGTAATCGGTATGAAAGAGTAAGTTTTGTCTGAGGTTTTTAGTTGGGATATTAAATTTTATTGAGCTCAGTAGTTCAGGCGCATCAAAAAGTAAGTTGAGAATTTTAAATACGACTAGAACGTCGAATTTATTTCGGCGATCTTGAAGAGAAGATATATTTAAGCTAGTTTCTAACTCATTATACGTATATTGGTCTCTGGATCTGGTCTTTTATCCTTAGCCATCACTCTCTCCTCCTTCTACGTCAATCCCGCGTCCCTTCGTTCCGCCATAAGAAGCCGAAAGATCATCATCGACGGCCTTCCAGGATGGCGGGAGCCTGCTGGTGTGAAGGCATATTGGGTTGAGACTCTCCTGAGGCATACTTCTAATTCCCATACATAATTCCTAATTTTTCTCAAGCTCATATACGGTGATTACAACCCATGGAATCATCTCTCACCCACTATCAAAGACGTTTCTACACCAAATTTATTTTCATCACTTCCGAAGAAACGTTTTTTATTTTTTCGTCTCTTCGTCTCTTTTGATTTCATCTTTCCTAATTAAGACTAGTATCGAATTTATTTACTTATTTTATTTATTCATTTTATTTTATTCAGAAAACATACAGTCATACATAATAAGTATTAAAAACAACATTTTTTTAGCATAAAAAGACCAATTAAGTTTTCGTAAATGGTGCAAAAGATGTAAACATCAAATGTGACAAAAAAATAATTAAATAAGAAATTCTAGTGAGAAAATAATAATTGTTCAAATTTGCGTTTTCCATGGAGGTTATCGTTTGTAGTAAATAAAACTAAATAAAAATACCGAATGCACACTCCGAGCCATCCACGCACACACACATGAACGCACATATAACACATACATTAACATATACATTACATGCGGTTCGACATAGCATAAACCACTCAAGATGCACATTCAGCAACTATCCCAAATAATCGACCCCATGAAGAAATTTTCTGTATAAATGCAACGTGCAGTTAAAAATGTCGTCAATACTGAGTTTATTATAATTTTTAAAGGTACGTCTTATTAATGAATTTCGAGAATTTATATCACCATATCGATAGTTTACACATTTTACTCTCACAGGAGATCCCAGCAGAATACGAGCGTACGAGGTTTTCCTGTAATTTGAATTATTTAATACTAAAAACACGTACGATTTTCGCTCACAGAAATGCTCCAAGAGTGTTCAGTGCCCTGCATGAACAAATTAAAGTCTCTAAAACGAGAGCCGTTTTCAGGAGAAGTGTACAAGTTTGGATTTCGTCTAAGGTAAGAGACTATTGCAGGAAACTGGTGCGAGACACCGCATAGAGTTATATATTATGATGTTAACATTTCCTTTACTGTCCTGGGTACATCCGCGCGTTACGGTGCTGTGTAGTCACTACACATTAAAAAAAAGAGATTGAAATAGGGAAAAATGGAATATTTATAGGGAATGGCTTTAATTAACCATAATTTAATTCAAAGATGATAATATTTCAAATCTTACTGCTGAAATCATGAAAAAACCATTGGGTATCGCTAACGACTCGAGCGAAACGTGCACCCTCGCCAACTTCCCGAGAGCTACTGAGTAGCTATAAAGTACTGGACTACGTGACTGACTGAGAGTATACTTTTGATGATATTTGTAATTTATCCCCGATTTCCGATAAAATGCTTTTTTGTGCCTAATAAGTACTTATTATTTAATAACAAATTATTTCAGTCGATACGTAAATGTGTAATGGAGGAATACTGAAAATCTAAACCCAATATTTGTTATATATTTAAAAAGATTAGCGGACCCGTCAGACGTTGCCCTGCCCCAACGTTACGCGTTGGCTTGCCTGCTATTAGCTTGGAAAAAGATTTTTAATTGATAAGTAGGTACCTAGGTACTTGTTTGTGATTACATAAATTCCAAAACTAAAAATTGTTAATATTGAATCTAAGTAGGTACTTCTTTATGGTTGAATTCCAAAACATAAAATAAATATTTTTTCAAATATGGCATTCTTTTTGCAAACGTCAAACTCCGGTCTTCTCACCAACAGAGGGGTGTACTTATGTAGGAATACGATTTTTAAAAATGTAGTGAATTTAATAGCATTTTTTATCAATATTCCTACAGAGATGAGGTAGAATTTTTTCAAATTCAGGATTATCGATATTCGAGCGTTTACAGGGCTTATGACCTGTCATTGGCTGGGTTGAGTGGCCACTTTAATCATAAGCCCTGTAAACGTAAACGGTCCTGTAAACGGTCATAAGCCCTGTAAACGCTCGAATATCGATAATCCTGAATTTGAAAAAATTCTACCTCATCTCTGTAGGAATATTGATAAAAAATATATACCTACTCCCCCTCGGGAGAAATCCAGATTTGTGTATGTACAAAAATACACATACCAAAAAAATAATGAATTTAATAGCATTTTAGTGTAACCAAAAATCCAGTTAAAAGAAATAAATGGGTAGAAAATAATAGAATTTAAGGAAAGAATCTGATTGAGATCCACAAAAAACAAATGCTGTTTGTAAACATTCAAAAACAATTTTTTTTATAGACAAAATAACAACATCTTTCCATTTTTTTTGTAAATGCATTCTCCTCGAATGCAACCCTGGTAGATCTATGAATAACATATTTAAGCTCCTTACTTCTCTTTTACATATTAGATTGAAGATTTTAATATCTACGAACACGCAGAGCGCAAAGATCTATATTTCTTTGAAAACCTCACGTAAATCGGTTAAGCCGAGGAGTTCGGTGACATCACACGTACAAAGGAATTATATATGTGAAGACATTATAGTTATTAGACGCAATGTGTACTAGCTACACATTTATTTGACACTTTATATACATATACAATAAATATACATATAAGGGCGGGCATATTGCCTTAAGGCAATTTCTTCCTACCTACCCAAACCGTTCAGTTTGAGAAAATTATAAATACATGGACATATTGAATCTTACAATTTTATACAAAAATTAAAAGCAAAGATTAACAAAAATAAATATATATTTAAAAAAAATAACACTATACTATGAAGAGAGGAGAGGGGATGGGAAGGAAAGAAGAAGGATAAAGGAACAATTTAAATATTTAGATAGTGACATTTCAATCTTGACTTAAATGTAAATAATGAAGGGGCGTCTCTAACATTAGTGGGTAGATTATTCCACAATCGAGCGGCTACTACTGTGAAAGAGGAGGCAAAAAAATTAGAGCGATGACAGGGTATTAAAAGGGTTCTCTCGTTACTAGAACGAAGAGATAGTCCGTGTTGTGAAAGAGGTTGGATGAGCTCTCTCAGATAAACAGGCGAAGTGGGATTATTTAAAATATTGTGAAGAAGTGATAGAACACATCACCGGAGAGGGTGGGTTAATCGTGTTGTTCAGTATTTATTTATTTATTTATTAACGGACATTGTCCATGTTTACAATTTATAAGGTTTAAATATTACAATAAAAGAGTAGTTTAAAACATTTAAAGAAAAAAGAAAGAAGCATTGACAAACATAAGGGACATCGAGACAAGATCTGGACTATTTATTTAGTGCTCGTTTAAATCGTTGTAAACTTAAACCAAAAAAGTCCAGATCCTGTCTAGTAAAATTTATGTTTGCGTAATAAATTTTATTTTTAGTATTTTTTAATACGATGCGTGCTTCCACTTTCCATTATGTTGTATCCCAACTCAACGAGTTAGGGATAAAATAACAAACAAAATAATTATTAAAAAAGTAAATAAAAAAACACATTTTTTTTATGGAAATAAAATAATATTTTAGAACGGTTTATCAAATTAATGCGCCAGCTTACAAAAACCCCGTTTCTCAAATAACCGTTTCGTACGATGAGCTCTTATTGGACCGAACAAGCGATACCGGAACCGGTTATGATAAACGAACAAAAAAGACAAACAGTATGGGTAATCACTTAACTCGCTATAATGATCGGTTTGATTCACAGATGTTTCAACAGAAATGGAAATCGTTTTTCGGAAGGTAGGAAATAAAAAAATGTATTGTTTTTATTCCACTTCAATAATTATAATGATGGTATATAAGACGACAGGCGGCGGCGTTAGAGAAATTCGATGAATAGGTATTTGAACATAGTTTTTTGTCACGCTCTCAGAAGTGTAATATTGTGCGGAAAAGACGACTGCACGTCGGACTGATTATACCTAAATAAATTTGACAAAATCTAGGTTTCGTTTTCCCGTTTTCCGCAACCCAAAACTGAAGCTATTTCGTTTTTTCAGAAAGAGTATAAGAATGAAACTATCTGTATCGGAACCTTTTCTATTTTTCAAAATTATTTATTATATTTGTATACTGTATGTCCGAAGACGCCAGATAAATCTGGGGGCTTTTTTGGCTTTTTGGATGGCCGACAATTTGTCAAAAAAGCTCTTAAGGACAAAAACTATTTTTAAAAAAGAGTGTAGGGTTCATAGTGCATAATCGATGACACACACGTGCTAAAGCGTTTCACCTGAAATAATATGATGACCGAAGAAATCAATGTCATAATTTTCTATAGAATCCAATACAACATTATAATGCAACTCTAACAGTATTGCACACAAAATCGGGGGCACCGTTCTGCAGTACATTTACATCGTCCCTACCATGAATAAATGAACTACAAAGGAACGTCACCTAAGAGAGACTACAGGGCGTGTCAACGCTAGTCAGTCAGCCCAACAAGTTCAGTGGACCAGTCAAGTCAGTCATACAATGAAAGCATCCACCCCTTTCCCGAAACTGTTCATAAAGACTTGAGTTTTTCTACAGTTTCGCATATCAATATCATATTATTTTTTTTAAAACTAATTAAGCGAAAATTTAATATTTCTTTACAATCCAGCGCCCCGTCAGAGATGCATCCCACCTAATTTGCCACTCGTCAATAGTTTTTTCTGTTATTATTTTTGTCAATGGTTTTAATCTACTACCCTCTCGGTGTTGCTCGGTGTCAAGTCAGTCAGTCAGTTCAGTTCAGTCCAGCTCGCTGCAGTCACTCGCATGTAGTTCAAGTGCAGTCTCTTTAACTCTTTTCGCCGTAACACTCGCGCGACAAAATGAATTATTTATTCGCTATGTAATAACAGGACTTTGGTTCCATGGAGTTGGGACTTGTGTCTCAATAAATGTTAAATTAATATTTTGTGAACAAAATAAATAAATAAAATGTTCGTCAGGATTGTATGTAGTCTAACTAACATGTTTTAAGGCATTTTTAGATGATTTTAGATCAAATTTATAAAGGTATTGAACAATTCAAAACAAATGCACGAAACCTAATATTAGAGGCAAAATTTTATTTTTTTCTTGTATAATTGGCTGTTATTTTTCCATGTATAATTTGCTATTGTAAAAATGTAAAATTTCATGCTGTTATTTTTCCAAAATAAATAAAATAAAACATCGCTTACTCAAACTTCTTAATATCCGTTGGGATATTGATAATAAATGCAGGCACATAATTTTTCATAAAAATATTAAAAAATAAACTTACGTTATGTTGTGGAATTATTATGACAGTAAACAATCCAAATTATAATCCAATTTCTGTATCGCCACTAATCACAATATTGTCACTTATTTCAAACAAATATAATATTTTTAAAGCACTTATATTTCAACTTTGCAACACACTTCTAATAATTTTATATTATTAATTCTAAGTTGTGTCCCCGTGACTAGCTCTTCTACACTTGATTCCCCTTTTCTCATAGTGAGCTATTTAAACAAAATGGCATTATTTACAAATTATAACAAAGATATAATAAGAATATTTCAGAAAAAGAAACGTCGAAGTCTTATTTACAGGACGTATGACATGTCATTGGCTGGCTTAAGTGGCCACTTTACGCACTGAAACATTCACCATTATGACTATGTTTGAAGTCCATATTTCTTAAATTATTTCATTTGTTGAAAATAGTTTTTTGCTACGATTCGTGTTTGCAACATGGTCATGAGGATGAATGACAATTCCCGATAAGGGCCCTTCATATATTTAACCAAACTCACGGTAAAAGGGGCAGCGAAAAATATAAAATTGATAATTTTTTGAGTTACTCGATTATTGGCAAAAACCTATTGCTTCTTCGTATGAGTGAAACCGATTGTGAGGCCCACGGTCTTTAAAATTGTTTCGGATGTGTGGAGGAACGTACTGTCACGGTTGATTTAAGTGAAGTAAAAAAGCAGAAACCTTTATTATTGTGAAGAGATTCATCTGACTAAATTATATATAGCACACCAGAATTATTTTTTTTTTATTAATATTTGCGTTTTTATGATTTACCCCAATATTTCAATTTTGGAGGCCATTTTCAACGAATTGTAAATAACTTACTTTTCACAATTTACAATTTTTATACTTTATTTATTTATTAATATTCTTCTTAAATGCAATATTTTTCCACAGTTCCTTCTTTAAAATGTTCACCATGTTTGTTATAATTTTTAAATCTTAAAAACTTTGGACACACTCAAAATATGGTAAAATTTTAATATTTGGGTAAATCACGAGAACGCAAAATTTTTTTTTTAAGAGCAAAATAACTCCTGAAATCACGTTACATGAACAGTATTCTATAAAATTTACTTAAAATATTACAAAAACGTGATTATATTTGTTATAAATAATCGTTTCGTCATCCTAAACAGTCAACAAGCCACAAAAAGTGGCTAGGTGGGATTTTGTTTTTTAAAAGGATATGTTATATCTATTATATTAAATTGGTTTTGTTTGTAAATGTTGTATTTGAATGTTAATAATAGTAATATTTATACGTTCATTTTATGCCAAGAATTCACGGACAGTGTATACTTGTAATGCTGTATTAAATAGACTCCAGGAACTCGGCAATAGTTATTACCACGTATCGGACATATTTAGTGTAGGATATTGTTCTTATAGATCAAACCCATTTAACTTTTTCAAAAATGGTGAATGGAAATGAAACTTTTAGTATTATTGTTATATAAAACAGTACTTTATGATTTTATTTGTGAATATTTGATTATTATTTTTTGGACCAAATCACCTACAAAGCAACGCCTAAAACCATTTTTTTTCATTTTCATACTTCTTCTTTTACCAGTTAGTTAATTAAATAATATTTTGAGTACGCCCAAATGCTTGCAGACAGGCTGGATTTCGAGACATCAATAAAAGTATTGGCTCTTTTATTTTAAAAAAGTCAACAGATAAAAGAGTCGAGGAAACGTGTATGTTTAAACATACGCAGAATCGTGAATGTAACACAGAGTGAGAAGTGAATACTTAATCCTTTTTAGGGCAAGACCACGGGGAACTTTGATTATTATTTTTTTAATACTACATATACATTGCAAACCTGGCAAAATCCAAAATCTAAAAAAGTGATATATTAATTAAAACTTATTAAGAATACAATTTTTTATAATAATTATAATATTGTCAATTGAAAATACGCTTTTATTTGTAAGAACTTGACTTTTACATTACCAGGTTTGTTGCAAACATGGCAACCTCTACTTGAGTATTGTAAAGTTGGAATGTATAAATTAAATTAATTATTTTACTACTGTTTCTTGACATAATCATGCTTATGTCATCACTGCTTACGTGTAAAATATTTACTAATTATAATAAAAAAATTAAGTTAAAAAAAAGTTGAAGTGAAGTATTGTATCAGTTTTTTGTGATTTGCCCAAAATAAAGAAAGATGGATTTTGCCGGGTTTGAAAATAGTACCCTCATATATCATTAGATTTAATGTTTTTTTTTCTTTAGCATACCAGCCGATGACAGGTCAAAAGCCCTGTAAATGCCTAGACACGCGTATTCCTCTTTTCCCATTTTTTTTCCATCTCTGTTGCAACAAATTTACATCATAAAAATATATGTGATAGAGTATTGCAAACAAGTAATGGTCAAAATAGTTTTGTTTTTAAAGGAAAAAAATTAATATAGGAAAAAATTACAAAAATCTTCCCAATGAACTAAAACTAATATATGAATGAAAAAAATCAATGCAAATTTAAAAAAATTTGAAAAACAACCCTCTTTTTTAATTAGTATAACTGTATGATTATTTTCTGTTTTTATTTTTATTTCGAATATTTTTTTTTTTCTCTCATGTTTATTCGAAATTATATAACTTAAAATTAATAAATAAATATAACAGTGTAAGTTACTTTACGAGCACAAAAGTAAGTATCTTTTTTGTAAAGTTACATTTATAACATTAAAAAATTATAAAAGTAGATTGTAAAGAAAAAAAAAACATGTATTAATTATGTATTTATATTAATCAATAATATTTAAAAAAGAAGTGAAACATGAGACTGGCAGAGGAAGGATGAAAGCCGAGTGAACGTGGTTCTCTGAGTGAAATGCGATCTCTTAGACGAATGTGTGGGAAATCAATGCACGACAGGGTTACGAATGATGAAATCAGGCGAGAGTGTAAATCTGAGTCAAGTATAATTAAATTTTATTTCAACAGAGAGGGAAAACGTTTTTAAGAAGGGAATATGGAAGTCTAGGCATTTACAGGGCTTACGACCCGTCATCGGCTGGTTTAAGTGGCCGCTTTACACACTGTGTAACATTCACCATTCTGCCCATGTTTAAACATCCACATTTCCTCAACTCTTCCATCTGTTGACTTTTGTGAAGTAAAATAGCTGAAACCTTTATCACTTGGGTGAGATTCATCCGGCTGAACCAAATCACCTACTAGGCAACGCCTGAAAACAATTTTCTAATTTTTATACTTCTACGTTTTCCCTTTCTGTTGAAATAAATTTAAATATTAACAACTCCCTAGGGAGAAAATCCAGCCAGCCTGCAAGCATTTGGACATACTCAAACATTGTTCAAGTATAATTGATAAGATTAAGAAAGGGTCTCCGAGATGGTTTGGTCACGTGGAACGAATGGACAACGGAAGAATGGTAAAACAAGTATACATGGCGAAAATGAACGGTAACGTGAGACGAGGACGACCAAGGAAGATGTGGCATGATCAGATAAATTAAAATCTTAAGTCTGGCCATGTCAAAAGCAGACAGAACCGAAGGGCATGTATGACAAGATGTATGAATGTGGAGGAAGCTAGGAATGTATGCTAGGATAGACGTGTGTGGCGGTCAATTCTCTCTGCCTGCCCCTGCGGGGAAATGGCGTGATGGTAGTAGTAGTTAAAAAAATGAGGTTAAAAAATGGGAATCAAGTTGCGGTACAGTTAAGCTAGGGTTTCCTAGGACAGCGGTGCCCGTATCTTAACGGCCGTAGTGAACGGTGATGCGGTGGACAGCCGTTGTATTGGTGACTAGAGAGTGGTTTTATTTTTTAACGGTGTTATCAACACCATTTTTATAGGAAAACACTCTCTAGTCACCGTTACGACGGCTGTCAACCGCATTAATGTTCACTACGGCCGTTAAAATACGGGCACCGCTGTCCTAGGAAACCCGAGCTTTAGCGAATCTTGGACATCTGATTCGGAATCATAAGTCACATAATTTTAATAGATAATTAATAATTTTAGGAAATATTTATGGCACTATTTTTTTTTTGTTTATTGTACACTTTTATCACAGGGAAGTTTAATTAAAAGCATTTTTATTAGATTATTTTTAATTCACATAATCAAATACATCGTGATGTTGCAATGTTTTTATTTGATTCACATAAATACAATAACTACGTTCGCGCAGTGGGAGATACGAGGGACGACCGCAAGCGGCAAAGTAAGGCGACTCACTGACTCGGGTCAAACACTAAGATCTTATCGCATACCACTGTGCGATAGTCCAGAGGTTCTCCAACTTCCGTGTGGTGAGAAGATGTTAGGCCTTTTTCATACTAATGATGTAATAACTTATATTTACATATAAGTTTTTCAATTGTAGTAAATGGAGATAGTTTGAAACAGGTCGAAGAATTTGTATATCTGGGTAGTATGTTTACTAGAGATGGAAATATGGACAAGGATATTGAAAGGAGGGTTAGTGCCGGTAACAGAGTTAATGGTGCCTTAAAGTCTGTCGTAGCAAATAAGTGTCTATCGCAAGAGGCTAAATTAGCAGTTCATAATGGAGTTCTGGTACCAACCCTAATGTATGGAAGCGAAGCATGGAGTTGGAAAAAAAGGGACGTAAGTAGACTGAATGCTGTTGAAATGCGATCCCTCAGGCGAATGTGCGGAAAAACAATGTATGATAGGTGCCCTAATGTCGAAAGTAGAGCAGAATGCAAGGCTGAGTTAAGCATTATCGACAAAATTAAGAAAGGTCTTTTGCGATGGTTCGGTCATGTGGAGCGAATGAATGATGAAAGAACGGCTAAAAAGATTTATGATGCGAATGTGTCCGGTTGTAGAAGTCGAGGAAGGCCGAGAAAGACATGGCATGATCAAGTACAACAAATTCTTGAAAGTGGTCATGTGAAAAGTCGGAATAATCGACGTGCGTGCATGAGAAGATGTATGAATGTGAAGGAAGCAAAGGAAGTGTGCCAGGACAGAGTGGTGTGGCGTTCTATCCTCTCTGCCTACCCCTCTGGGGAAATGGCGTGATGGTAAGTTAGTTAGTTAGTTAGTTTTTCAATTAAAAATACTTGGTACACTTCCACTTATTTGTTTGACCAATTAGCGCTTTCACCCTCTAATGAGCACCAGACTGGTGAATATTATATCGTGGGTACACTGGAAAAAAACGTTAGCTCGAAAATATGCGGATTTGATTAAATAATTTTTTAATATATTTTTTAAATTAAAAAAAATAAATTCAGGCCAGGAAACTCAATTACAGTGGCGAATTTACATCACAAAACACCCAGGGTTGAGAAAAATCACATTGAATTTTTGTGATCTAACCGGGAATTGAACCCGGAACCTTCCACGAGTGAGTCAAGCGTCTTGACCACTACGCCCCGGAGGCCGCCATGATGCAGTTTTGTAAAGTTTTTAACGCTCTACAAACTGGTAAAATACACTAAAGCTAGGGTTTCCTAGGACAGCGGTGCCCGTATCTTAACGGCCGTAGTGAACGGTGATGCGGTGGATAACCGTCGTAACGGTGACTAGAGTGTGGTTTGCTAGGAAAACGGTGTTAAATAGTGTTGATAACACCGTTTTCCTAGCAAACCACACTCTAGTCACCGTTACGACGGTTATCCACCGCATCACCGTTCACTACGGCCGTTAAGATACGGGCACCGCTGTCCTAGGAAACCCTAGCTTTAGTCATATTAAATTTCATACATCTGTAGTTTTAAAAATAAATTGAAGGTTAAATCGTATACCCGGTATTTTATTCAAGCTAAATGCTTTGAATAACTTAATATTTATTTTATTTATTTATTTTATTTTATTTTATTTAGAAAAAATACAGTCATACAAAATCAGTATTAAAAACAACAATTTTTTATCATAAAAGACCAATTAAGTTTTCATAAATAAAAAAGATATAAACATTAAATGTGACAAAAAATAAAAAATAAATAAGAATTTTAGGTGAAAAAAAGATAATTGTTGACATTTGCGTTTTCCATGGAGGTAATAAATTAAAATACCGAATGTACACTCCGAGTACTATGTACTTAATATAAAATTAAGAAACGGAAAAATTAAAAACATGTCCTAATGAGCACTTAACATTTTACTATATTTCAATAAGATATAAAAGAGTCAAATTGAAACAAAACTTAAATGCTTGATTTCTCAAACAGGGATTTAAGAGTAAAAATTTTTGCCAGCACACTCACGATATAGTGTACGGATAATTTATGTAATACTAAATATTACCTTAAGTGAAGGTACATTTAAAAAATAAGTTGAAAGAGATACAATACCTAATTTTTCAATGGAACAGAGTGGGACAAATTATTGAAACATGTGTTGTTGGTGTACTGTAAGATAGGATTTTACAACAACAACAAACCATCACGCCGTTTCCCCGTAGGAGTAGGCAGAGAGGATAGAACGCCATAACACTCTATCTTGGCATACATACCTCGCTTCCTCTACATTCATACATCTTCTCATACACGCACGCCGATTATTCCTACTTTTGACATGTCCATCTTCAAGTATTTGATGGACTTGATCGCGCCATGTCTTTCTCGGTCTTCCTCGTTTTCTGCATCCATCAACATTTGCATCGTAGATCCTTTTAGCCGTTCTTTCGCTGTCCATTCGCTCTACATGTCCAAACCGACGCAGCACCCCTTTCTTGATTCTGTCAATAATGCATGTCTCAGCCTTACACACTTCACGGATCTCGACATTTGTGCACCTATCGTACATCGTTTTACCACACGTTCGCCTGAGGGATCGCATTTCGACAGCATTCAACCTACTTTCATCATTATTTTTCTAATTCCATACTTCGCTTCCATACATTAGAGTTGGAACTAGAACTCCGTTGTGCACTGCTAGTTTAGCCTCCTGCGATAAACATTTGTTTGCCAAAGTAGATTTTAGTGCACCGTTCACCCTGTTCCCGGCACTCACCCTCCTTTCAATATCTTTCTCGGCCTTTCCGTCCCTAGTAAACATTCTTCCCAGGTACACAAATTCTTTTACCTGATTCAGAATCTCTCCGTGGATTCTATTCTATGAAAAATATTTATTGTTTTATTACAATGTACAGGGTCTAATTAAGGGGGCTAATAAGGGTGAGTTTTTGAATTCTATTTGCTGATTTATTAAAATTCTATAGCTATCTCTTTTTATTCTATTTATTTCTAAAATTTCTAATCTATATAACTTTTGACCTTTATGTCCTACATGTAAAATTTGTATATTTTTTGATTAGTCAAAATTACGTTTTAACTCATTTGAATGTGATGCATAGTTTGATATATCGTTATTTAATCTATGTGAAGCTAAATGTTCTTTCAGTCTATATTTTATTGATCCTTTGTCCTAAATATGAAACAGGATAGGAACATGTTAATTCTCATATGAAAAAGCGGAATATTAGAGAGTGAAAGCGCTAATTAGTCAAACAAATAGGTGGAAGAGTATGAAGTATTTTTTAATTAATAACTTATATGTAAATTTAAGTTATTATATCATTACAATGGAATCCCATCAAGGATTGTGAATAAATAATTAAAATCAAATTATTTCACACTGCTTGTAAAAGTCCAGACGGCATTGTAAATAGATACAAGTATTACTGCTACCTATCCTAGATTACACTGATGTTTCCACGACTGATTTAAGCTGTGAGCAACTCGATAAACTTGACCAATTTAGAATCCATCCATAAGGTATGTTTTTGGTCTTAGGAAAGATGACTACATTTCTGATTATTGTAGGCAACCGAAATGACGTTAGAGAGACGATACACAAATATCATATTACGAGTTTATAAATATAAAACACAAATTGTGTTTGCGGGTAGTCAAAAATTGCTTAATAAGTTAGACGTATCTTCCTTTAATCCTCATAATGTCAATGGTACCAATATCCAATACAGGAAATCTATAAACAAAGTTAGGAGTACTCATGGATGAACATCTATGCTGGCGAGCTCATACTAATGAATTGACCCTCAAAATATTTTTCAGTCTACACTCACTTAGAAGGTTGCAAAAATTCTTACCCATCAATACATATAAGCATTACTTAAATACGTACAAGCATTACTACTATCCGTTCTAGATTACGCTGATGTTTCCATGACTGATTAAAGCTGTGAGCAACTCGATAAACTTGAACGACTTAGAATACATGCATAAGGTATGTTTTTGGTCTAAGGATATATGATCACATTTCTGACTATCGTAGGCAACTGAAATGACTCAAAATTAGACAACGGAGAGACTATCACTCTCTCTCACTTCTGTTTACTAAACTTCATAGTCCTAATACTTCTATATACCTTCGTGAAAAATGTCAACGCTTATTAGTTCATGGTTTACCTCTTTGTTCTAATTCTCAAAATACTATCTTAATATCCATCCAAAAACTTGTTTCTTCTCTAACTCACATAGTGCCTATAGGGCTCGACTGTGGAATCATTTCCCATTCACCATCAAAGATGTTACTGTAGTATCTCTGTTTAAATCACGTCTGAAGAAACATCTCCTTTCTCTTCCTTAATCTCTTCACCTTTCCTCTTTCCTCATTTTTCCTTTTTCCCATTGAGTTTAAATACGTTATTTCTTTTTTTCATATCATTAGCCTTTTTATTTTTATTTTCTATTGAATATGTTGACTTGAATTACAAAAAATAAACTTTTAATTTAACGGATGGTTGGAAGAAACTGCTAGTTGGCAATAAGCTCGCAATGTATATTTTACATTATGTCCAAAAAGTTAAATTGATAAATAGGTCTTTTAGTCTAGACACAAATTTGAGTCTCAAAACTGAGACGAGACTTGGAGATCAAGTCTTGAAATTTCAAAACTTTTTGAGACTTAAAGACTTTTCGATACTAATGATAACTCGCATAAAAAAATAGCGAATGTACCAAGTAAAAAAATCACATCAATTTTCGCAGGTTTTGCGCGTATGATAACGAGTTTTTTCTTTCTCCTTTTTCTTTCCTTTCCTTTTTACCCCCTCATCTCTTAACAGTATAGTGTTGATATTTATTCTTTTTTTATTTCTAGAAAAAAATGTACATATACATAAAATATATAAATATACATATATATATGTCGCCAATCCTAAAACGGCTTTCACATGCGGAGATACTGAAAACTCTCGGTCTCACAACGCTACTGGAACGGCGAGAAAGGGGTGACTTGATAGAGACGTACTAGATACTCAACAGTCACTATGATTGACCAAATTTGGATACCATATTCAAGTTTAAACAAAATGCTCGTTTTCAAAGCCACAGTCTTAGGCTAGAAAAAATGAGATTCGATCTAAATCCATAGAAGCATTTTCTGAGCAAAAGAGCTAATAGGTTTAATAAGGTTCAAAAATGGACTTGATTGGTTTTGTTCGATGAGGTTTCGTGAGGTCACATTTTTATTATTGATCATTGTTTATATGTGAAAAAAAAAATATTACATAAAAAAGTAATAAATACGATCTAAACAAAAAATAAATTATTTAAATTAATTAAATACAAAATGAAACTTTGACAACCATAGATTTTAAAAATCTATTGTACAACACCTTAAGATGCTGTCGTCACACGTTTCCTACTCAAGATACCCATTTTATGAAAAGCGACAACTATTTACATAGCCAACAGTTTGCCACGGTATAAATCTCCAATAGCTTTTACCACTGAAATTTTAATTTACCTTCCAATTGTTAAACGGCTTTACAGACGTGTGAAGTTTTATTATGTTAGAAAACAACTTTTTTTATTTTATTCATAGATATTATTATTTTATTTATTTACCGGTTTCAGGTTGAATGAAGTTCTTGCGGTGTGAGGTGATCGTAATGACGCTTTGCAACGGAACAGGATTTGACTCTTGAAAATAAATTTAGAAATGTCAGATGAAATATTTCCCTGCATCGCATCCTTTGGTGCATAGGGCATTGCATTTGTAAAGCGAATGCATCGTAGTTCGATCGCCGAATTTATGAAGGTAAGGTGGTCAGTGCTCAGTCGTACGATTCAGGTGCCAGTCCAGGATCAGTGAAATATTGCAGTTCAAAAAACCTTTTGAATTAATATTTTATGTCGATCCTACTAGGAATCGAACCCAAGACTACAAGGATATTCAATCACCAGGACAGATATAAATAATAAAGACACCCCACAAAACTATTTTATGCTTTTATTAACTGAATAATCATGAATTTATCGGGTCATTTAGCCATTTTGTTTAAGTTTCATTACTGTTTTATTTTTTTATAAATATTGTGATTTTTTTTGCTCCACAATAGGCCAGAAGACCTAACTACAGCACAGAATACCTAGGCTTAAGAAAAATCCGATTTTATTTTTGTGTTCTCAACGGGAATCAAATTAATTTTTATACACTTTTTTCCATTTGTGTTCGTTTATTTTGTATAGTTAATCACCTCGCAGTTTACAAATATACCAATCAACTTAGTTTTATTTTTTTTTTAAATTTGAGTCCCCCGAGGGAGTGTAAAAAATATAAATAAATATCTACTATAGGAACTAAAAACCTAATTATTTAAATATTTTAAATAATTATTTATTTATTAATTTTTTTCCACAAAGTAAACAATGATCAATAATTAAAATAATGTGACCTCACTGGGGTTACGCGCGCCGAGGACACATAACAATATACTTTTGAAAAAAAAAAATTACTTAATTAATTTTTTTTTTTTCTTAAAAGGAAAAACCCGCTAAGCCTCTATTTTAGAGGCTTGTCAGCAGGTGGAAAATAGGGAATATGGAAGGAGGTAATGAAAAATTCACCACAACACCCAGACCAATTGAAAAGAAAATCTTTCGTAGATTTTATTCTTGCAACAGGCGGGAATCAAACTAGCGACGCCAGTTTCACAGGCGGCTGTCTAACCAACTGCGCCACGATAATTAACAAAATGTTCAGACAGTTTTATACACTGCGTATTTATGTTTATATTTTAATAAGTTATGTATACCTATATTATTTATATTAAAAAACGCACAATAAAATAAATAAAAAACCATAAATAAACTCTACATTTGTGGAGCAGTTGATTCAATATTGGTTTGGGTGAATGAGACAATCCATTTTACTTCGACCCAGCTCCATTGTCCATTTTTTTTACCCTTTTTGAACATTTTCTCATTACTAATTGTTCTGATGGACAGTGGAAGAAGGTGAATGATTTTAAAAGCATAATACTCAAAATCCTAAATTATAAAAAAGTTTGTGCTCTCGACCATAAAGGGATGGCAGTGACGATGATGGTTTGAAATTAAGAATTGATTAAATATTAGTATGGAAAAAATGACACAATGAGTCCTGCATGGTGAAACCTTTAATTATATGGACATTAAAATCTAATTAGTCGGATCGTTAATAATCTTACTATGTATTTTGTGTTGTAACAATGAATGTATTGAAATTAATTATACATTTTTAAGATACAGGATGATTCTGGACACAGCTTATTGAGATGATACGCGGTCTGACTTTTCTTCATACAAACCTAGGTATTCCGATGTTTTCTCCCTGGATTATGGCACTAGTGTGATGATTTTCTTACGCAATATTTTATTTTGTTTTGTTTTATTTATTGTACATGCAGCCTAAATCAATTACAACAGTTATATGAATAAACATATGTACAAAAAATCAAACAAAAATAAGATGAAAGTAGCAAAGACAAACAAGGGCAATAGATTTTTAATAGGCAATTTTCAAAGATGGTGAATGGTAATTATATTTATTTATTTATGTCGAAAATAAAATATGAAAATAAGGAATAGTTGAACGCAGTTATGCAGAAAGCAGCCAGTCCACAATTTAGAAAAATGAGATATTGGTGTTATCGGGTGCAGTAAGGTCAATTCTATGTTCTGCTAAAAACAGCCAGACCGCTTTCATACAAAAAACTGTAATAATCACCTTCTTAAAAAAGTGTCGATCACAAAAATGGCATTTCTCAATTTGCAGAAAACACCCACAAAACTAGAAAAATCTTACGGTACTTTAAAAGTCATTAAAACTGACCAAATACATAATTATATTATTGTATGTAATATTAAAAAAACGAATGTATTTTTGTTTATCATTTGTCAAAAGTCAAAAACATGTCATACTCTTGCGTAGATTTGATTATTCACACTTTTCATAAAAGTGCTATTATCTCAGTTTCACTTTTCTATGGCTGGCTGCTTTCTGCAGAACTATTTTCAATTAAAAAATATATAAATACAGATGGCAACTATGAAGTTTCGCATTATAAATAAATTGTCTATGTTTAATGAATGTATGTATGCGCATGGGTGTATGTACGTGTATGTGTATGAACATGTGTATAATATATATGTGTATATATATATATGTGTGTATATATGTGTATGTGTGTATGTAAATGTATCAAAATGTGTATACGAGTAAGTTTATATTGTATTAGTCTGTGCTCTCTATTAATTTGTTAACTATAATCATATATTAATAATAGTGTAATTGCCTAGGTTGGAACGGGGTATGTACCCTTGTTAGCTGGATAAGTAAACCTAAAATTGTATTTTTGATAAAAGGTGTAAATAAATAAATAAATAAATAATATAAATACAATTTTTTGTTCACTTTGCCCAGCTGTATGAAACAGTACAGCTGAGCAAACAGCAAACAGCTTTTTTTGTTATATTATTTAAAAATATTTTATTATTAAATTTGTTTTTTACATTTATTCTTGAATTGTTTAAACTTTCTTCTGAATATGTTATATAATTTTTAGGTTAATTTAATTTTTTATAAATCTCGTTTAATTTTTGGTTTAATTTTTTTTTTTAAATCTTGGGTAAAAGAAAATTTATGTTTTAAAAAAAAAAATATTAAGCCAAATATGTTAATATTATTAAATTTTGTAAAAAACAGATTTTCCGTTTATGTTAATAAAATAAAGTAAAATAAATACAATATAGGAACAATATATTCATAAACACGATCAACACATAAGACCTTCGAACTAACCCATGCCAAACAATATTTATCCCACACTGTGTTAACGGCGAAGAGATCTACGAAAAGCCGGAAGATCTATACCAAAGAATTCCAAGTTGTGTGACGAATTTACTAATCTTCACATTCTGGATATTGTGGCATGAAAACAAAAGTTGCTCTTAGAGAATTTGATAAATAGCAGATTTTGACTTCTGATGACACGGTTGGGAACATGAAAAGAAATTGCTCTTAACAGAGATGGGACATCACGCATAGCATTAAGTATTTTGAAAATGCATATTAAGTACATCTGCATTCAACGTTTCTTCAATGAAGACAGATTGAGAGATTTATTTATGTTGATATTTACCATTGGCGTTTCCTTGTCGTTTGCTATGTTTGATCAAATGTTTTTTGTAACAATTAGGACCATCCAAAAACCGCTAAATGTGTATATTTTTTTCTGCTGTTCGGACGTACAGTATACAAATATGATAACTATTTTTTTTAAACTTTGGAAACACATTAAAAAAAAATTTGTTAATAAAAATTAAATCGGTTCAGTTTTGGAGTGCCGAACTACGCGACCTTGATTTTGTCGATTATACAGGGTGTTCTTTGAACCCTGTCACATCCGAAACCACGATGATCAGTACGGGCAAGAAGACATATTAGATCATTAAAAAAATATCTTGAACAAAGAAAATTAAAAAAAGTATATATTTAAAAGAACAAATGGTTGCTTACTTCTGCAGGGGAGAAGTGAGGGAAGCGCGGCCGCGCAGTGTCAACGCATCAGACTCTTCCTTCCCCCTCCCTGTTTCTCCCATGCAGAAGTAAGCAACCATTTGCTTTTTTTGATATTTTATTTTTTTAAATTTTATTCGTTCTAAAAAAACATTTTAATGTGCCAATATGTCTTCTTGCTCATACTGATCATCATGGTTTCGGATGTGACGGGGTTTAATGAACACCCTGTATTTGTTTATAATTTTGAATTCCCGCGAAAACGCTTCACTGCATTAGCCACGCCCCCATTGCGTTAAGATTCGCATAAAATGATGAAGTTTTTTCATTCCTGTACGTACTTAGTTTGAAGAAACCGTCGTATATTATTTTATCCGCGTTCATTTACATAAATCAGTGATTTTATGTATTATGTCTGAAAAAAAAAGGTTTTAAATACTGTTTATTGCCCAGATTAGCAAGTATTAGTAGAAAAATTAAAAATCTCCAAAAACGGAAAATCAGTTATTGATGCCAGATTAAAATATACATAAAAACGTAACTACCTAAACAATAGCGTAATTCAAAACCGTCTCTAAATCTTGCAAAAACAGATTTTAATTATACAATTTGACACCGCAAACTTAGCATTCTCGATTGCTTGGCAATTAGAAGTCACAATTATTTTTTTTAATTTTTCGCAAATATCTCAGTAACTACTTCGATGGAGATTTCTAAGTTTACTTTTAACACCCTCATATAATTTACAACGGCAAAATCCATCGTGAAAATCACGTGACAATAACGGCTCATTCAAATAGTGAGAAAAAATGTCGACGAACATGAATCTTGCCGCCACGAATGTCACGATCAATCAGGGCGCGTTTTTATGAATGCGTATTTTTTAACAATTTTATTTTCAAAGTTATGAATGAAAACATTTTTCCACAATATCCATATTGATTTTGAAAATAAAGTTAATATTTCCAAATCCATTTTACATTTATTTTATCGATATTCGGAGTATGTGGTTATTACCCTATTGAGGATAACTCTGTTAATTTCCAATTGTAATACGGGCCCTAGACTCAGTCCTTTTACTGGAATTAAAATCAACATGGTTGGTTTGTAACGATCTTCTTCTTTTTTATTTTCCACATCCGCCCCTAAGTGAAGGATGTGGATATTATTGCCTTTAGGAGACCCTATCGCCAGCTAGCACCCTTACCTACTCCCACGTCAATCCAGCTCGTCGAAAGATCGTCATCGACAGCCTTCCAGGACGGCTTTACCCCGCTGGTTTAAAGAAGAGGCAACTTGGGTTTAGGTTCTCCTGGGGCATGCGCAGCACGTGTCCAAGCCAGGTCCACCGCCGTATCCTCAAGACGCTCGTTATAGGAGGCTGCTGCGTCCGTTCTTGGACTTCAATGTTAGTTATAAAATCGAACCACCTTATACCTAATATTCTCCTCAAGCACTTACTCTCAAAACTCAGAAGTTTGGTGTTCTGAGCTTTGGTAAGGTGCCAAGATTCGCACCCATATAGGAGTACTGGCAGTATGCAAGAATTGAATAGTCGGAATTTCAGACAACACGCATCGTGTTAAAAGTTGCTCCAGCAATTCTTAGACGGGTTGCGAGCTCTTTGTGCATGCTTCCATCCTCAGTTTTGTGAACTACCAAGTATTTAAAGTTATGTGAGGATACGAGAAAACAAAATTGGCTTTCAAAGGAGAACGTCCTGTATTTTAAAACGTTTTTTTGTTTACTTTTTTAAGCCATTAAAAATGGTTTCGTGGTTATCATTTTTCACTCACGAATAAAAAGTTCTAATGTTAACCAAGATTTTAATAACGGAATAGTTTTGTTGAGCAAAATATACCAATATATAAAGAACAATAAGATTTTAAATGAATATAATAAAAAAGCATCCCAAAATAAAAAGGTTTTGATTTTTTCTATAAACCGATAAAAAGTTCAAAATTCTTAATGACTTTTATTATTTTGAAAAACAAATGAAAATTGCAAGTCATTATGAAAAGAATGTGTTTTTCTAAGTTGGCGTTATTTTGGTTTGGAATATTTTTTAGCTCAACGTCATTTTCAATTAATTTATTTTATATTCGTTTATGTACACAACAGAAATAGCTAATTATTAGTAGAATAAAAAATATTTTTAAATTTGTAATTTTGAATTCCCGCAAAAACGGTCATTCCGTTGGCCACGCCCCTAATACGTCACGATTCATGTTTATTTGCTCCTGGTCATTTAGAATATTATCACGAATCTTGACGTCACAACAACCGAGGCCAAACACGTCGCGTTTTTCTAGCAACGTATTTTTATTGAATTTATTTTTTACATTTATGTATGAAAACGTTTCTCCACAGTGTCCATATTGATTTTGAAAATACAGTCATTTATTCTAAATCCATTTAATATATTTTTATCGTTATTCGTAGTATTATTATTATTATAAATCTTAAAGTAGGGCACACATATCATACATATTGTTATGTGTGTTCTAATAATAACATTGCAAATATATTTAATTTATAAATTGTTTTTCACATATGTCTTGACCATTATTTTAAATTTTGATATGTTTTTTTCTTCATAAATATTTTTTTCCATTTCGTAATACTTTTTAATTGCTTTAAATAAAATCGAATTTTGTGACTTTGCCTTTTTCCTAAATGAAAGTCTAATTTTGTTCTTTTCTCTAGTATTGTGATCGTGTTCATGCTGGTTCCGATCAATTTTTTTCCAAAATTCTGTTTTTTTATTAGAGTTTATAATTTTATGAACAAATATCATTGTATTGTAAAATATTCTTTGTTTATATGTTAATAATTTCATTTCATTTACCATCGACTTTACCCTCGTGTATCTGTTTTTTTTCAAAATGATTCTAAAGGCTTTATTTTGTAATACAGTTAGTTTATCTATGTTTTCTTTGTTTGATAAAAACAAAATGCTACTACAGTAGTTAACGTGTGCTTCAATAATTGCTTTGTAAATAGTTTTGCAGGAGTCCTTATCAATAAATCTTCTGATCCTTCCCAAAATTGATATTTTTTTGCAATCTTATTTATTACCATCTTAGCGTTTTGGTGAAATATAAGTTTTGAATCCAACATTACACCTAAATATTTAATTTCAGTGACTTCATTAAGTTTTTCATTTTCTATTACAATTGATGGTGTAATTTCTATTCTTTTGTTTCCTATATTCATATATTTAGTTTTGTTAACATTTAATTTTAATTTATTAATTTTTAGCCACAGTGATACACTATTAAGATCATGATTTAGTCTGTCCACAATTGTTCTATAATTTTCTCCCGATATATATATTAAGGCATCGTCTGCAAAGAGTCTTATTTTATGTGATATTTCCCTATTGTCAAGGCTAAACGTGTCGTGTTTTTGTAAAACATATTTTTAAAAAAATCTTTTAAAAATGATGTACGAAAACATTTCTCCACAATTATTTTTGATTTTGAAAAAAGAATATTTTTTTCTTAATCCATTTTACATATTTTTATCGGTATTCGTAGTACGTGATTTTTCCTATTGATCCCCGGGATATATCGGAAAAGACGATTGTATTATTATTTAATTAGTTTTAGTTTTTGAATCCAATCATAAACAAGTACCTAGGTACTTACTTATCAATGAAAAATATTTTTCCAAGGTAATAGCAGGCAAGTCAACGTTCGGGCAGGACAACGCATGTCGGGTCCGCTAGTTTGGTATAAAATCGCAAGATTCAATATGTCCATGTACTTGTAATTTTCTAAACGGTTTGGTTAGGTAGGAAGAAATTGCCTTAAGGCAATATGCCCGCCCTTATATGTATGTAAATTGTAAATGTATAAAGTGTTAAATAAATAAAAAACGCTCTCCTTCCCGGTTATGTGTAGCCAGTACACATTAATTATAATAACTTTTTTAAATAGGTATGTAAAAATAATAAACGATAAGTAAAGTTTTCGGTATTTCTTCGTTATATTTACGTATGGACAGAAAAAATATTTAATTAAATAATAAGTATCTACTCATTGGGCACAAAAAAGCATTTTTTCTCAGAAATTGGAGACACATCACTATTACAATCAAAAGCTCGCCAAAGTAACGAGTTTCGCGTTGCTGCGGCGATGATGTAAAAGAGTACCGAAAATACGATTGTCTTAAATACTCTCTACGTCTCACTCTCGATGCCATTGATATACTCGCGAGCGAGAGAGACAATTTCAAGTGTGACACCGGCCAGCCTGTACCACTGACACTGTACGTCGCACCAGTTGCTCTCGGAACTCCGCTAATGGTCGTCCATTTGCTTGCGCTGTGAGCGTTAGCAAATGCTTTCTTATCAACAATATTTAGAGATTGTCCAAATTTTTGTAGACAAGGACTGGAATCAACTACCTGGGGAGTTATTCATATTAAAATATTACAACAGAGACGAAGAACATTTTAGAGAAGGTATTAAAGAAGTCTAGGTATCTTCAGGGCTTATGACATGTCATTGGCTGGTTTAAGTGGCCACTTTACACACTGTGTAACATTTACCATTCTGCCCATATTTGAACATCTTTATACCTTCAATTATTTTGTATGATGATATATGTGAAGTCAAGTTAGTTGCCTATGTTTAAACATCCATATTTCACATAGATATTTATATCAACAAATTACAACAGGAATAAAAAATACTTAAAAGTAGGGATATGAAAGTCTAGGCATTTACAGGGCTTATGACCTGTCATTGACTGGTTTAAGTGGCCACTTTTCACACTGTGTAACATTAACCATTCTGCCCATATTTGAACATCTTTATACCTTCAATTGTTTTATCTGTTGATGTTTGTGAAGTTAAAGATCTGAAACATTTATTCATGCGGGTGAGATTCAATGACAGGTCATAAGCCCCGCAGATGCCTAGACGTCTATATTACCTTCTCTAAAAGGTTCTTCATCTCTGTTATAATATGCTAAAATGCTTTTTCATTTTTTTAGGGATTATATTTAAAATATTATAACTTTTGGCTTCAAATATTGTTGATCGAAGCCTGATTTTTTAGATTTTTCATCCCTCATTTTTGTATGTGGATTAAATACACAGCATCAAAACGTGCGTATTTTTTTAGCAAATTAAGAGAAGGGATAATTTCTCATGGTTGTCAGGGCCCGTGTTTGGATTTTATTAACTTTCAGAGCAATTTTTTTTTCTGTTTTTTTTTTATACAAATAAGAACTTTGTTTAGTAACTGTTTTTCCATGACATTCTGTAAACATGTTTGTATAATATGGAAATATAGGTGGCAAAACTTTACATCAAGTTTGTATCTACAAAGGAAAAAATGGCGTCTTTCCGGCGCCGTTTTGCGTGAGCCAATCGTCCGATACAATGTTTTTAAATTGCAAAATTTATTCAGAAAAAGTTTTCAGTCTGCTTTTTTAGTTCCATGATAAAACTTTTTTGAACAATTAAGTAAATAATTTAATAATTAATAATAATTTAATAAATAAATGTTACATGCCTTCGGTACTAGATAACCAAAAGCAATCTTCTCGATTTTGTGATCATTACCGTGGTCTTTCAGACAAAAAACAAAACAGCTAAATACGATTTTTACTTTTCTTTACCCAAAATCTTCAGGTGAGTTAACAATTAACGAGTATTACCGAATTACCGAGTATCAAAATTCAATAATTAAAATAGTTTTTAAAAAGCCCTTCAGGTACCTCAGCGTCAAAATATTTGAGAAATTTAAGATCTTAGAAATAAAGCAATTATATATATTTAGAATAATAATGTTTGTGAAAGCAAATTATTCTACCAAATCTCAAAAGGAACACTCCCACACTACCAGAAGTCAAACTAAAAGATGGGTCATGGGGTCTAACACAAACTCTGAATTCGAGCAAAGAAATTTCAAGTTTCTGGGCCCCAAAATATTTAATATGTTACCAAAACATTGCAAAGCCATGACCCGGATTCAATTTAATAAATTTGTAAAAAAAAGGGTTACCGGGTTTAGGTCGAGAAAAATCGGAAAATTTACTCAAAGGTTGTTCTTAAATAATAAATGGTGTAAATTAAAATGGTAAAAATGTATAGTAAATTAACTAGTAGCTGGTAAATATTATTATATTACCTAGTTGTGTATGTAGTAGTAAAAATAATTGTTATTTTGGTTAATTAATTAATTTATTTATATATACGCCCAATGAGCATTTTTAAGGACATATTTATGCATAGAAAATTATTATTAAAAAAATAGAAAGACTCAATGGTATAAAGTAGACTTGAACAGGAAGCCAAGATGTCATTTTGGTTTCCTGTTCCCCATAGTTGTAGGACGAAAGCACTATTAGGTAAATATTTCATATGCCGCCATAACATATTTTAGATTTGTAGTATACACAAGTATTTTTTAACAATTTTTTTAAGATTTTTGGAAAAAGACTCGATAATGTTGCCATTTTGTAAATTAAATTTTGATATGAGTTGTCCATGTCCATTGTCTGTCTATTGTTAGTCCTACATATTTAACATGTTCAATTTCAATTAATCGTTCTTCGTTTATGTAAGCATCTATTTTATGTCAGTTTTTTCTAGATTCAAAATTTATAATAATGTTATTTTTTTTTCATTAAGTGTAAGTGAGTTCGTCTGTTTTAAAATTAATAAAATAAATTCTTTGATCCGTGTAAAACATCATCATCATTACGCGGACATTTCTGTCCATTGCTGAACATAAGCCTTCCCGATACTCCTCCACGCGTTCCTGTCTTGAGCTTTCTGTATCCAGTCACCAGCAATTCTTTCTTTTTTTCTCATCTAACCATCGTGTCCCTAGATTTATTTTGCCTTCACGAGGTCCTCACTCAACAACTTTTTTAGTAAATCCTTGGTCTTTTTCTTTGGCAACATATCTCCCAAATGAACACTTAAGCTCAGTCACTCCTTCAAATACGTCCGTTACTCTTACGTATCTCGGTGCTTCTTATCCGGTCAGAAAGTTTTATTTATAGCATGGTTCATTCATGTTTTCTCTGCGCTCACGGAGCTTCCTGTTACATCTATGTAATAAAAGCTTACTCAAAATAAAACAAAATACTTTGTATGCTATTAAAATAAAGTAATAATGTTGGTTCTAAAATAATCAAGTCAAAGACTTAAAAATCTTACCTGTCGAATAGCGGGAACTCTCTGCCCAGTGACTGACTCCAGTAGGTCTCTGAGGAGTTCTCCATCCCTGCACTCTGCGAGGGCGCGCACCCTTTTGGCGCTGCGCCCCCTTTCCAAATAATGGTTCGCCCAGTCCGTGTAAATCTGGAACAATTTAAAACCTTAATTAAAAGACGAAAAAAATAAGCAAAATTATTATGGACATAATTTGATTCCCTGGGGATCCCCATTTTTTACAGCACGATTTTTCTTATTTTTGCCTTTGCATTACTGATTCATAATAAAGATGTATTCTTTTTTACCCTCTCATTCGATGTAAATCTGCAAAGTTTATAGACATCTTTTAAACATTAATAAGATTTGTTTAAAATATGAAGGGCATAACTAGCTTCCCTGGATATACCCAAAAAATAGTGTTTTTGTTTAATTCTTATATTTGGCATATAAATTATATTTAGAAATTAGAGTAAGAGTTCGAGTAGATATTTTATCATCATCGTTATCATCCCTTTTCCACGCCTAGTGGTGCATAGGGCGCTGTATTGCTGAACCAAATGCATGTGATCAATCTTACGCTTCAGCTATCAGTCCAGGAACAATGAACTAATAAATAACTGAAAAGCCTTTAAAATCAGCATTTCATTTCCGCTCTGCCAGGAATCAAACCAAGGACCCCGTGGATGGGTCAATCACGACACAGTGAGGCGCATATATATCTACTCGATTTCCGTATTAAGGATTTTCACCTGACAGCAGCCATTGAGTAGAAAACACTTATTCAAGGTTTCAGTTCTATTTCACTCACAGAACGGTATTCTTAATCCGCCTGGACACGGAAAAATATAAAGTAAATGTATCCGGATTTCTTAACAGATTTGCGAATGTTTGATCGTCAATAATTTATGATTTTGAAACTAGTTTGCATAATATTGTATAGCATCGAAAATGGAAATCAATATTTAAGTTTCTGAAAATTCCTATCCCGTTTGTTATTTTCTGTGCGCCCGTATAGTAATGGGCTGAATCTATAGATACAGCATTTTAGCTTAATAACGCTTAATTAATTCCATTTGTAGAGTTACATCTCGTGAACTTATATTTTTATTATTGAAGTTTTTGTGATTTTTTTACAAAACACGTTTTTTTATTTCTTTGTCTTTTGAATTACATTTTAAACGAACGGTCAACCTAACTTCTGAATACATTTTAAATAATTCCTCCGATTAGTTTTGTAAGGAATATAACAAAAAGTCATTTATCTCAAAACTGGCTTTTTTAAGATACAGCATATTGCCACAACACGGTAATGAGAACTGATAAATGTTAAGGTCTCATTGAAAAGACATTTTAAAATGCTTTTTTTTCAAAATCACGTAATTGAAAAGAATAAATAAAAAAGCTTTAGTTTTTTAAGGTATTTATTTCTCTTGAACAAATTACTTAAATATAATTACACTTTGACGGGCAGAATACGCCTCATAACATTTAGACTAAACTTTTGTTCAATGACTTCTGGTATTCAAGTAAAATTTGTTCTGATGATTTTAAGATAATCATTTGAAAAAACGAATGGTTGTGGCTAAATCGTAATTTTTTGTTTTTGAAAAGAAATACAAGCATTTTCAATGAGGAACTTCAGCCCTACGGGAAATTTGATACAAAAAATGTTTTTTTGCGCGCGGTAAAAATTAGAGCATTAAATTGTACGGCAAAGTTTCTTGAAAATGTACGAAAAAAAAAAACATATTTTAATAAAAACGCACTACTTTGATTGACGTCATTGGTTCATATGAACCAACCAATGATGCGAGAGTTTGGAAGGATATCCCGTTGGTTTACCGTAAACGAACCAATGTGAAGAACTAACAGGGAACAACCTCTGACGTCTCACGCGGAGTTGTTTCAGAAATACAAAACTTTAAAAAATCATAGCGCTGATAATACGATAAGTAAAAAAAAAGATTTTTTTTTGGCTTAGTTTAATATTTAACAAATAATAAAAAAAAGACACTGAACTTCCTCGTTGCATAAATTTTGTGATATTTTCTACGTTAAATGATGCCTTTAAAAATCGTATTAAAAAATGAAACAGTTTCAATATTGCGGTTCGTACCCCTTTTTATTGAATTTTCGTAGAAAGAAAATCATCTGCTCTAACAGATTTTGTTTTTGCTTTTATGTTACGTGTATTATTTTATTTTATTACAAGCCTTCAAAATGCAATGTCAATTAAACGAAAGTGAGCATTTTCGATACCTCCTTCTGTTCGCGTAATGAATGTTAAAATGAATGCCTCGACACGGGTTGTGCCCATTGAGCTGTTCATATAGAAAATAATAAAAAAAGCTTAATTTAAAATAAATAAATAACTACTTGGCACAGTGACGCCGGGCCCGGATTATGGGCGCCTACGGAAAGCTCTGGCGAAATAGATTATAATAAATACAATGGCGTGACGTCACACGGCTTGTGCAATTAGTGCGTCATCGATTCAGAATTCATTGAAAAGACAAAGGCGATAATTACTGTACAGTATTGTGATATTGTCACACTATTGTTTTAGGGAAAACAAGAAACAAAGTGTTGCGGAAATGAGGCCTATTATACCGAAGTAAATACTCTTCGAAAAAAATGTACAGGACATAATATCATAAGCATCATCATTATCCATTCTACACCCAGTGATGCATAAGGAACTGCATTGGTAAACCAGATGCAGTGTATTTAGATTAGTCCTACATTTCAGGTGACAGTCTACTTTTGAAACGACCCAAATTTTTACTGGACACGGAGCTATGAGAAGTTACCTATATAGGTTTAAATTAAGGAATGATGACTATTGTCCATGCGATGATATTTCTTCACAGAGTATCGAACATCTGTTATTTCAGTGCCCATTTTTCAGTTTGCAACGCCATAATCTTGAAGCAGAATGCAGGAAAGATGGAATATCCCTAACAGATATCCAAACTGTAGTTTAGTGTGTTTTTGCGTTTAGAGTAGGTACATATAGGTATAATAACAAGAGTAAATCTGAAATTTCTTGAACTAGCATCCCTTCCGCAAACCCTTACCCCTCCCCGACAAAAAAAATGCGATAAAAACGTATTTGACCAACGAAGCGATACGCACCAGACGCGCACAACGGAAGTGGCTGGGTAGGAGAGGGGTAGGGGTTTGTGGAGGGACCGCTAGACCGAGAAATGAAAGATTTTTTCCATTTTGAGAAAATAACAAAAAAAAAAAAAAAAAAAATGAATTTTTGGAAAAAAATAAAAAGGATTTTTTTTTAAGCTCACCATGAGGAACGTTCCTCTGAAGTTTTGCGTTTTGGCCCTGAAAAACCGTGTATACAAAATCAAGGGTTAGTAAAAGGAAAAACTCCATCCCTTTGATGAGAGAAGACCAGATTTTTTTTTGTCTTTTCTCTTAAAAAATGGAAAATACCTGTAATATGTTTGCTGTTTGACTGTTGACATCATCAGATGACCCCCTTTGGGGTCTCAAGCACGTCGGGATCATGCTGACCCCTCGCCAAGAAGGGGTTGATCACTCAAGGGCTTGAAGCACTGCAGGGGTATTTTGCACCCCGACACTCGTTATTTGCATTGCAATCACGCGGGGTGCAATTCGTCTGTATGTTAATGGCACTGTTCACCCGGTGGATAAATTATACCCATTCGTACAGATAAGGGTTACACTGTTTTGCAATTTGTATTTGTTAATCAGAAATCAAAATAAGAAAGGGTAGTTTGAGACATATGGAGTGAACTTACGACAAATGAACAGATAAAAAAAAAATTGTTGTAATCACCATCATCGTCATTAATCCCTTTCCGCACCTAATGGTGCATATGCCACTGCATTGGTACACCAGTCGCGGCGTATCTGGATCATTTTTGTTACATGAAGGTAAGATGATCAGTCTTACGCCATAGGTACCAGACTAGGGACTATGAAATATTCTAGTGTCGAAACATCCTTTTAAATAAATATTTCATATCAACCATGTCGGAAATCGAGCCCGAGACCTCTTGCATGGCAGGCAAACGCTCTGACCATTACACCACGAGGCCGACTAAATTGTTGCAATAGAGAGGGAAAACAATTTTGAGAAGGGAATATGGAAGTCTAGGCATTTTTTTAAATATATTTTTTTAACACTTTATATTTATTTATTTTTACTTTTACATTGTGTGTATTCTTTTTTTTTATACAGAATAATGTTCCCTTAATGGGGTGTCTCGTGCCGAGGGAAACATTTTACAAAATGTGAAACATGCCCAAAATTAGCAATTTAACAAAGTTAACATAATAATTACAATAAAAAAAACGTAATTAATCCAATAAACCTAATTGAATTTAACATAATAAACAATAAAAAACAAAAATATTCATAAAAAACATAACCAATTTATATAGTCCAATTAAACAAATTTCATAAACAGTGCATACATTTTACCTATTTGGCTTGATCCACTACCGTGCGCAACCTACCTCCACTATACATTCATACACAATACATTATATACATACAAGGGCAGGCATATTGCCGTAAGTCAATTTCTTCCTACCTACCCAAGCCGTTCAGATTGTGAAAATTACAAGTACATGGACATATTGAATCTTACGATTTTATTACTCGTCAGAACAGTTGTTCCAATACATGAAGGTGCTGGATATGAGACAACTGTACCTTCAAGAAGCACTTACACACTTCTGGTCGAACAATAAGGAGGGGTCTCAGCAAAATGTCCGTACGAGGTTTTCCCAGAGCGTGAATTATGTCATACCCAAAACCCGTACGACTTTTGCTCAATGACATCTCTCATTTATCGCACCGAGAGTGTTCAATATTTTGGAAGAGCGTATTAAGCCCTCAAGGACAAAAACTATTTTCAAGAGAGGAATTAAGGAACGGATTTTCCTTAGGGGGAGGGATTTGAGTAGGAAACTCCTTGATGATTTTCGGAATGTTTGAGTTTACCGTATTACCATATTGATGTGCCATATATATGTTTTTAATCCTTTTTTTTCATGTTTCTGATCCTATATTTGTGGTGATATACTCATGTGTCTGTGTCAACTAATTGCTCGTCCCATCTCAACACAGGACTTTTAGTCCCATGGAGTTGGTGGGAGGGATTTGAGTAGGAAACTCCTTGATGATTTTCCGAATGTTTGAGTTTACCATATTACCATATTGATGTGCCATATATATGTTTTTTTTTTTTTTTTTCATGTTTCTGATCCTATATTTGTGGTGATATACTCATGTGTCTGTGTCAACTAATTGCTAGTCCCATCTCAACACAGGACTTTTAGTCCCATGGAGTTGGTGGGAGGGATTTGAGTAGGAAACTCCTTGATGATTTTCCGAATGTTTGAGTTTACCATATTACCATATTGATGTGCCATATATATGTTTTTTTTTTTTTTTTTCATGTTTCTGATCCTATATTTGTGGTGATATACTCATGTGTCTGTGTCAACTAATTGCTCGTCCCATCTCAACACAGGACTTTTAGTCCCATGGAGTTGGAACTTATGTCTCAAATAATGTACAATAAACTTATGTTTGTTAATAAATAAATAAATATAAAATTACAAACAAAGATTAACTAAATAAATAAAAAATGTAAAACATTAACACTAAACTATGAAGAGAGGAGTGGTGATGGGAATGAAAGAAGAAGGATAAAGGAACAACTCAAATATTTAGATAGTGACATTTCAATCTTGACTTAAATGTAAATAAAGAAGGGGCGTCTCTAACATTAGTGGGTAGATTATTCCACCATCGAGCGGCTACTACTGTGAAAGAGTTGGCAAGAAAATTAGAGAGATGAAATGGTTTTAAAAGGGTTCTCTCGTTACTAGAACGAAGAGATAGTCCGTGTTGTGATAGAGGATTTATAGGGCTTATGACCTGTCATCGGCTGGTTTAAGTGGCCACTTCAAACACTGTGCAACATTCTGGCCATGTTCAAACATTTACATCTTCCATCCGTTGACTTTTGTGTTTTGTAATTTATGTAAATGGTGTAAAGTACTGTGTTTTATGTTTCTCAAATACTGTTTTCTTACTATTTCGTATGTATTAACTATGTATGATATTAAGTATTGTCACAAAAATGTTTTCTTTTTATGCACGGTCCCAAATATGGTTTTTTTTTAAAACTCCTGGGCGTATAATATTTACAATATGTATTATATGTTTTGTTGATAAAAAAAAAAAAAAAAAGGAGCTGAACCATGTGATGGAGATTCATCTAATCTGCGTGCGTGCATAAGAAGATGTATGAATGTAGAGGAAGCGTGGTCTGTATGCAAAGACAGTGATATGTCGTTCTATCTTCTCTGCCTACTCCTATAGTGAAACGGCATGACGGTTTGTTGTTGTTTGCTGTATGAAACTTTATTTTTATTGCATTGTTTTTTTTTCTGTTTTCTTCGTATGGCGTTCTATCCTCTCTGCCTACCCCTACGGGGAAACGGCGTGATGGTTTGTTTGTTTGACGAATAGACGGGTACGTCTCGAAACCGGTAGACACAGAAAAGTCGGAAAGTAGTTATATACAAATATTTAATAACATTTAGTCAATTTAAATGATAGAAATATTGAGAGAAACAGATATTAAATTAATTTTATTATTTTATACATATTTTAAATTTTTTATCTTGTATATTTGTTATATTTAACATAAAATTATACTTAACATCTAAAAATATCATTCTGATACTCTTGCTCAAAAAAAAAAAAAATCGTTTTGATTTGGGGTGCGGAAAACGGATGTACGAAACATTGATTTTGTCATTTCAGTTAAATCATTTTTAAAAAAAGGTAGCTGAAACCATGTAGGGGAGATTCATCCATTCAGAAATAATCTGCGTGCGTGCATGATAAGATGTACAGGAATGTAGAAGAAGCGAAATATGTATGCAAAGACAGAGTGATATGTCGTTCTATCCTCTCTGCCTACCCCTACAGTAAAACGACGGCATGACGGTTTGCTGTTGTTCGCTTTCTTAAACTTTATTTTTATTGCATGGTTTCATGCGTCTATAATCTTATACTCGTATTAAAACTGTTTTTTTTTAAAAGTCAATTTTAAAACCATTTGTAGGAGCTTTTAAAAAAAGCTTAAACTAAGATGTTTCGAAATCAATATCTTCTTGTTTAATCGCTTTTGGTGGTCGCTCATAAATTTCTAATAAATAAATTGTTATAATGAACTCTTCGTTGCTTAAGAAAACCGGGTTAACTCACAGATCGCAATACCGAAAATTAATTGGGTATTTATTTTTAAAATACTGAAAATCAGAATCCCAAGCATTTTTAATTCAATATGTGTTGAGTTTAAGATAAATTCGAATTAAGGAAGCACTAACCGACAGGCCAAAATCTTCTGTTTTATACAGACAACGCGTAAACGAACTGTTCGAAAAAATCTACAATATTTAGAATATGCGAGCAAAATAACGATAGATTTACTGAGGCTGATATTTTTCATGCCAGTGAACGTAAATTTAAGTATTATTAATATTCAAAGCATTAACTTTGTGGTAAAACATTTGAGTAAATGTTATTAAATATTTGTAAATAACCAATTGAAGAATCAGAACCAGAAGAATCTTGGGTGTGCGGTGGTTTGACTTTGTACGGAATGAAGTAATAAAAGAACGGACGCAGCAAACTCCTGTGACAACTGTCATCAAGCGGAGGCGATACAGTTAGCTTGGCCATGTACTGCGGATGCCTCCTAAGAGTCTTAACCACGCTTCCCTATTTTACAAAGCATCAGGTTCTCGACTTCCTGGACGTCCACTGCTGACTGTTCGTCAGCAGCTTATGTTAGAACTTCGGGATGACAACATGACATAGGAGGACGCAAAGGAGTTGGCAGCCGATAGAGATGCATGGAGGCTCTTTGTGGATACCATCTGTTCCAACTAGAGAGCGGACATGGAATGATGATGACTTAGGATTTCATATTATTAAAAAAAAAAATTAACCATCTTTCCCTTGTGACTTCAATAAAGTAAAACAGAGCTCTCGAGAGATTTATCGTGTACAATAAAATTTAACTGCTTTGAATGTTTTCGGATGCTGTGATTGGTCGGTATATTTGTGATTAATTGCCACTTTTATTGACTTTTTAATGGAAATGATCCATTTCGAGTATATAGACCATTTCATGATTTAGAAACCGAATTAAGACTAATGGTAAAATGAACTACTGACCTCATAAGTGTATTGAATAATTATTATTGCAAAGTCTTAAATAAAACTTTTGGACTTTGCTTGACTTTGTGAGGAATGAAGAAAAAGATAATGGAACCAGCAATTAGTACGAGTATTAGTTGTAACAATAATAATTCATATTTTGGCAACAGCGTAATCATTTATTTTGTTATTAAACAAAATTATTGAAGGAATATTTCCGAGATATTTTCAAAATAAACTAAAAAATAATAAGTTCTTTCATAGAAACTATGCAACAAGAGGATCTAAAAATATAAGACTGGAAAAGAAATCAAAAGCAATGTCCCAGAACTGCCTTATGTACAAGGGAATACAACTATTTGAGGAAATGCCAGAAAGCATAAAAAATGAAAAATATTAGGTAATATATAGTGTAAATAGTAAATATAATTAATGAAAATGTACATATGAAACAGCGAATATTATAAATTAGGATATTAAATGTATAATAGTGATAAATAATGTTAGAATAAGTGTAGATGTAAACATTGTGTTGTAAATATATATTAGACTATGTTAATCATAAAACTAAATAAAAAAAAAAAATATAAAAAAATATTCATATATTTTCCATTATTAACTATGAGTGACAAAGGTATGAGAAAAGCTTTATTAAGAAATAATGCGACAATGACGGACATTGAAAAGGGAAAAATAAAAAAATTCTAGAGACTCAAACCAACATTATTTTTGTAGATTTATTTTTACGTTTTTTATTTTTATTTAAGTTATAAATTAATAATTATTTTTATATCAGATCAGTTAAAAATAAAAGAAAAAACTTAAGATTATGTCAAGTAATAAGTTATCAGTAAAAACAATGTTTAAATTGGTAACTCTTTTGCTACTTAATTAATATATTGATGAAATAACCTTTCTATATTTGTATTAATACATATGTGCATGCATTTTTTATTTCATTATTTTCTGTTTTATTCTTTAAGATATTATTATTATTTTTTTTATTTATTCTTTTTATTTCTCTTACACACTATATTAATAAAAAAAAAATGTGACCTCACTGGCGTCACCCGCGCTGAGGACACTTAACAATATACTTTTTTTAAATAAATATTTTGACATTTGAAAATAAATAAAGAAGACTTAATAAACAAAGATAATTAGTAAAATGTTTAGGCAGTTTTCAAAACTATGTATTTATTTTTATATTATTTATATAACAAAACGCACAATAAAAGAACAAAAACATAACATAAGCTATACATTTTGGAGCAGTTGATTTAAGATTAGTTTGGGCGAATGAGACAATCCATTTTACTTCTACCTAGCTCCACTATCCATTTTTTAGAGCCTTTTTAAACATTTTCTCGTTACTAATTGTTTTAATAGATAGTGGAAGCAGGTTATAGATTTTTATTGAATAATACTCAAAATCTCTTCGTCCGAAAGTGGTTAATTGTTAATTTGATTTGAATTTGTGTTTTGTTAGCGTTTACATGTAAGTAATAAAAAATAAGTAGTGTCTTTTTTTATATTTGAAATATTTCCACATTTTAATTTTATTTTAAATATTAGCGTTCTTATAATTTACTAAAATATTTCAATTTTGGTAGCCATTTTCCAAGAGTTGTAAATAACTCACTATTGGAAAATGGAAATCATGTTGGGGTAGAGTGGGGTTTGAACCTCGGGCTTCTGGCCCGTGAGTCCACAACACTAGCCACGGGATCACAACCCGATTCCCAAATGTATGTTTATGTAATATTTTTTAATTTTTATAATACGCTTTTGTTTAATAATATGCATGCTTCCTCTTTCAACTTTGTTGTATCTCAACTCAACACAGGCCTTATAGAGTTAGGGGTACGTTTTTTTTTATTGTAATATATATGCATTTGTATGAATAAAATTTATTAATAAATAAAGCTTGACGTCACAATACTACACTGGCTCAGTATCAGGCATAGAAGAAACATTTAGATTCTATCACTTCTTCACAATATTTTAAATAATCCCACTTCGCCTGTTTATCTGAGAGAGCTCATTAAACCTCTTTCACAACACGGACTATCTCTTCGTTCTAGTAACTCGAGAACCCTTTAAATACGCCCTCATCGCTCTAATTTGTTTGCCTCCTCTTTCACAGTAGTATCTGCTCGATTGTGGAATCATCTACCCACTAATGTTAGAGACACCCCTTCTTTATTTACATTTAAGTCAAGATTGAAATGTTACTATCTAAATATTTAAGTTGTTCTTGTATCCTTCTTCTTTCCTTTCCATCCCCTCTCCTCTCTTCATAGTATATTTTTATTTTGTTGATCATTGTTTTTAATTTTGTATAAAATCGTAAGATTCAACATGTACTATTATAATTTTCTTAAATTAAACAGTTTGGGTAGGTAGGAAATTGCCTTAAGGAAATATGCCCGCCCTTATATGTACATAAATTGTAAATGTATATAAAGTTTAAAAATAAATAGATAGGGAAAAATCCCTTTTTTTAAATACATAATAAAGGTCTATTAAATACTTGTCCAGCAAAAAATATTTTATTTGCTAATTATTAGGAACATAAAAAATATTTTTAAATTTGTCATTTTGAATACCCGCTAAAACGGTCATTGCATTGGCCGCGCCCCTGCTACGTCACGAATCAAGTTTATTTGTTCCTGACAATTGAAATATGTTTGGAAAATTATCACGAATCTTGACGTGACAACAACCAAGGCCAAACACGTCGCGTTTTTCTAACAAATTTCTATTCAATTTCATTTTTACATTTATGTATGAAAACATTTCGCCCTCAATATCCATATTGATTTGAAAAATACAATTAATTATTCTTAATCCATCTCATGTATTTTTATCGTTATTCGTAGTATGTGATATTTCCCTTTAGTCAAGGCCAAACATGTCGCGTTTTTGTAAAGACATATTTTTTTACAATTTTCTTTATAAATTATTTATGAAAACATTTCTCCACATTGATTTGTGATTTCGAAAATACAATTACATATTTTTTCTAAATTCATTTCACATATTTTTATCGGTATTTGTAGTACGTGATTTTTCCTATTGATCCCCGGGATGTATCGGAAAAGACATTTGTACTTCCGAATCGATCAACGCCAACGTGCAGACGAACGCAATAGACATTTTTTTCAATTCATTTACGTTGTTGGAATGCTGTCTTGTACGAAAAGCGCGTTATATTAACTCTTAAAAGACTGTGGTAAATAATCCCTTTGCGCGCGGTGATGTAACATCGTGTTACCACTAGTAAAAGACGGAATATTCTGAAGTTCAGACATTTGAAAAAAATGAAAAACATGGAAACATACTGTTTAATAATTTGTTTTCCATAACTTATGCGAATAAATATATAATTTAGCCCCGTTATAGCAAATAAATTAAAAATCACAAAAACGCCGCTCATGTTACGCGCGTGCGCCCCCTATCATTGACATTAACCAACTGAAGGCTAAATCTGTTTTAGACGACACCCGCCGCAGAACAGCGTCTCTGTCTTTCCTGTTATGACTTATATCTTCGTGCTCTCTCTTGTATAAGGTATATGTATAGATGTGTTGCTAAATTAGCGGACATTCATTCTTCGCGTAGCAAGGATAAATATTTTTTGAATAAACATTTAGCATAGTTATACAAATTTTACTTTCCAAGTCGGGTGTGAAAATGTCCATTTGAAGATTACAAAAAATACGAATTCATCACTCAAAAAAATAAGAGAGATATATCAAGTCTTGTGTCCTATGTCGACTTGTGTGACATCACAGCCACACAAGAGTTAAAACCACGCTATGGGAGGGTTTTTCGCAATTTTCGCGTCGCGTTATCTGAAAAACGCGTTATAGAAATACCGCGTTGTAGGAGGGTTGACTGTTCAAAATAATGCTAGGTGACTGCTTTCTGCTCACATTACACAATGATAATATGATCAATATTCTTGGTCTTACGTTAATTTCCATATTAAGAAAATGATTGTAATTTCAAGAGTGCTGCTTAGCTGTTCGCCCACATTTTATTGTAGCATTGAATGCAACGAAGTTACAATAGCATTGTATAAAGTTCACTTTCATTATTTCATAATTCATTTATTCATATTGATGTTATGTGCCATGTGTTATTTTAAAAAAAAAATTCTTATTTTGAAAAATATTTTTTGAGCTGTGTTGTTTTATTTATTGACTTGGTGTTTATTTTGTAAAACTTATTATTTACTTATTTATTTATTTACGGTAATTGTCCATTTATACGATTAAAAAAATAGTTAAAAACATTAAAAAGATTCTTGGTAACAAAGGTCTACGATGTATGCAAAGGAAGCGATTTGCTGATGAATGTCGATGAATCGAATGTGATGGTTTTTGAAATAAATGAAAGTATGACTAAATGTGAAATCACTGTGAATGGAGTTATACTAAAATAAGTACAGAAATTTATGTAACTGGGAAGTATGTTTACTTGGGATGGAAAGGCTGAGAAAGATATTGAAAGAAGGGTGAGTGCCGGGAACCGAGTGAACGGTGCATTTAAATCAACCTTGGCAAATAAATGTTTGTCCCAAGAAGCAAAATTAGCAGTTCACAATGGAGTTCTGGTCCTGACCCTGATGTTTGAGAGCGAAGTATGGACTTGGGAAAACAGGGATGAAAGTAGGCTGAATGCTGTCGAAATTTGATCTCTCAGGCGAATGTGTGGTAAAACCATGTACGATAGATGCTCAAATGTTGAGATCCGTACAATGTGTATGGCTGAGATAAGCACTATCGACAAAATCAAGAAAGGAGCTCTGCGTTGGTTTGGACACGTAGAGCGAACGGACAGCGAAAGAACGGCTAAAAGTATTGACGATGCTAATGTTGATGGATGTAGATATTGATGAAGACCGAAAAAGACATGGCACGACCAAATCCAACAAAAAATTGAAGATGGACATGTTAGAAGTCGGAATTATCGGCGCGCGTGCATGAGTAGATGTATGAATATAAAGGAAGCGAAATCTGCAAGCAAACATTGAGTGATGTTCATGTCTGATGTTCTAGTCTCTCTGCCTACTCTTACGGGGAAACGGCGTGATGGTTTGTTTGTTTAAAACATTAAAAAAAAAAAATAAGCATCGACAAACATAAGGGACATCAAGACAAGATCTGAACTATTTATTTAGTGCTCGTTTAAATCGTTGTAAACTTAAACCAAAAAAGTCCAGATCTTGTCTCGAGTTAACAATACGACAAAGATGGGTCGGGTCATTGGAGAGTTAAGGCCATAGTTTGTTCTATGCTGATCGATGAACAGTTCTTCTTTATTTCTACCAACGAGTCGGAATATAGAATTTTACCTGTCCCAGTAATGATGGAACATCAATTATATCATTTAGTATGCCGAATATATGCATTGAGCCAATATTAGTTCTACGTTTTTGTAGACTAGAAATATTGAACATTGACACTATATCAGTAAATGAATAGTTAACTCTCTCTAGTCCAAGCATCCACGCTACTTCTCGAAGCAACCGATGTTGGACTGATTCAATGTGATTTATGCGATTGACATAGAATGGAGACCAGGCCACGAAGGCATATTCTAGAAGAGGGCGAACAGTTGAGCAATATTGATATTGCGGACATTAGTAAAGTCAGAGGATATTCTGTCAATGAAGCCAAGTAATTTCAGTGATTTATTTACTATTTTATTCATATGCTCGTTGTATGTCTGTTTTTAGTCCAACACAACTCCTAAATCTCAGATGGACTTAACTACATCAATTTCGGAGGTTTTTTTTAGGTACTCGAAGGAAATCGGTTGTTTTGTTCAAAAAAATGTCATTATTTTGAATTTTTACTGAAATAAATATATATTTCCTCACTCTAAACAAATTTAAAGAAAATACTAGAATACAAATTGAAAATAATACTTAAAATTTGATCTAACTGTACCTATCTAAAATTTTATTTTATGAACACTTTAATATTGTAATTATTTTCTCTTGTATGAAAGAAGAAAGGAGGGAAGGCCGATCTGGGGTTACTCCGTACGGATTCTGAGCAAATAAAAACTTTTTCTTGAATTTTTTTATTATTTCATTATTATTGTAATATTTTGTATTTTTTACGTGTGGAATGATGAGGAGTGGCCTTTTAAAGGTACGCTTTTTTCTTCTTTTTTGACATAGTATTTAGTAATGTATAGAAAACTGTAAAAGCTGTTGTTTTCTTTTAACAAATAAATAAAAGCCTTTAATAGAAAAAGGCAATGTCATTACTCACGTTATGTTATAAATGGCACTACCAAAAGTGACAAGGGCAAAATAATAGACTGGCTATTCGATCAGGAGTTTATATATTAAAAAAAATGAATATTTGTAAATATAGATATAAATAAAATAGAATTTATAACTAAGTTATATTCTCATGGATGTTTATGTGTGTATATGTATGTTCCAATGTATATATGTATGTGTATATATGTGTATATATGTATTTATGGAAATGTATGTGTGCATGTACGGGTATATATATGTATGGATATGGATGAGGATGATATATAGATAAATAGATATAGATATGGATATGTTAATAAATAATGTTTTTTAATAAAATGCTTTGTGCCTATTAAATATGTACACACTTCTGTTTAAAATTATGGTACTCCGGTTCTGTATTTATTTATTTTTTATCTTAAAATTGCGTTATCATTCACTTATTTTTTCCTTTTTTTTACATCTTCTAAATATTTTTTTGAAAGCATAAATTACATGTACTTTTTTCGCTCCCTATATTTAAGTTAGTAGTAATTATTATTGTAAAATCATTTGGGACTCATATGATTAATTGTAAAGGATCTTTACCGACCTGTAAAAAAAATAAATTTTTAAAATGTTTTAAAATAAGTAAAATGTAATATTGTAGGTAAATAATAAATAAATGTTACTATTACGAATCAAAAATAAGTCATAAGAATGACGTGTTATATATGGAATATTTTTTTACAACCAAACGTAACGGATCAAATACATTCACTGCCAAACACAAAATGTCTACTAAGATAAGCGTTTCACTATAAAACGTGACGAATTAAACTCGATCACTACTAAACGAAAATGTTTTTTACTTAAAAAAATATACGAACGCAGTGCGACCAATGAAGTTTTTACTTCAAATAACGTATCAAAAAATCTCCTTACATAATATCATCTATGGTTAGAGTATCTTGGTAGGTGAGCCCGTACGCCCACGTTTTGCCTAGATAACTCTTCTAGCGTAAAGAGTGTCTCAACCACTCCCTATATTTTAAGATATTTAATTGCAGAAAAATACACTTTTTGAAATATAAACCTTGTATATTATAAGCAAGGTAAATAACAAAGCAACTCCCATATAAAAAAAAAATATTAAAAAAAAACACTCCCTATAAACATAACACACTTTGAAATCATTCAAAATAAATATAAAAATAAAACATCATGAGAAAAACCACCACAAATTAAATAGACAACATTTTTTTGTTAAATGAGCCTATTTTTTTTATTAACACATCACAACAGAGATGAAGAACATTTGAGAGAAGGTAATATAGAAGTCGAGGCATCTACAGGATTTATGACCTGTCAATGGCTAGTTTAAGTGGCCACTTTACACACTGTGTAACATTCACCATTCTGCCCATATTTGAACATCTATACTCCTTCAATTCTTTCATCTGTTGACGTTTGTGAAGTTAAAGAGCTGAAACCTTTATTTATGCGGGTGAGATTCATCTAATTGAATTATTCCACCTACATACTAGGCAACGCCTGAAAATGTTATTTTTTCAATTTCTATACTTCTTCATAGAACAGGTGGATTTATCAACAATATTTTGAGTTTGTCCAATTTTTTGTAGACAAAGACTGGATTCAACTCCCTGGGGAGCAGTTTATATTAACACATTACAACAGAGATGAAGAACATTTGAGAGAAGGTAATATAGAAGTTTAGGCATCTACAGGGCTTATGATCTGTCAATGGCTGGTTTAAGTGGCCACTTAAGTAAGTTTAAGTACACAGAATGGTGAATAGTACAAAGTGTGTAAAGTAAATGCAGTTTCTTACAATAAATACTAGTACTAATAAAATAAAATACATCTAAATAAAATTAAACCAAGGACAAAAAATACATAAATTACTACCTCAAGACAAGATCCGGTTTATTTATTTATTGTGGTTTATCTTACTTACAGACTAGACTTACACCAAAAAAAGCCAGATCTAGTCTCGAGTTTACAATACGACATAATCGGAACATTGGTGCATGCAAGCCATAGTTTGTGCTGTGTTGATCAAGGACAACACATCATTATTTCACAACCGGCGGATTGGAACATTGAATGACACTTGTTACAGTAACAATGGTACATTAATTAAGCCATTCGGTAAATTAAACATAAATATGGAGTCAATGTTATTTCTACGTTTTTGTAGACTTGAGATTTTTAACATTGACTCCATTTTTCCGTAAGTGTAGTATCCCCTCTCGGGGCCAATCATCCATGCTACTTTTCTTAGCAAACGATGTTGCACCGATTCGATATGATTTGTCTGGCCTACATAGAAGGGAGACCAGATCACGGATGCATATTCTAAAAGAGGACGAACAAGTTAGCAATATACTGTTCTAACCGAGAACATATTAGTAAAGTCACTAGATGTCCTGCTAACAAAACCCAAGAGTTTCAATGGCTTGTTAATCATAGTATCAATATGTTCATTAAAGGTAAGTTTACAGTCCACGATAACTCCAAGGTCCTTAATAGACTTGACCACATCTATTTATTTTTTTTTGTAATCAAAGGAGATTAATTTACTTTTTTTTTAAAATTTTGGGAAATCAATGTAAGACAGGTTTACGAATGATGAAATCAGGCAAGAGTGTAAATCTGAGTCAGGTATAATTGATAAGAATAAGAAAGAGTCTCTGAGACGGATGATGAAAGAATGGTAAAACAGGTACACATGGCGAGAATGAACGCTAAAATGGGACAAGGACGACCAAGGAAGATGTGGCATGATCAGATAAACCAAAATCTTAAGTCTGGTCATGTCAAAAGCAGGCTGAACCGAAGGGCATATTCGGCAAGATGTATGAATGTGAAAGGCTAGAAATGTATGCCAGGATAGACGTGTGTGGCGATCCATTCTTTCTGCTTACCCCTACGGAGAAATGGCGTAATGGTAGAAGTAGTAGTAGTTTGGCTTAGTTTGATGGTCTAAAAAATATTTTAAAAACCAAGAAACTTCCTCATTCTCATATTTCGACAAAAGAGCGACAGTGATTTAGCTGCGATACGATCCCACTTACTATTTAATGATGTTCACACCTACACACACCTGAACACTTACTCTCACACGAATACACATAAACACACCCTTTTGTGGTAACACAATTTAATAATATGTATAATTCTTATTTGGAAACTTCGCTGGTCTGTCTCTAAGCCGTATTTTTTAAAAATGTTATTAGATCATTGTCAACTGTTTGTTTCTTTAAAATAAATAAATAAACTTTAAACCTTTTTAACCAAACTTTTTGTGCTCCAACTGGCACTTGGTAAAGATGTGAAATACCACGAGGTTAGGTACCATTTTGTGTTAATTTTCAAGTGCCATTTATAAATAGAAGCCACTATTAGCTTTCAACTTGCTAATAAACAAATGGCTCAAGAGAAAACCGGTTCAAATATAAACAAAATTTTCTTCATTTGTTGCAACAGAGAGGGAAAACACTTATAAGAAGGGAATACGGAAGTCTAGGCATTTATAGGGATTATGACCTGTCATCGGCTGGTTTAAGTGGCCACTTTACCGGACGAATCTCACCCGCGTGATAAAGGTTTCAGCTCTTTTACTTCACAAAAGTCAACAGATGGAAGAGTTGAGGAAATGTGGATGTTTAAACATCAAATATAGGCAAAATGGTTAATGTAACACAGTGTGTAAAGTGGTCACTTAAACTAGCCGATGACAGGTCAAAAGCCCTGTAAATGCCTAGACTTCCATATTCCCTCCTTAAAAGTGTTTTCCCTCTCTGTTGCAACAAATTTAAATATGAACAACTCCCTAGGGAGGAAATACAGCCAGTCGGCAAACATTTGGACATACTCAAAACATTGTTGAATCGCCTGGCGGTTTAGAGGTTAACGCATTCGTCGACCACGCAAGAGGTATCCGGGTCGATTTTTGACGATTTTTACTTGATTTGAAACGGTTTTTTAAACTTCCTTTTTTTTACTAAACGCTTATTCCATTATCTTTATTTATTTTTTTACTTTTTTTATTTATTCATGCAAACACATATATATTACAAAAAAACGTATCCCTAACTCTATGAGGCCAAGAGCCCTGTGTTGAGTTGGGATACAACATGATGGAAAGTGGAAGCATGTACATATTAAATAATAGCAAAAATAGCAAACTTCCGTCATCATCACCAAAGTACTTTCGAAACGAACAAAATTTCTACCGGACACGGAGCTATGAGAAGTTACCTATATAGGTTTAAATTAAGGAATGCTGACTATTGTCCATGCGATGATATTTCTTCACAGAGTATCGAACATCTGGTATTTCAGTGCCCATTTTTCAGTTTGCAACGCCATAATCTTGAAGCAGAATGCAGGAAAGATGGAATATCCTCAACAGATATCCACACTGTAGTTAAAAGCAGTTATCACGCGCCATTGTTCTTGAACTTTGCAACAATGGTGATTGGACTCATAAAGGTAATAAACCAAAATCAGTGATCGAACATCCCATTTCCAAGACAAACAAAAACGATCTTTTTCGAGTACCTAAGCCATGTACATGACACGTAAGGCTACTAAATACAGTGGTCCAAATATATATTTAAAAAAAAATACAAAAATAGCAAAAATAAAAATGAATAATTATTACAAAAGCATGTATTTTAATAAACATCTAGGCAACACGCATAAAAGTATACAAATCTATGTAATATCTTGCAGCAGTCTCCTGCAACGGTCTCTTCCCTAAGACAAAATCTGAACTTGTACACTTCTCCAAAAAATGGTTTTCGTTTAGGAAAACTTAAAACGTTCATCCAGGACATTGAACACTCTTAGGGCCACAAAAGAGAAATCTGAGCAAAAGTCGTACGTAGTTTAAATTTGATATTTGAAGCTCTAACGTGGCGATTAATTTATTACAAGAGTACTTTGGTTTTGACGGCTGCTTATTCATGTAATTACTGACCGGTTTCGGAGCTACTATATGCTTCCTTATCAAGGTATAATTTAGAAATGAATATACTATTATTTTAACAGTGTCTCCATAAATTTTAGGCAGAAGTATCTGAGATTAATGCTTTGAACCCCAGTACAATTATTAATAAAATAACATCTCTATTCGCTCTTAAAATCGGTTTTCTGCTACTTTTTGATGGTGTAGTTGCCTAGTAGGTAAAATAATTCAGCCAGATGAATTTCACCCATAGCTATAATGGTTTCAGCACAGGTGCCGTGGCGCAGTTGGCTAGACGGCTAACTGTGAAACTGGCGTCGCGGGTTCGATTCCCGCCAGTTGTAATAAAAATTCAAAATATTATTTTTTTTCAATTGGTCTGGGTGTTGTGGTGTATTTTTTATAACCTCCTTCCGTATCCCCTCTTTCCCACCTGCTGACAAGCCTCTTTTAAAAGGCTTAGCGGGTTAATCCTTTGAAAAAATAAGTCTTTTAATTAACAAAATTCAAAAGATAAAATCATTGAAAAAATGTGGATGTTTAATCGTAGGGAGGATGGTAGAGGAAAGGAAGCATATTTGGAATACTGTTGGTAATTTGGAATACCGCCTTAACTTTTGATAGAAGAGAGACACCTACCGGCAATACTATATAAATATTACACGCTACAGTTGCAAGCCCTGATTTCGGTCGATAAAGTAGTCTTCCATTGATTTAGGATGAATACTGACATATTTTGTGAAATCGTTTTCTTCCTCTGTTGCTAAAACGTATTTTTTTATATTCATTATAATCCTGAGACGTGGCAATATGCGATGGCCATTTTGCCAAGTCTTAAGTATTTAATTGAAAAATCGTCTCATTTATACGAAGTGGCAATCCCACTTCTCGGACAAATCTTAAAATGTCATTAAGTGTTCTTAGAATGTTTTTTTATTCGACGTGAGTCTAATTTATCATTGGTTTGACACATGATTGGATTGGTATTAGCGACGATAAAAATTAGGCCAAAAGACCTACGCACATTGAGACATTAATACACAGACATGTCCTGACCCCTTAAAAATAATTATTATCATGGATAACTTATACAGCGCCATTTTCGTAATAAAATACCTCAAGGGCGCTTTACACAGTGATTCTATTGTTAAGTAAATTTAATTGAAGCTATTAAATTTGTAATTGAATTAAAACAATTTATTTTCTTGTCACATGCTACGGATTTATTCAAATGATTTAGAGAACAAGTGGGTTTTAAGTTTTTTCCGAAACATCACTTCACTTTCACAGCCTCGCACCTCTGCTGGGAGAGCATTCCATGCCATAGGCCTGCGACCGCAAATGCGCGTTCACTAAATTTAGTGCGCTGTTTGCGTAGAGGTATAATAACTTTTCCTCTCGCCGTAGACGTAGCTGATCTAAGCGTGAGACGCCTGTCAGCTAGTTCATCTGGAATGCATAGTTCCCTTAGATATTCCGGAGCAGAGTTTTGCAGTGACTTATACATAAGCCAACAGAGTTTGTATTCGACCCGCTGTGGAAAACGTAGCCAGTGTAGTTCCCGAAGTAGTGGAGTAATATGACTGAACTTAGAGATTCCAAAAATAAGTCTAGCTGCGGCATTCAATACAGATTGTAGGCGAGTCATTTTGTTGACACTAAGCTCATGCCTAAATTCTCAGTCATGCCCAATGCGTATTTATTCGTTCTTCGACTGCCAACCAGTAGCTCAATCACAAACTATCGACGTGCTTATAAGCGTCGTGATAACAATTTCTCACCATGGTAGTTTATCTCCAGGCATCTATGTCGGCTGCCCCCTCCCGTGCATCCTTCCTAGTCAGGTTCGCGTGCCGTAGCTCTGACATGAACTGCCGACGAACAGTCTGCATTGGACGTCCAGGACGTCGAAAGCCTGATGCCTTGTAAAGTAGGCAAGCTTGGTTGAGGCTCTCAAGAGGCGTTCGCAACACACGGCCAAGCCAACCGTATCACAAAAATTAAAAAAAAAGTGATTTTTCTCAAGCCTGGGTGTTCTGTGATGTAATTCACCACTGTAATTAGGCCTCCTGGCCTGTTTTGGTGCAAAAAAAAATCACCTTCGCTTGACGACAGTTGTCATTGAAGTTTGCTGCGTCCGTTTTCTTATTATTTTATTTCTTACAAAGCTAAACCACCGCACACCCAAGATTCTTCTGAGACACCTATTCTCGTGACTCAGAATTTTGCTGTTTTGGGCCTTAGAAAGGTGCCACGATTCGCATCCGTAGAGGAGAATAGGTGTTATGCAGGGTTATATAGGCGGCATTTGGTTTTTATTTTAAATAACACCGCAGGGGGTGGAATATACTCCTTGAATTCAATAATTTGAAGAAACTTAAAATATTGTTGACAAAACTTTACAAGTATTTTTACAGGAATTATTTTTGTGTATTGATGTTATTAATAATGATAGCAAACGAACTTTCTTTTAGATTGATTCATATTTTAACAGATAATTATTTTGTTTTATTCAGAAATCATACAATCATACATAATTAGTATTAAAAACATTTTTTTTAACGTCAAAAGTCCAATTCGGTTTTCATAAATTATTCAAAAGATGTAAACATTAAATGTGACAAAAAATTAATAAATAAAAAAAAAAGTCTCGATCAAGAGTTTATATATGAATAGTAGCTTAGGTGTAAATATTTTATTTTTTCATATATTTTCTTGTATTTAAAAAATAAATTTACATATTATTATTTGTATAAACATGTTTATTCTGATCTTTCAGGCTGTTAATGTTTATATGTTATTCATTGTTTTTATAAATGTAAATAATATTATTAAGTCAGTATAAATATAATCTTCACCAACAAGCTACAAAAAGTGGCTTGGTGGGATTTTAGTTTTAGTAAAAATATAACAAGTGAATTTTTTTTTAAATTATAAAAATGTATAATTATGCTATTAAATCAAATAAAAAAAAATTTTAAAAAAAGAATCTCTTCAGATAGTTGCCAAGTGAGAAAAGATAATCGTTAACTTTTTCGTTTTCCATGAAGCTTATTAATCAATATGAAAGTCTAAGCATTTACAGGGCTTATGACCTGTGGTTGCTTATACTTTCACAGCACGTTACTTCATTTTAAATCCTAGAACATATTGAGCTCTTGCCTGATATGGGTATCGAACCACTTAAAAACACAAAGATCCTTACAAGGGAGTGTGAAATCTATTGTTTCATTTGGGTCATCATAACCGTTAATTAATAGTAGTGACAAGAGCCAAATAATAAAAACACAGCAATGAGGAAGTTTAGTACTACGGGAAACTGGAAATAAAGATGATTTTTTACGCGCGGTAAAAATTAAAGCATTAAATTGTACAGTAAAGTTTCTCGAAAACGTATAAAAAAATATTAAAAAATGCTTTGAACCACGTCACCAGTTCTACCGAATCAACTAACGATAGCGTTGTGATTGATTTCCGGTTAACGGGAAGCCAATTAACCAATCAGCAGAGCTCACCGAAGAGAACTTTGGACGTCACACGCGGAGTAATTTCAAAATTGCGAAGCTTTAAAAAATCATAGCGCTGATAATACGATACATAAAAATATATTTTTTAAATTTTGATAGTCTATTTACAAATAAAGTAACGCAAAAAAACTGTATTTTTCAAGAAAAGGCTAAAAATTTTATGATCCTGATAATTGACTAAGACAACGTCAGCATATTTTGTTTCATGTCCTAATATACAGGTGTTCTTTAAACCCTGTCACATCCGAAACCACGATGATCAATATGGGTAAAAAGACATATTAGCATATTAATTATTTTTTTAAATAATTTTAAAAATAAAATAAAAAAAACAAATGGTTGCTTACTTCTGCAGGGGAGAAGTGAGGGGAGCGCAGCGCAGTGTCAGACTCCCCCCTTCCCCCTCCTCATTTCACCCCCGCAGAAGTAAGCAGCTATTTTCTTTTTTTATATTTATATTTTTTTAAATTTATTCGTTCTAAAAATATTTTAATGTGCCAATATGTCTTCTTGCTCATCCTGATCATCGTGGTTTCGGATGTGACATGGTTTAAATAACATCCTGTATAGAACCAACCTGTCGATGATTAGGCCTGTTGGAAGGGCTACCGCTGTGTTTACCAACATCGCTCAAGATGTTGATATGTTCCATGTTTCTGAAAGGGTTTTCGAGAGCAGGATTCTCCTACTTCTTTGACAAGACGTCGCTTCAGTTCGTTTTCGTCCAACAGACCAAAACACAAATCTGCAGAAATATAGCTTTGAAGTGTTTTTACGAAATAGACATAGAAATGACTACAACTTAGACAAAATTCTTTAAAAACCATTGAATGTTTTTATATTTTTTATTATAATTTTATAATAAAGGTTTTCTCAGAATTCTTGTACACTTAACTCAATTTCGTTAATGGTCAGTTGGACAAAAACGAACTAAAGCGACGAAGAGTCTGTCTTATGCATTTGATTTTTTTTTTAAATACGTTTGCCTTAATTTTAAGTTTGTAATATACATATTATATATAAAATAAATTGAATTTAATAAAAAACCATGGTAGATAAACGCGCTAACTAACGAAACAGATGTTTCTACACATTCGCTCTCTCAGAATTTTTACCTGACAGCAGCCATCGAGTGAAAATCACTCGTCTAGGAATCTGTTTTTTTTAAAGACACGTAACTGTATGTTTCATCTGCATATTGATTCCGTCCATCGTCAAACCCTGTTCTTCCAATTTCAGGTTTTTTAATGTGTGTTCAAAATCCGGAGTGAACTATTATCATCATCGACATAATTCTTTTTCCGCTCTTATGGTGCATAGAGGATTGAATAGGGAAATACCACTTTTTAAAAACATTTTTAAAGTAATAAAGGTCTATGAAATAATGTCCAGTAAAAAAATTTTTGCTCATTATAAGTAGCATAAAAAGTACTTTTAAATTTGTAATTTTGAATTCCCGCAACGGTCATTCGATTGGCCACGCCCCTAATACGTCGCAATTTATGTTTATTTGTTCCTGACCATTGAAATTTGTTCAGAACAATATCACGAATCTTGACGTCACAACAACCAAGGCCAATCAAATTTCTCAAAAAATCAAAAAAAAAAACCAAAATCCATGTTGATTTTGAAAATACAAGTAATTATTCTAAATCCATTGTACATATTTTTATCGGCATTCGGAGTATGTAATATTTCCCTATTGATACACCAATCGCAGCATATCTTGATCATTTTGCAAGTAAGATGATCAGTCTTACGCATCAGATGGTAATCTAGTATAGTGTAAAAACGTTTTTTTAAACAGATGTTGTTATATGTCAGAAATCGAACCCGAGACCTCTGGCATGGTTGGCAAACGTGCTGACCCCTACACCACGAGGCCGACGAACAATTTAAAATCAAGAATTAAGAAATTGTCAAAAAAAAGAAACATTTAAAAAAGATAAACAAAAATAATGTCTACGCGAAATGTCCGCCTTGTGGTCTTACCACGTGTATACCATACAAGAAATCTCGGGTTCGACTCCCGACAAGGATGACAAGAAAAATTTCTGTGGCTTAGCTCTAAAAGAGCCGATGTCGTAAATCGCGTTAAGGCAGAGTAATTTTACAGCTCTTTTGTGACGTTTAATTAACTGTTTTAGGTGTTTGAAACTATTTTTTAAAAAAGACACTACTACATATGTGTGTGCATATATTTAAAAAATTGAGATCACTCTACAAAATGGTGGCAAGAATAAAATGAAATCCGGCATCGGCCCTTTAAAATCCGAGACACAGATTTATTTTAATCGGGTTGTAGTCCCGTGGCTAGTGTCTCGGACTCACGGCTCAAAGGCCCGCGGTTCGAATCCAACTCTACCCCAACTTGATTCCCATTTTTCTAATAGTGAGCTATTTACAACTTGTTGAAAATGGCACTCAAAATTAAATATTTGAGTAAATCATAAGCACGCAAATATTTCTTTTACTTAAAAAAAAAAAACTATTTAAAAATGTGTTTTACACTGAAATATTTCATAGTCCCCTGACTGGCACCGGAGGGGTAAGACTGATCGTCTTGCATTCATGTTACAAAAATGATCAAGATACGCTGCAATTGGTGTACCAATGCAGTACTCTATGCACCATTAGGTGCGGAAAGGGAATAATGATATGAGATATCACGATGTAAACAAAAATTGAAAAAAAGGTAATACGGTAGAACTCCAATTATCCGAATCAATTGGGACCGGACTCCATTCGGATAGTAAAAAATTCAGATAATTCGTTTTTTTCTAAAAAAGTGTATATTTATATTAATTACTGTATGTATGTTAAAAATAAATTATTAAAAATGTAAAATGAGCTTTTAATTAATTTATTGAAAAGGCATCACTTTTACATGTTAAGCGTAGTTACAAGTGCTGTTTTTTTGTGTCTTTATAGATTTAAAAATTCACTAAGACAGACCGGATCTCGTCATGAGGTAGTATTTTTTTTTTTGTCCTAGCCTTAATTTTATTTAATTGTATTTTATTTCATTAGTGCCTGTATTTATTATAAGAAATTGTATTTATCATTGTTAGAATTGACTGGATAAGTCCGTCAAATAAATAAATAAATTAGTACAGTATGTACGTACCGTACTGTAAATGAAAGTCATTGCTTGCTGAACATCTCGTTAAAAGCAAGCTGTTTGACTGTTATCATCCGTTTTCGGGCAGTCAAGTCGTTATTTTGCGAATCGCGGTACATTTCCGTCTTATTTTTTTTTTCTGAAAGCAATTCGGTAAATCAGCGGTTCGGATTGTTGGAGTTCTACTGTACTGCAGAAGACGACTTTCGTAAAAAAAGGACGACCATAGAGTAAGACAGATTATATTAAGAGCATCGTCAGGTGCTGGACTATTTCCGGTGCACGTCGTTTCCGTTCAACGGCCGTCGTTTCCGGGGCGACAAATTCAAGTTTCGAACGGCGGCGGCGTCGGTCGTTCTAAATTTGAAAAGTCGCTCATTTTCTTGGTTGCAGCGAATTCAGTTCCACTTTATTATGTAACGCGTGAAAATCTTGGGTGTGTGTAATATGCATATTAGTTACCGGCCGAAACAAGATTTTCAACTGAAACTGAATTTCGGCTTCTGTTCTAGTTTCGGCTGAAATCGAAACTTATTTAAATATGTCAAACATCTAAATTTGTTGCAGCAGAGACGAAAAAAAAAATTGAGTGTAGATCGAAATAACCTAGATAGAAAATCCAGCATGTCTGCAAACAATTGGACAAACTCAAAACATTGTTAAATCAACTAACTGGTTCAAGAAGTATAAAAATAGAAAAAGTGTTTTTAAGCGTTGCCTAGTAGGTTCAGTCGGATAAATCTCACTCACCTAATGAACGTTTCAGCTCTTTTACTTCACAAAAGTCAACAGGCCGGAGAGTTGAGGAAATGTGGATGTTTAAACATCGGCAGAATGGTGAATGTTGTACAGTGTGAGAAGTGGCTACTTAAACCAGCCAATGGCAGGTCATAAGCCCTGTAGATGCCTAAATTTCTACATTACCTTCTCTAAAATGTTCTTTATCTCGGTTGTAATATGTTAATATAAACAGCTCCCCAGGGAGTTGAATACAGTCCTAATCTACAAAAATTTGGACAAACTCAAAATATTGTTGATTTATATTTAATATCTGATTATCTTTTTTGCATTGCATTCTTTTGAATTTTAGTATTTATTACTTACACCTTTTTTTCTAGATTGTTATTTTATTGCATCACATGTCATTATAATTTAATCTAATTAATTTTACTATGTACTTTACATTGTTAATTATTATGGCTTGACACGGGCATAGCCGAAAAAGGCTTAATACGTTCATTTATATTTAAACTAGTGTAATTTTGAATGAATAAATAAATAAATAAGTTAGGGTAAAGTGGGATTCGAACCACGGACCTTGAAATCGAAATAGGAAATTAGATAGAAATTGAAATATATTCATATTAAAAGCTCCCTGGAGCGTTTAAAATTTAGACAAACTCAAAATATTGTTGATAAATCCACCTGGTCCATGAAGAAGTATAGAAATGAAAAAAAAAATATTTTCAGGCGTTGCCTAGTATGTAGGTGAAATAATTCAATCAGATGTATCTCACCCGTATAAATAAAGCTTTCTGCTCTTTAACTTCACAAACATCAAGAGATGGAAGGGTTGAGGAAATATGGATGTTGAAACATAGGCAGAATGGTGAATGTTACGCAGTGTGTAAAGTGGCCTCTTAAACCAGCCATTGGCAGGTCATAAGCCCTGTAAATGCCTAGACTTCCATATTTCCTTCTTAAAAATGTTTTTTCTCTGTTGCAACAAATTTAGATCGAAATAACACCCTAGGTAGAAAATCTAGACTGTCTGCAAAGATTTGGACATACTCAAAACATTGTTGACGTTAACAGTTTATGAAAACGTCTTATTTTAGGCATATTTATTGTTTAACCTTACGAGCTCATTAAAATAAATGTTGAATAAAATACACAATGAAATTAAAGGCATAATTTAAATGAGTAAAATTGTTTATTTTTAGGGCTTTTGGTTCATTGTTATGTTACTTATTTATTTGTTGTTTTATTTTATTTAATAGAGGGCAAAGTTGCCTTTTACAAATCTTATAATTTAGTTTGATTATTAAAAAAAAATATTTTTCGTCTAGATTTAAAAACAAAAATTAAATCTAAAAATTATATAACACATTCATCATCATTCCCTTTCCTCAACTAATGGTGCATAGGGAACTGCATTGGTTCACCAACCGCAGTATATCTTGATAAATTTTTTTTGTTATGTGAAGGTAATATGTTCTGTCTTACGCTTCAGGTACAAGTCCAGTGAAAAATTCTGGTGTGAAAACACCCTTTTAAATAAATAGTCGCGAATCGAACCCGAGACCTCTTGAATGGTAGGTAAACGCGCTGACCATTGCACCACGAGGCCAAAATAATACATTTAGTAGAATTTAAATGAAGTTATAGGTGCATATAACTTATATGTAAAAAAATTTCAATGTAGGAGACTGCTGCAAGACATTGCATAGATTTATATGAGTATACTATTGTAAATTACTATTTTTGTAATAATTATTATTTTTTGTATTCTTTAAAAAAATGCTCAATATTTTTTTTTCTTTTTAGAAAACGTTCAGGTATCTGTACGATTTTTTTTAACGAGATATATTACAAACTTCGTATTCTTTAAAATCGATCGAGTACAATATCGAGAATAACAATCAACTGCAATAATTATGATGCTACAATTTTTCATCTCATGACAGGAGGCTTTTAGTTATTTATTTTTTAATTATTAATAAAAAATGTAATACGGGTAAATAAATAAGATATTATACTTCTAGTAGTAAAACACCTAATTTGGGACGGTTCATAAAAAGAAAACATTGTGACGTAAAAACTATAATTTTTCAGTTCCATATTTTTTTAAAGATTACCGTATTTTTATAAACGAGTATTATTCAATTTTGAAATAATTTTCTTTGTACATTTCTAATAAAAAATATGCTGCATTTTATATTTTAAATAGCGTATCTTGATATTTTTTTATTACATGAACGTAAGATGGTCAGTAAAAACACCCCTTTGAATAAATATTTCATATCAATTATGCCGGGAGTCGGGAATCGAACGAGTCAGAATATATTGATTCACAAACTAAACTGAATCGCGAAACTGATTCTCTGAAATATTTGTTCAGAGCAGTGCGCCTTTTATTTCGACTTCGACTTTATTTCGCTTGAGGAGTTGCGTACAGAAACAGTTTAATTTATTTTAATGAAACGGTTTCAGCAGCTCGTTTTCCCAGTTTTTTTTTTACAAAGCAGTTTAATTTGAGAAACCGTAACTGTAACGCCAAATCCTTTTAAATAACTGACACGCCCATCTCTATATCGTTGTTATTTCTACGCAGCATTTGGTTTACCAACGCAGTGCCCTATGCACCTCTGGGTGCGTAAAGAGGAATGATAATGACGATGATGATCTTTGTACACTATTCACCGTAAAGCGAGGTTAGGTCAGATAAGATCTCGGCTTCAAAAGGTTAGGTCCCGTTTTGCTTACCGATTCAAAGCATACCGGTCTACCAAACTTCTGGAGGCTTAATCTATGGCTTTGTAACCACAGACAATTAGTCTAGACATCCGAATTTGGAATAAATCCTCAAAGGTTCCTATGGAATTAATTAATTCAGAAATAGGTGATTTATTTCGGCTTGATTGTGGGTTTTTAGTCCGCGTTCGGGCTGGTGAAAAATTCAAGTTTGTCTGTGAAATAGAACCACAAACCTTAAAATGTTCCTCACCGCTGTTGTAATATGTTAATATTAAAAAGCATTTTTTTTTCGTAAAAAGAAATATTTGCGTTCTTACTATTTATCCATACATAATATTTAATTTTGAGGGCCATTTTTAACGAGTTGTAAATAAGTCACTATTAGAAAATAAGAATCAAGTCAATTTTCTTAAAATACTTTTTTTTTCGTAAAAAGAAATATTTGCGTTCTTATGATTTATCCATACATAATTTTTAATTTTGAGGGCCATTTTTAACGAGTTGTAAATAAGTCACTATTAGAAAATAAGAATCAAGTAAATTTTCTTAATGTTCGAGATTGGCAATTAGCGAAACCGGATAAATCTGCTTTCCTTCCATACTTTTACTTTTATTTGCTTTTTATATATCTTCATATTTTTATAATTTTTAATTATGTATTTTTGTCTTATTTAATTAAGTACTAACTCTTATTTGGAATATTATTTATTACTCCTATTTATTATATTTCCTATAATAGTATAGAGTGAGTTTCTAGAAAACATATCTCAACTATCATTTCAATTTTGTTTTACATATATTTTAATTTTCTATTGATTTTAATGATACTATTATTTTGTTTTTCTTTTCAATACTACTCTATTTTACTATAATTTTGTTAACAAATTACAACAGGGATGGATAATACCTTAAAGAAGGGAATATGGAAGTCTGGGCATTTACAAGGCTTATGACCTGTCATTGTTGTAATTTGTTAATCTTAATGACTCCCGAGGGGGTAAAAATCTAGACTTTTGTCTACAAACATTTGGACAAACTCAAATATTGTATTATTTTGTTGATTTTAATGACACTATCATTTTGTATATTTGATTATATATTAATTTAAATTTGTGTAATTTATATTTACATATTACAACCGAGATGAAGAACATTTAAGATAATGTAATATATGTCTAGGCATCTACAGGGCTTATGACCTGTCATTGGCTGGTTTAAGTGACCACTTTACACACTGCGTAACATTCACCATTCTGCCCATATTCGAACATCTATATTCCTTCAATATTACATCGGTTGATGTTTGTGAAGTTAAAGAGCTGAAACTTTTATTTATGCGGGTGAGATTCATCTGATTGAATTATTTCACCTACATACTAGGCAACGCCTGAAAAACGCCAAAAATTGAGATTTATATACAATATTTTGAGTTTGTCCAAATTTTTGTTGACAAGGACTCTTTTGTCTTCACAAATATCAACAGACAAAAGAATTGAAGGAATATTGATGTTCGAATATGGGCAGAATGATGAAAGTTACACAGTGTGTAAAGTGGCCATTTAAACCAGCCAATGATGGTCATAGGCCCTGTAGATGCCTAGACTTCTATATTACCTTCTCTTAAATGTTCTTCATCTCTGTTGTTACATGTTAATATAAACAGCTCCCCAGGGAGTTGAATCCAGTCCTTGTCTCCAAAATTTGGACAAACTCAAAATATTGTTAATTCATATTTTAAAAATTATTTCTAATTATCTTTTTTGCATTGTATTCTTTGGAATTTTAGTATTTATTACTTATACCTTGTTTTTCTAGATTGTTATTCTATTGCATCACATGTCATTAGAATTTAATCTATTTAATTTTACTATGTATTTTTTTGTTAATTATTATGGCTTGACACGGACATAGCCTAAAAAGCCTTGATAAGTTCATTTATATTTAAAAGAGTGTAATTTTGAATGAATAAATAAATAAGTTAGGGTAAAGTGGGATTCGAACCGCGGACCTTTGAGCCGCGAGTCCGAGACACTAGCCACGGGACCACAACCCGACTCACTCACTCATTCTGACATTTCAATTAATGCTAGTTAATAATTGTAAGGTGTAAAATGAGATTTTCGTGTTAGTGAAATTAGTGTCATATAGTGTGTTTGGGGTCATACTAATATGTAATAATGTTTAAGGAAATAATCACAAAGTGAATGGTTAAATATTTAGAATATTTTTATTTAATCAAATTTATATGATCAAATGTCGAGATCTGTAAACTATGTAAGGCTGAGACTTGCATTATCGACAGACTCAAGAAAGGGGTGCTGCGTTGGTTTGGACATGTAGAGCGAATGGACAGCGAAAGAACAGTTAAAAGGATCTACGATGCAAATGTTGATGGATGCAGAAATCGAGGAAGACCGAGAAAGACATGGCACGATCAAGTTCATCACTCACATCACTAGATTAAAAACTTAGGGCTCCCTGTTTGTTCCCCGAATTACAAATTCGGACTTCGGAGAGCGAACATTAAATTGCGTAGTTCCAAGATTGTTCAATGATCTCCCACAAACCATCATTAACATGAAAGATCTTCAAATGAAAAAAAAAGAACTGAAGAAATATCTTCTAGATACTTTATAGTGCCTGTTTATAAATAAATTTGTAAAATATAAATAAAATAAATGTAATATAAACCTGTCATAAAAAAAAAAATGTGTCCCACCGAAAAGTCTTTAGACTTAGTGGGTAACAAATTCTTGTATGTATTTTTTAATTATTAAATAAACGCTGCTCTGCAGCACTGAAACTGAAATACTTGAAGATGGGTATGTCAAGAGTAGGAATAATCGGCGTGCGTGTATGAGAAAATGGATGAATGTAGAGGAAGCGAGGTCTGTATGCAAAGACACAGTGATATAACGTTCTATCTTCTCTGCCTACCCCTACGAGGAAACAGCGGAATAGTTTGTTGTTGTTGAAAATGATATCTTTAATAAGCTACACTTAGTTTTTTTTTATGTATGCCTCACAAGAATTAAACTTAAGTTATACTGTTTTGCGTTCGCAAATAGCATTCTAGGAAGTGAACCGGTGATTCACTATCATTTCGGATAAAGGATCTTGTTTACTGAAAACAGTGACCACTGGACCAAAATAGATTGTTACATGTTAACGATTTTGTTCGATTATTCATTTCACTTTTGGTATAATTTCGTTTCACTTTTTGTACAATTTCATTTGCATATCAGCGGGCTTATTGCCGACTGCAAATTTCTTTTAGCCAACTAATAAAATACATAGTGCAGCTAAGGCCATCTAATTATGAGTTTATAATTTTATTTTATATTTCATTAGCATCCAATATAAATTATTTAAATTTAATATACACGATAAAATATTGTTTTTTTTAAGATTCACTTTAATATTTTTTCACGCTTGAAAATTTTTTTAATCCGGTTTTTAGCGTGTTTTGGTGAATTTTTTTCAGATAATGTGTCAATAATGGCTTTAAATTAAAAAATAATAAAAAACGCCATGCGGATCGAATATCGTCTTTTGAAAAAACGATACTCAATTTCAATGTACCTGGATTGGCACATGAAGCGTAAGACCTTATCTAAAAATTTTTTTTTAAGTAAACAACGGCATCAAATTTACAAATAAACCGAAATTATACGGACAATTTACAAGTAGTTTTCTAAATATTATGTTAAAAAGCATACTGCTGTTATCATCCTTCTTGGGAAAAAAACGTATGAAACAAAAACAAGGTTTTAGTTTTACGATATTTTCATGTAACAGATGGTGGAAATACGCTACATCTTGTGTATCAATGCAGTTCCCTATGCACTACTGGGTGCGGAAAGGCAGTAATGATGATGATGAGTCACAAAACGCATTTAATTCCTTAAAAAATATGTTAAGAATAAAAAATTGTTCAATTTAGCGTGCACTGTATTAATTTGATATTTTGTAACTGACGGAATATTTACACGTTTTATGAACGCAGACTCAACAATTTATACACATTTCAAATAAACATAAAAAATCCCGCAATACTTGAAAGAAAAATAAATAATACCAAAATGAATGCGGCGTAACACATTCAGCCCGCTGATCAAATAAATAAACACATAAAAAAATCACTACGTAGAGTAACAACTGCACGAAAATCTCACTCGACAGCCATAAATAATATCACAAAAAAAATACTGTCACTAAAACAACATGGCCGCGTTCGGTTGCGCGCGAAATGGGAAAATGGCGGCCGGTTGACAGCTGGCTCGCTCGAGAGAGACTGAGTTGGATTGAGTCAGATTGTCGGATTTTCCATCAGCTGAACCCCAAACTGTAAATAAACACACTCAGGATGATGTCTAACTTAGTCTAAGTTTATCACAATGGACGATTGGGATCGGAGAGTGAGTTTTCAACCTGCTTGTCATAGGAACTTAAATCGCGGGATCGAAGTTTATTCTAGGATACGGCAATAAAGTGATTTATGCGGTTATTGCTAATACTCTTTTAACGAATTAAAAGAACAAACGCAGTTGAAAAAATAATATGTGGAAAGTCTACATATTATATGACAGGGCGTAGAATTATAAAATACCAGAAGGCGCGTAGAACCAAGTTTGAATACATCTCATTGTGTCTAAAAATTCCCAATTACCCCCCCCTCCCATACCAATACCACATCGCACATGCGCGCATGCGTGAAGTGGCCGCGTTATGTTGCCAGACCGCGAGCAATTATTATCATAACATTTAAAGCGTAATATTTTTTTCTTTACCCTAGTTTGAGGGACATTCCGACGTATTTTAATCACTAATATTTATGACTACCAACAAATAATAAAAAAATACTAAAATAATGAAAAAAAATCAAGTTCTGAATTTTTGAAGGTCAAATTTTGGAAAAATCTCATTAAAGTATAAAAGTTGACATATCTCCCAAACTATTGGGGTATGTACCCTTGTTAGCTGGGCAAAGTGAACGTGAAATTGTATTTTGATAAAGAGTGTAAATAAATAAATTAAAAATTAAACTTTAGTTAAGGAAAGTAAGGTCCAATAATTAGCAAATGACCTGCTCTATATACGAATTTGCTATGGCGGGTTCAGTTCCAGTCACCCTGTAAATTATTTTTCAATTGATTTCAATAATAATATTATTTTGTTTTATTTTCAATACTATTATATTTTACTATCATACTATTATTTTGTTGATTTTAATGATACTATTATTTTGTTTATTTGATCATGTATGAATCTAAATTTGTATAATTTATAATTTGATATTAATATTTGATTATTTTTTTTACATTCATTTATTTATTTATTAACGGACATTGTCCATGTATACAATTTATAAAGTTTAAATATTACAATAAAAGAATAGTTTAAAACATTAAAAAAAAAGAAAAGATACATTGACAAACATAAGGGACATCGAGACAAGATCTGGACTATTTATTTTGTGCTCGTTTAAATACATGGTTTTCTTTGGAATTTTATTATTTATTACTTATACCTTGTTTTTTTTAATCATTATTCTACTGCATAACATGTCATTATAATTTAATCAAATTTATTTGACGATGTATTTTTATTGTTAATTATTATGGCTTGACACGGGCACAGCCTAAAAAGCCTTAATAAGTTCATTAATATTTAAACGAGTGTAACTTTGAATGAATAAATAAATAAAAATAATATTATTGTTTTCAAAAACATTTTTCGCTTTGTGGTATGACATTTTACATAGGTAAAATATTAACAAATTGTGAAGATAAGGATGATAAATTAAATCATTCGGGAATTTATAAATTAAATTGTTTAAATTTCCCAAATTTCTATATTGGAAAAACTTCACGTAAATTTAAAGTTAGAATCAAAGAACATATAAAATGTCTGAGTTATAATAATTTTTCAGAATTCGCAAATCATCTTATATCCGAAAACCATGAATTTAATCAAGAAACGTGTGTGGAAATTTTGCATGTCAATAAAAATGGTTTTCGTTTAGATAATTTAGAACGATTAGAAATTAGTAAAGCCATTAATCAAAAACTTCAAATAATAAATAATCAATTAAATTTAACTTCAAGTCCTCTTTTAAAACTATTCCCGTTATGATTTATTTTATCTTCTTTCTCTCTCTTTCTTTCAATTTTCTGTCTCTTTCATACAATATTTTATTATATAAATAGCAACGCGTGTAATTATACGTTAGTTAAATTCCTGACGATGAGGTAGTAACCTCGAAACCGGTCGAAGTGTAATAAAAAAAATAAAAAATTAAGTGGTTTATATAAATTTATAAACAAATAAGTGTAAATAATAAATTATTGTATTTAAAATGAATTTTGAGTAAAATTTACTATGATGATAATAATAAAACATTATCTTGACTCATTTTAAAATTTTGTCACAAAAATAAAATGAGAGACATATGTATTATAATTAATATTTATTATTATTAAACTGACGCCGTTTTTGTTTTTCATGTAACCCACTTCGACTATTTTGAAGAAACCGCATCAATATTTTGAATGAACTTTTTCGATGCACTGGCTCTAAGTACAAAACATTTTTCAAGTTCTTCGTATTTCTCATTACATGCGTTCGTCCACTGTCTGATCCGAATTCGTACGATGGACCACTGGACTGTCTAACGCAGTGTTTCCCAGCCTTCTTATGCCATGCCCACCATAGTCTTTTCAAAAGTCAGATGCCCCACCGGCATCTTTTTTAATTGAACAGCATTAAATTTTCAATTCATCTTGTAATATTTTGTAAACATGTGAACCCCTAACGAAATTGAATGAAACCTATTCTAATACATATATTAAAACTGATTTTATTACAAAACACAAATTGAAAATGCAATAAAGTAGAATAAAATAAATACGTGTATGGTGCCCTTTATAGACACGTCTTCCGCGCATTGAAATATCTATAACAATGTACTATCAAAATACCACAATACAATTATACAGCTTGGGCCCGGTACCAATACAACATTTACAGCTACATCCTGCACAGTTTCTGTGTTTTTAGATAATTATTGAAATTGTTGCGGGTTTAATTTTATTTTAAGTACAATTTGGCGTATATTTCAATTTTTTTACATCTTAGGCATTTTTTGTATGACCGATGAGTATTCCCCTTTATATGTGGAATCCCGACGTGTCTCATTTCTAAAGCGTGGAGCCCCACCTCTGAGGCGTTATGCCCCACTGGGAAACACTGCTCTAACGCATGTTTCATTATCTAATTATTTCTAACATGATAAATGAACAAGTGGCAGAGTTATTCCCTTTTGAAATATATATACAAGGTGACTGGAACTGAACTCGCCATAGCAAATTCGCACATGGATGAGGTCATCTGACAATTATTGGAGCTGACTTTCCCTAGCTAAAGTTTTATAGTTTGGAAGATGTGTCAATTTTTATACTTTATTGAGATTTTTCCAAAATTTGACCTGCCATGACCGTGCCACATGAAGGTCGATAGATGACAGTACCACTCTCCTAGGAAACTAGAGCGGTAGTAGATGGAATCCCGAACAAATGTATGTAAAGCCGCTATTTCAGTCCGTCGTGCGTCATCGGATCACAGAATCCTTGCCGTGGACAAACGCGCTTATGGCATTATGGGGTCATTAAGTTTACGATTCCTGCCAGAAATGAAGACACTTAAACTAGAATCGAACCACTGTTGGTTTATCCGATAAAACTGTTCGCTATGAGCAGTAATGGCTTTCTGAAGTGGGTTCTTAAGTAGGTTACATCAATTTAAGATATAAATACAAGTTTATTAATGTGCTATTACTTATATTTGAGGGTCCAGTGAGGGTGATTGATAATTACAGATATTTAATTACGATATTGCAACCTTTAGAGTTCATAATATCATATTATGGCGACTAATTAGAATGTATGATTCTTTCTTTATTCCTAACATTAAAACTAGTCATCGGAAACTTTCTACCATATCTCGTATATGTGAAATATTTAACTGGAATAGGAAAATATTACATAAAAAAATAAAAAAAAAGTACATAGGTACTGACCAGTAAAAATTGCAGGAATTCAAATTTACAATTTTAAAAATATTTTTCATGCTACTAATAAGTAACATAAAATCATTTTTTTTACTCGACAGTATCCTTAAAAAATATATTTATTGTTATATTTTAGTTGAAACCTTTTTTTATAGAGTTGTATTCTCTTTTTTTTTAAAGAAGATAATTCTGGTTTTAATATTCAATTTGTAACAATATCTTATTTACGTTTTTATAACCTTCATACCTGCTTTTATAGGTACCGTTTTTTTTTAAGTATTACAGAAGGCATAATTTTACGTAGAAATAAAGGAAAATGGCACAAAAATGTTTGTGATTTAAAATGCTTTTATTTCTTCTAAAAAACAAAAAATGAAGAATTCACTTTGGCCACTTTCATGTTCAATTAATTATCTTCAAATTATTACAACAAATTTTAGTTCAATACTTAGTCTTTATTGAGATCCCAGATACCTAAGTTAAGTCTAAATTTTAAATGGCGTAATCTGCCGGTCTAAAAGTATTTATATTTTAGTTACCTAGAACTTACCTAGGTCGAAGAATTTGTATATCTGGGTAGTATATTTACTAGAGATGGAAATATGGACAAGGATATTGAAAGGAGGGTTAGTGCCGGTAACAGAGTTAATGGTGCCTTAAAGTCTGTCGTAGCAAATACGTGTCTATCGCAAGAGGCTAAATTAGCAGTTCATAATGGAGTTCTGGTACCAACCCTAATGTATGGAAGCGAAGCATGGAGTTGGAAAAAAAGGGACGAAAGTAGACTGAATGCTGTTGAAATGCGATCCCTCAGGCGAATGTGCGGAAAAACAATGTATGATAGGTGCCCTAATGTCGAAATTAGAGCAGAATGCAAGGCTGAGTTAAGCATTATCGACAAAATTAAGAAAGGTCTTTTGCGATGGTTCGGTCATGAGGAGCGAATGAATGATGAAAGAACGGCTAAAAAGATTTATGATGCGAATGTGTCTGGTTGTAGAAGTCGAGGAAGGCCGAGAAAGACATGGCATGATCAAGTACAACAAATTCTTGAAAGTGGTCATGTGAAAAGTCGGAATAATCGACGTGCGTGCATGAGAAGATGTATGAATGTGAAGGAAGCAAAGGAAGTGTGCCAGGACAGAGTGGTGTGGCGTTCTATCCTCTCTGCCTACACCTCCGGGGAAATGGCGTGATGGTTAGTTAGTTAGTTAGTTAGTTAGAACTTTTAAGTAAAATTTCAAATAGAAATACCTTTAAAACTTATAGTTTTTATCTAATTAATGTTTTTTTTTATTATTATAATTGCGTGATTTAAAAAAAACATTAGTTTTAAAATGGCAAAATCGTATGATTTCCTCATTTTGCGTTCGTTTTACCAGACTACAGCCTTAACACCAAATATAAAAGAATTTAAAGCCTAGCTAAAAAAACATATTATAAAACCCACTCTTTACTACGCATCGATTTTTGTTATAAAATTGATATTTTTAGCTGTTTAATAATAAAATTGACTTTCTAAAAACATTCAGTAAATAAAATAAAAAAATACCAAAATTATGCAATAATATTGGGAACTTCGGGGAGTTTCAGAATAAAAATAAGAGTAGTAATCATTCAATACTTGAATAAAATTCTTGTCTGCTGTCTGGCTTATGTCAAGTGTATTTCATCCAATTAGCGATGGATAAGACGTTTAATAAAAGTTCAAACATAAACTCGAGTGCTCAACTGACTTGAACAGTTTCAATCCTGAATAAATATTTGAAACAATTTGAAACAAATATTATTTTATTTTATTAGTACCTAAACCTTTATTTTGCATGAAAACCATACATAAATTAATTTTGAAAAATAGGCTCTTGTGTTTGGCAAGTGTACAAAATAATATAAAATATAGGTAATCAAAAATGCATAACAAATAAAAATAAAAAAAAATGTACAACGGCACATTTATTTTTTATCATTATCTAATGGTGCATAGGGCACTGCATTGGTACAGCAATCGCAGCGTATCATTTTTGATAAAAAAAGGAAAGATGATCTGCCTTTCGCTTCAGATGATAACATAATAGATAGATTAATAAAATAGTTTTAATATAATTGTGGTCGACATATTTAAGTATGTTTTTAATGTGATTCCAATAGGGAAATATCACGTTTTTATTTTTACTATTTGAAATTAAAAAGGGCCTATGAAATACTGTCGAGTAAAGGAATATTTTTTCTCTACTATATAAAATATTAAAAAAATATATATATATTTTTTTAAAATTTAAAATTTTAAATTCGGGCGAAAACAGTCCATTGCATTGGCCACGCTATGATAAAACGATGTATGATAGGTGCACAAATGTCGAGATCCGTGAAGTGTGTAAGGCTGAGACATGTATTATCGACAGAATCAAAAAAAGGGTGCTGCGTTGGTTTGGACATGTAGAGCGAATGGACAGCGAAAGAACGGCTAAAAGGATCTACGATGCGAATGTTGATGGATGCATAAAACGAGGAAGACCGAGAAAGACATCGCACGATCAAGTCCATCAAATACTTGAAGACGGACATATCAAAAATCGGAATAATCGGCGTGCGTGCATGAGAAGATGTATGAACGTAGAGAAAGCGAGGTCTGTATGCCAAAATAGAGTGATATGGCGTTCTATCCTCTCTGCCTACCCCTACGGGGTAACGGCGTTATGGTTTGTTTTTTTGTTTGTTTGTTTGATGTATTGAAAAAAAAGCAGTAAAATTTGGCACTCGTTAATCTAAATAATTAGAGTTTTACTCTATTTAAAAAAAGATATTCTAGAATATTAACTTCTAGACTACTCGTTTTTTTTGTTTATCACTGTCACCAGTCACCAGTCACCAGTCACCGGTCACTAGTCAATCACGTCTTATGATTGGTCATCCGGCCATAACGATTAATCATCGTCACTTAGCATTCCCTTCTCGACAGCTCTAACGGGGTGCTTTATCGTGTCCACCATCAGCCATCAACTCCAGATGTTCCTCTCTTCACTGGCGTGGCATGGCGTCCCGTTTGGGACAATAATTTGGACGCTAGCATCTAATTGGATGTCACTCAGTGAGCCTAAGGAGGACGTTGTGGAGATTTTAATAAATATATGATAATAAAATAATATCGCTTTTTCATGACATTAGTCGTAGAGAGTCAGAAAAGTTGATGCATGCCACCTTACTGGATGTCAAAAATAAAATATAAAAAATAAGGAATAATTCAAAAAAAAAAAATTTATAGATGACAACCATGAAGTTTCGCATAAATAAATTATCTATGTTTTTATGAATGTATGTATGTGTATGCGCATGGGTGTATGTACGTGTGTGTGTATGTACATGTGTATATATGTGTATATATATATATATGTGTGTATATATGTGTATGTCTGTATGTATATGAATCAAAATGTGTATCCGAATAAGTTTATATTTTGTTTGTCTGTTCTCTATATTAATTTGTTGATTATTATAATATATTAAAATGTAATTGCCTAGCTTGGAACGGGGTATGTACCCTTGTTAGCTGGGCAAAGTGAACATGGAATTGTATTTTGATAAAGAGTGTGAATAAATAAATAAATAAATTAAACAAAAAACAAACGCCCCGTAAAACTTAACCTAATAATTAAAGATGAGCAAATTAAACAAACAGAAAATGTAAAGTACTTGGGTTTGAAAATGGATGAAAAATTAGCACGGACAAAACATATCAAAGCAGTTATAAAAAAACTGGGTCCAATTATTGGAATAATGAGAAGAACAGAAGTCTTTGTCAAAAGTACAAAATTAATGATATACAATGCTTTTATACTTTCACACTTTGTATATGAATCAATAATGTGGTCGCAATTCAATGAAGATTAATGTTATTAAATATTAGTATATAACCACTTAACGACTTTCCTATGTCTACCGTTTTCAAGACGTACCCGTGTCTTCGTCAGGACACCAATTAAACCAATACGCCAAACCCACTGTACACCTTCACCATAGTTGTTGCACAAAATATAAACCCAACACGACATGCATTATAATAAGCAATCCTTACTTGTACTGACTAGGTTATAAAAATATTTTATGTTCTGAGAGTAATAGTTGAAAAAAGAGGAAGAGGCGTGAGTTTAATTGGTATAGGGTGATATTATAATGGAGCATCGTATAACGGGCTATATTGAAAGAGTGTTTAGTTGTTAATCAAAGGAACATTCTCTTCCTTAATCTTTCCTCCTTTCCTCCTTTCCTATTTCCTCTTTTTTTCCTTTTTCCCATTGAGTAATAGTTTTGATTTAAGGTAATTTATTACGTTTATTTCTATTTTAATATATCTTTAGCTTTTTAATATTTTTTTCTATTGAATATGTTCTGTAACTTGAATTATAAATTTTCATTTTTCAGATCCTCGTGACTTTTTAATTTGTTTTAACTATGTATTTTTTAATATTTTTTATTACATCTTTTACTTTATTTTTTTTTTCTCTTTCTACTTGATATTTTGCTATGTTTTTTTTTATTTCTTTAAATATGCTTTTTCGCGCTTTTCTCGCCTTCTAGACAGTAGCCAGGCTCTTTAGTAAACCTAGGCTTTGAGAGCGAGAACTATTCACGGGGATCCGTCACAGGTTGCAGTGACGTCAGGAGCTTAAACTACTCACTGATAGCTCACTGACCCCTGCCTCTAAGAATAAAAAAGAATAAAGAAACTCAAACTCTGGTTTGAATTTATGGTCGTCACTTTTAATATGTTTTTACTAATATCCCGGTCAACATTTGTGACTTGCATAAATGCTAATTAGGTTATTTCACGTTTAAGAAATACGTCAATGATTAAACAAACACAGTAATAATGATAATTATTTGCTTAAATATACATATCACATATTATATACATACAGTTAAAGTGTTGTCTATACGGATCAAGTATCCAATTGACTAATCGTGTGTATCATTCCATTTGACGTTACATTTGCAATACACAAGTCATCCTTCTAAGCCCAGGTATATCCTGGGCTTAGAAGGCGAAAACTATTCACGGGGACCCGTCACAATAGATCTTCAGAGGTCGCAGTGACGCCAGGAGCTTGTATAGCACTGACCTCTTCAGACTTCTTCAGATTGTATTAAACTTCAGTGTGACATTCAAAATATAATTCAATGGATCAAACAAAATTAATTATTCTTCAATATTTCCAAATGTTTTGTAATGGCATACACAAGAGCATCCAAAACAATATACTATCGTTATCTCATGGACGGAGTGAGGCTTGAAAGGGCTCCAACATCCAGAGATCTCGGGGTGCTGTTTGACGCAAGATAATCTATGTAATGACTCCCTTAAAATGCTTGTTTTTTTTTTTAATGCTAAGATCTTTTCTAACACTAAGATTATGAGGACATTGTATAATTCCTTGGTAAGAAGTCGTTTGGAGTTTAGTTCCATTATTTGGTCGCCACATGAGGCTCGATACCCTTTAATGGTGGAGAGAGTGCAGAAAAAAATTCTGCGTTATCTGTGCCTAAAAGAGTGTGGATATTATCCTTGGCTCTTCCCAACCGACTTTTTACTGGGGATGCTAGGCTATCAGTCATTATGGAGGAGGAGGGACGTTCATTTGGGTGTTCACTTTTTCCAGGTGATCGGTGGTCGCATACATAACTCAGAAATTCTGATGGATGTAGGTCTGTTCGTACCTGATAACTATCTTCGACAAAGACAGCATCGATTGTTTTACCTACCACGATGCAGAACCAACCAGCCAATGGTTATGCCGATTGGCAGAGCAATCTTGCTACTTAATCGCATCACCTCGGATGTCGACATATTTCACGACAGTGGGCCTTCCCTTAGGAAAGCACTTTCTAACTTTTTATTTTTCTTTTTACATTTTGTTATATTATTTTAATAACATAACTATCTACTGTAGTTTGTGATCTTTTATTGTAATTAGAATGAATTGGGTCTTTTTTTCTGCAATGTTCTAAATATCCGAATAAATAAATGAAAATGCCCCCTGCCACCAAGAGTACGAATAAGATAGGATAAGATGGAGGAATAGTGGTTAGGAGACAATGAAGATCAATTGAGGGAGAAAACATACTTCCACCCGCAGCTTTTATAGAGTCCTGTGGACTCTCTGTCAGCCACGCTATTTTAACGAATTTACTTTCTACATACATTTTTGTGCCAATTGATTTTTCTAAAACGGTTTCTAAATAACAGTTTAGAGCAGCGTTTACAAAATCTGGTTTAAGCATCTGTTGAAATAGTTTTAAAAAAATAAATTAACTGTTACTTGTAACGAAAAACTATTCGGGTTGTGAGCAAGGTACGCAAAACCCTTGGCTACCCCGCATTTAAAATTGCGCTTTAATTATAGCGCCATTTTATATCCGTCTAAGGTGTTGAAAGGCACTGTTAAACGCAATAAAAATAATTGTACCTCCAAACTGCCTTAGAGATTGAATTTTTGATTGATACATCCAGTCGAAAGCCCACGCAACAACCAACCCAACGTACCCGGCTTACTTTATGGTTTATTTTCCACTGGTGGACATGGAGATCCCGGTGTACATCTGTGCGCATTAATTGGCTCTTTCGTCAGAGAATAATGACTCTTGTGTCAGGTTTGGTTCTAAATATAGAAAATCCGTTTCTATTATTTGATGAACGGTGAAATCTAAAAGTAAATTCCATATTTACATTTTTAAATGTAATTTTAATTTTTTTACGTAATTTAAACGATTCAATTTTATTTAATGTATATCACAAAATTTTACAAATTCGTTCATATCATCATTCCCTTTCAGCACCTAATAACGCATAGGGCACTGCATTGTTACACCAATCGCAGCGTGTCATGATCATTTTTTGTTACATGAAGGTAAAACGATCAGTCTTACACTTTAGGTACTAGTCCAGGGACTAAGAAATATTCTGGGGTGAAAACACAATTTTAAATAAATATTTCAAATCAACCATGTTGGGAATCGAACCCGAGACCTCTTGCTTGGTAAGCTAACGCACTGACCATTACACCACGAGGCCAACTATTATATTATATATGTTAAGCCTCGTGGTGTGATGGTCAGCGCGTTTGCCTACCATGTAAGAGTTCTCGGGTTCGATTCCCGACATGGTTAATATGAAATATTTATTTAAAAGGGTGTTTTTACTCTAGGTTATTTCATAGTCCCTGGACAGGTACCCAAAGTGTAAAAATAATAATCTTTTTAAGAGTCCTCTTCCAGGATGCTTTAATTTTACACACATAACTGTATTATTCATCTGCCCGGATACGGATATCCACTTAAATTAAGCTAGGGTTTCCTAGGAAAGCGGTGAACGTATCTTAACGGCCGTAGTGAACGGTGATGCAGTGGACAGCCGTCGTTACGGTGACTAGAGAGTGGTTTTTTGGGAAAACGGTGTTGTTAAATGTTATCAACACCGTTTTCCTAGGAAACCACTCTCTAGTCACCGTTACGACGGCTGTCCACCGCATCACCGTTCACTGCGGCCGTTAAGATACGGTCACCGCTGTCCTAGGAAACCCTAACTTTAGCTAGGTTCATTCTTAAATTGATTTAAAACCTAACGTACTTTTCCGTTGCGCCTCCGGGATTTTTTCTATTATCTAAGGCGCACGACTTCTCCTTGACGTGTCTATTCCCGGTTCAAAATTCCCGCCAAAAAAGGGCGGGAGACGACAATTTATGACGTCATTTGTCACGTGACAGTACACGCGGAACTCACAGGGGTTAAGACGTAAATATAAAAATACACACTTAACAATAACACGGTTTAATTTTAAGTGCGGACGTGTTATCTTGTTCGTGAAATCTGAAACCTTCGGTTCAAATTTAAATCAGCCAATTTATTAGAATTTTTTTATTTAAAAAAAAAAAATTAACGATCAGGTATATTGGTTCAGCGAATTTTTTTTAATGTGTTCTTATTTTGAATCTTAAATTAGGGTAGGGTACACATAAACATATTATTGTGTTCTCTAATAATAACATTGCATTGCGTTGATAAATTGTTTAACACCCGATATGTTTGTCAACAATGTTTTCAAGGACTGGATTCAATATTCCAGGGAGCTGTTAATATGAACATATTACAACAGAGATGAAGAATATTTAGACACATTGTTGATAAATCCACCTGGTCCAAGAAGAAGTATGAAAATTTAACAATGTTTTAAGTATGTCCAAATGCTTGGTAAGGTTGCAGCAGCATCTACTGGCATTCGAAGGACTCCGATATACGAGAATTTGAACATTTAAAAAAAATCATTCCAAAAACTGCCAGACGGCATTTCTCAATTTGCAAAAAATACCCACAGCACTAGAAAAATCTGACTGGTCAAATACATAATAAGATTCTTGTTTGTGATGTATAAAAACTGATGTATTCATTGTTTATCATTTGTCAAAGTCAAAAACATTTCAACTGTTGTGTAGATTTGATTATTCACTCATTTCATAAATGCGATTATCTCAGTTTCACTTTTCATTTTTCTTTTCCGATTATGTTCATTATTGATAATTTTATAGGAGCTACATTACAACTCGCTTGCAGCTACAGAGCGCACGGACGTTTAGAAATCTTACCTCTATAAAAAAAAAATGAACAAAAAAGTTTTAAATTAATAAATAATATTTTACACATAGAATCTAGAATTCATGTCTTGCAGCTACAGAGCGCATGGGCGATTGAAAATCTAGACCCTATTATTTACTGTTGAAGTGCAAGTTAGAAATAATTTTAAGTTAATTTAATTGACATAATACGTATGTAAGTTAATATCACCAAAAATCTTGCAGCTACAAAGTGCACGGACGAGTGGAACTCTAACAACTTTAAAATGATTAAAACGATAAAAGTTTCAGTTCTTTTACTCCACAAAAGTTAACAGATGGAAGAGCTGAGGAATTCTGGATGTTAAAACATAGGCAGAACTGGTAAAATAAGTATAAAAATTGGAAAATTGTTTTCAGGCATTGCTTAGTAGGTGAATTGGTCCAGCCGGATAAATCTCACCCACATGATAAAGGTTTCAGCTCTTTTACTTCACAAAAGTCAACAGATGGAAGAGTTAAGGAAATGTTGATGTTTAAACATAGGCAGAATGGTGAATGTTACACAGTGTGTAAAGTGGCCACATAAACCAGCCAATGACAGGTCATAACCCCTATAAATTCGTGGATTTTTTTATTCCCTTCTCAAAAATGATTTCCCTCTCTGTTGTAACAAATTTAGTATTTTAAAATGATTTTAAATAGTGTACAACAAAAAAATAATACTAATAGGTACATTGACCAAAAATTGATATGTGTATAAGTTTGGCAAGTGAATATACCTCGAACTGCAATATAATATTAATTAACTTAAGGAAATAAAATAAATAAATAATAGAAACCCTATATTTACTTTATTTGAAGTAGGCGTCATTAACAATAACGATTAAAAATTATATATATTTTTAAGACGCCTTCGCGTGTTTGTAAATGATTTTATTGGTGACAATTTAGTTAAAACTTTGCGTACTTTTACATTATGTAATATCACGACATATTTTGTGCGCATTTAAAAGTTCCGAAGACATAAAAAACTTCTGAATTTATTTTTCTGTAATAATAGCATTTTTTACGACCTAAACAATAATTTAGCAAAGACACGAACCGCCACGTTTCAGCCACCTGTCAACAGATGGCAGTAAATAACGGGGTTTTAAATGAATTCCTGTTTTATGGCATCGCTTTTAGATGCAAATGTACGAAATCTGTCATTTTTTCGCTACTTAGGGGCGAAAAAAGGCTGTTAAGACGAAAATAACGTCTAGAATGGCGTCATTAATTTCGAATTTTCAATATTTTCCGCGCTTTTTTGCGTAATGCGATGTCATTTGTTTTATCTAAGTACCTGGTCAGGGTGGAATGTGCGACGAAAGTGCGTGAAGCCAAAAGGGGCATTATTAATGCATAAGACTAGTTTCTCACAGCTACATTAAAAGTATGACTTTTTTGTTTATTTCTTTCGAAAATAACCATCACATAAAAACAGATAAAATTAATTCTCTTTTTGCTTTAAAACAATATTAAAGATGCATAAATATGATTTTTTTAATGAAATTTGTTTTTGAATAATAAACGATTGAATAATGTTTTAGGGCCTCGATTATGATGGGAAGATAAAGACGTCATACCTTCACATTGACGGTATAGTTGAAGATAAGTTTTTTAGCTAGGTACATTAATATGAAACAAGGGGAAGCGTACATCACGATACACATATCTACGCACTGAAATGACATAGCTTCAGTATGACGTCATAGTCAAAGATAAAAGTCTCCCGACCGACTACTAAGATACACGGCCGATCTCCCTATCATCAAGTTTTGATGTGAGTACATCGGTTTATACCGACGGGTCTAGAACCCCTCAATACGTTTATCTACGCATTAAAAGTGTCACCGATTAATTTTTCCTTTAACTACGATTAACATAATTTTTTAATCGTTTTGAGGTTGGAACTTTTTTTCTCAAAAGCCTATTCATAATATAAGAGAAAAATAAATAAATTTTGAAGGCGAATAAAATTCTGACATAAATGTCAGTTTCCGAAACGAATGACTAGATGAAAAAATAATGTCGTTAGATTCTGCCCTATTTATATTATAAGAGTATCTAGGCGTAAGAAAGTTGGCACTATAAAAAAATAATTAGTAGTTTATAGGCAAAAAAGTATATATATATATAAAATAAAATAAAATAAAATAAATAAAAATATTAATATTTCTATCAATTTTACTTTTACTAGGTACAGGAATATGTAAACAATGATTAATAATGAAAAAAAGAGAAATTACAATATTGTAAATAAAATAATTATACATTACCCAATCAAAGTTCTTCTGGCTGAAAGTCGAGAAAACCAAAATGACTGAATATTACCTGTAAAAAAAGAAAATATACAATTAAAGATATGCAAATATAAAAAAAATCATCGTGCGGGTGTAAAATATTATATGTATCTTAAATTAGCCGCTTAATTGGGCGGCTAGGCTGTTTATTAAATCCCGGCATTAAATTGAATGGTAAACAGAAGATTACCCTAAACGGTGAAAGTAATGTTTAACAAAAGGACTAAACGCCGCTTACTTAGCCTTTTTAACACAGCAGTAATAATCGATATATTTTGTAATTTATTTTGTTAAGTGAAGTTAGGAGAGTTTTCACTTTTTAATGTTGTAAGTATATTTTCAAAAATAATTACGAAATGTACGCCGTTTTTTAAAGAATTAAAGAGGCACTTTTCGGTTATTTTTGGAATCACAAGAAATCCAGCAGCGGCATATCAACTCATTATTTAACCTGAAACACTTAATTAAAGATCCTTAAGACAAAAATTATTTTATTTTATTTATTCTCATATAATTTTTAATTCTTTATCCTTACCTCTGTTTTGTATAAATACATTGAATTTCTTAATAAAGATACAAGTCTCGAAGATGTCGCGAAAGCGATGAAACCGGTCACTGGATATTACAAATTTGTGGATGAAAGTATCACACGTCTTTTATTTTCTATAGTAAATAACATTTTCCATAATTAATTACAATTAATTTTCATCAATAATTTTCACTTACAAACTAAAATGTTTTAAGAAATGTTATGTTAGCTGAAAATTGAAATGTATTTACATACTGATTGTAATATAAACTTACTTAAGAACCTAAATGAATTTTTTTTTTACGTGTAACGTAGAAATAAGGATTTGTATAGAATATGAAAAAAAAATAGAATTTGTGTATTTACTTAATATTGTGTAAGAACGTGACTATGATTTAAATATATATTAAAGTTTGAAATGTGCTAAAAGCTATGTGTCCGTATTTAATAAATGTAAATAATAAATAATCATACAATAAACTACCAGACAAAAGTAAACAAGACTGGACAAGACTCGGACACCCATTACAAAAGATGTTTAAAATATTATCATTAACAACAGAATGTGAATTTAAAAATGAAAAATAACTTTGTTCAATGAATGTTATCCGTCATCATCGTTTCCTTTCCGCACCAAATGGTGCATAGGGCACTGCATTGGTACACCAATCGCAGCGTATCTTAATATTTTTTGTAACATGAAGGTAAGATGTCTAACGCTTCGGGTACCAGTCCAGGGACTATGAAATATTCTAGTGTGAAAACACTCTTTCAAATAATTATTTCGTATCAACTATATCAGGAATCGAGCCTGAGACCTCTCACATGGTAGGCAAACGCAGTAACCATTACACCACGATACTTCAAATCGTAACGTGTTATTTATTTCTTATTATTATTTGAAGGAAGCGAAAGTATTTCTACAAGTGAAATCGTTATAAACGGGGTCATAACGATATCCTGAAATCGAACCCGAGACCTCTCGCATTACGAGGCCGACATGTGATCCGTAAGGGTTTATAAAAAAAACAGATTTTATTTTTTTTTAAATAATGCAGAATTTATTTCGTACAAATATCTGCAATATACAAAAAAATATAATTTAAATTGTGCCAAGAGAAACATAATTTTTCTGTTCTTCAGGACAATTAAAGTGAAATGTTTTGTTTATTTTTTAATTTGAATATTTATTTATTAACCCTTACGGATTATTACATTCAAATAACAAAAAAAAAAAAATTATTCATACTCTGTTGTTGATAATAATATTTTTTACATCTTTTGAAAAGTTTGTCTGAGTCTTTTGTTTAGTATTGTCTGGTAATTTATTGTATAATTTCAGTCTCTGATTTATTAGTCTCGATTGTTAATACGTTTTCTTTAGAGATTTCCGTCACTCACAACTAATGCTCCCATTATATAGTACAAAAAGAACCCCAAGCACCCATTTTCTCAGGAAAAAAATACATTTTCTTAACTATCTAATAATGAAAATAAAGAAAGTAAAACGCACGAATCTACACTAACTAATATTTTAAATAGTTTACATTTGAGTTGATAAATATCAAACCCCAGTATATCCACCCAATTTTTTTTTTTTACATTTGTTCTACAAAGTGTGGTAAAAATAAAGATCATTTCAGTACTATTTAAATTAACCTTTCTTATACTGTCCTAAAAACACCTGCGCGTTACGGTGCTGTGTGGTCACTGCACATAAAAAATAAGAGATTTAAAAAAGGAAAGATGGAATATTTATAGGAAATGGCTTTAATTAACTACAATTTTATTCAAAGATGATAACATTTCAAATCTAACTGCTGAAAACATGAAAAAACCATTGAGTATCGCTAACGACTCGGGCGAAACGTGCTCCCGCGCCAACTTCCCTAGAGCTACTAAATAGCTAGTACTGGACTACGTGAAGTTTGGTTTTGAATTATTTTATATTAGGCGTTAACATAAGTTGTGTCCAGTTTAAAAAAAAAAAAAAAAATTAGCACCAAAATAAAAACAAAATGGTCAAGATTATACGTCATTCGAATATAAATTTTCTGCTCAACAGGATTTTTTGTTTGCTTTTACGTTATATAACGCCTGCATAACAACTATTCTCCGCTACGGATGCGAATCGTGGCATCTTACGAGGGCCTTAAACAGCAAAATACTTCGTTTTCAGAATAGGTGTCACAGAAGAATCTTGGGTGGTTTTGAGCGGTGGTTTGACATTGTGCGGAATGAAATAATAAAAGAACGGACGCAGCAAACTCCGGTGACAACTGTCATCAAGCGGAGGCAATACGGTTGGCTTGACCATGTACTGCGGATGCCTCCTGAGAGCCTTAACCACGCTTGCCTACTTCACAAGGCATCAGATTTTCAACGTCCTGGACGTCCACTGCTGACTGTTCGCCGGCAGTTTATGTTAAAACTTCAGTACGAGAACATGACTTGGGAGGATGCAGAAGAGTTGGCAGCCGATAGATATGCATGGAGGCTCTTTGAGGATACCATATGCTCCAACTAGGGAGCAAACATGGAAGGATGATGATGATGATTTACGTTACACATTTTATTTTCTTTTATTACAAGCATTCAAAATGGAATGTCAAGTAGACGAAATAGAGCGTTTTCGACACCTCCTTTTGTTTGCGTTCAATCGAGGGAATAAAGATGCTATCGACATTTGCGCAGTATATGGTGAAGATGCCATAAATTGTTGACTAATTTGTTGTAAAATAATGAAGGAGAATGCATTATTGACTAATTTGTTGCATTTTTTTTGTCGTGTCCTCTTGTATTTTTCATTTGGAATTCTCTGTTGTTCTGCAGGTGCCAGGACTACCAACCCAGCGACGCAACACGTCACTAACAACTAAAAAACTAAATTCAGACTCTCTCCGCCCTGCACTGATTTTGGTTGTCGTCGTCACGACATTAAACGTAAATTAAATTCATACATCACAGTTGGGTTCAGTCAGTATTATAGGCATTAATATTATTGTATTTTTTCTTTGTACCGCCTATTAAGTTAACAATGAAACTTTAGATAAATAAGTAAGAAAAATATTTTATCTCTTACATGCAACCTCCTAACAAAACTTTCGGTAAGATAAAAATCCATGTAAGTATTCTTTTACATGAAAACAGTTTCACTTCAACTATCTAAAACAAGGGTTTTTACTAAAAAACAAACATTCAATTTTAGGAAAGCAATTAGTTTATCGTGCGCTCTATTGATTTCAATTAATCATCAATTTATTTGGTCATTCCGAAAAACATATGATATTGTTTAGTATCACTATTGTTATAAAGGTGCGATATGCACGTTTAAATCAAAGAGTAATAGGGAAATATCACATACTACGAATACCGATAAAAGTATATGAAAAGTATTAAGAATAATTCATTGTATTTTCAAAATCAATATGGATATTGTGGAGAAATGTTTTCATACACAACTGTAAACATTTTTTTTTATAAATAGGTTGCTAGAAAAACGCAACATGTTTGGCCTTGGTAGTTGTGACATCAAGATACATGATAACTTTCTAAACAAATTTGAATGAGTGGGAACAAATAATTATGAATCGTGACGTATTCGGGGCGTGGCCAATGAATTGAAAATTATAAATTTTAAGGTATTTTTTATGCTTCTAATAATTAGCAAAAACTTTTTTTTACTGTACAGTATTTCATAGACCTTTGTTTAAAAAATGTAAACATAAATTGTGATATTTAGATATTTATATTAGAGCTTATTTTATTTTATTTAATTTTATTTGGGAAATCAACAGTTCTACATACATATTTTTAGTAAACAAACAGATATAGTGTATAAACTCAGAACTAATAACAGATTTCCACATAGTATACAAAGTTAGTAAAGACAATATATTACATATCAAATAAATACATACAATTTATACATATAAAAATGTTATTTTAATGTACTCAATAATCAAAGATTTTTTTTATATTTATTTTAAGAACATTAAGTTACTGTAAATTGGGCGGGATAAGGACAAGAATGCTTGAAGAGAGGATAAGGAGTGGAGGGGAGATGTACATATTTATTATTATAATGTCTACTAAGTTACATAATACATTTTTATCGTAAATTTTAAATCTGACAGAGTGATGTTTGTGTAATCTATATTTTTAAATTTTGTATTGTACGAGTACATTGAAAAAGTCCTACGAAAAAAAACATTTTTAACATACGATGTTTTACTTATTGGTACATGAAACAGGTGGTACCGTCTACAAATCCTGACTGGCACACGTATTGTTATTAAACCAAGCAGCTCTGTACAGTCAACCATTCCTGTCATAATTTTGTAAAGCGGTAGTTGGTCCGCACACACTCTGCGGTATTGTAGAGAAATGATTCCATGGAAGGTGGAGGCAGTGAGAGTAGATACATGAGAAATACCGGTTTTGTATTTAAGGTACTTTATAAATTTGTTTTGAATATGTTCTATTCTACTTATATACATAACATACTTATATTTTTCGTAATTTTTTAAAATATAGATATTTTTGTGTTTAAAACTTGTGTTATAGATGCTATTGTTTAAATTTACTGTGTTTAAGCTAAATTTCTTAAATATTAAATTAGATGGTTTTTAATAGTTTATACACATTCTTTGTGTTATAGGCTTATCAATTTTTTTATTACTTTAGTTTATAAAGGGGATGATTGAGGGACGTAGAAAAGCTCGGAAAAAAAACATCTTTCCTGACTAGAAAACATCCGAAAACTGTGATTAGAACTGTGGAAGAGATGTTTCGCACTGCTCAGGACATAGAAGCTTTCTCATAAAGGAATAATGACAGGCGCTGTGGCGCAGTTGGTTAGACGGCTTACTGTGAAACTGTAGTCGCGGGTTAGATTCCCGCCAATTTGCAATAAAAAAGGAATTTCGGTAAAAAACCTTTGGTAAAAATGAATTATTATGCAATCCAGTTGAAATTTTATTTTTGGCGTCTGCCCCTTAATAAAATACTTGTATGACCTTTTTAAATCCAAACATTGTAACAAATATTATAAAAGATCAAAATGTTATACAGAATTTACCAGTCCTGAAGATGCCTTTTAAGGCGAAAGCGCTCGTTGGTCAAATTAAACAAATGCGAAACTAAACAAAGAAGATTTATTAATAATTTTACTATCCAAATGATTAACTATGGAGTTTTATCAAGAAATATCTACTAAAACATACTTTTAGAAGTTTTTACATCTAAATACATTTTTTTATTATTTGTACAAGCTGTCTCATCCCTCATTTTCTCTAAATATTTTCACGCAGAATGAAATAAGAAAGTTGCGAGAAAACAACTCGGGAAAATTTCATTTCCATCCCCGTTCCGAGATAAGCCGTTGTGTTTGCCATTCTGTGAAGGGTGCGAACAAAGTGGCCCTTTCTCCTTTGTACCGAGTGCAAATACGCCCTCGGGTGGAAAGGTTTGGGAAACAGAATTACGCGGCCTCTCTGCGAACAAAATGTCGGCCTAATTCTTTATTTCTTTACACCATACAATCTGCACAAAGGCTAATAAACCACTTGACACACCGTGGAAAAAAGCAACCGTGATGAGACAGTAAAGGCCCAAGTAGAAGACGTAGCTTTAAAAGATACGCGAAAAATAACACGACAAAGATAAACTTGATTTTTCCTAATATATATGTTTTTTTATTTATTTATTTAGTTCTATGTAACATAGTCTAATATATATTTACAACACAATATTTACATCTATACTTATTCTAACATTATTTATCACTAATATACACTTAGTATCCTAATTTATAATATTAACTGTTTCATATGTACATTTTCATTAATTAAATTCACTATTTACACTATAACTATATACTACCTAATATTTTTCACATATATACTTTTTACATTATATTTACAATATTTTTACATTAATTTCATTTTTTATGCTTTCTGGCATTTCTTCAAATAGTTTTATTCCCTTGTACATAAGGCAGTTCTGGGACATTGCTTTTGATTTCTTTTCTAGTCTTATATTTTTAGATCCTCTTGTTGCATAGTTATGAAAGAACTCATTATTTTTTAGTTTATTTTGGGTAATCTCATGTAGATTGAAGCCTTTAAAATAAACTATAAATTGTGTGGAAAAATATGTTGGCAGGCTGGCACATCGCATCGATGAGTATCGCACTGTTTTTTTAAAAATTATTTTTCACATCCGCTCCTAAGTGGAGCACGTGGACATCACCAGACATTTCTAGGAGACCCTATCGCTGGCCAGCACTTACACCTCTTTCTTCTTAGTCGCTGTCCTCATGGCCGAAGATCACGACCTATTATGGCTACCCCCTTACCTCTTCAACTCTCCTTTGCTGAGCCTCCCGCATTGCTCCAACTACTACATGGTCAATATAATGCAGGCTACTGGTAAAATAAACCAAAGTAGGGAACAAAATGCCGAACACTCCTCTAGTGGTCTCCTGAAGAGTTTTGAGTGGTTTTCTTTCCACATGAGCAAATGCTGAGAAGTTCCCGATTGGCCCACTTTAGCATATCCTTCCTGTTTCCAACAGTTTTAGAAAAAAATAAAGTAATTGCAGAGAAATCCATTTGTTGAAATATGTATAAACCTTGCATGTCATAAGCGAGGTAAATAATAACGCAACTCTCATATTTATTTATTTATTTATTTAGTTATTTATTTAGTTATTTATTTAGTTATTTATTTAGTTATTTATTTATTTATTTTGTTCATTGACGTCCAAAAAGCATTTACAAAAAATAAAATACATGCTAACGTACTAAATAATAAACACAGAATATACAGAAAAATTATGTGAAATTAGTTAGAAAGTCGGTTTTTGACATTTTGAGATTTTAACATTTTTGATTTATTTATAAGAAAGTATATTAAAGTGCATATACCGTATTTAAATCTATATCTGCCTTCAACATTCACACTAATTTTATATTAAAAAATGATTCTACAACTATACAGGGTGTTCTTTAAACCCTGTCACATCCGAAACCACGATGATCAGTATGGGCAAGAAGACATATTAGGAAATAAATAAAAAAATTAGAACGAAACATTTTTTTAAAATTAAAAAATAGAAAAAACAAATGGTTGCGTACTTCTGCAGGGGAGAAGCGAGGGGGCGCCGCCACGCGGTTGACGGTATATCAAACTCCCCCCCTTCCCCCTCCTCGTTTCTCCCCTGCAGAGGTAAGCAACCATTTGTTTTTTTTAAATATTTTATTCGTTCTAAAAATTTATCTTAATGTGCAAATATGTCTTCTTGCTCATACTAATCATCGTGGTTTCGGATGTGACAGGGTTTAAAGAACACCCTGTATATAGTAATAAAGACATAAATAATACGCTGCAAAATACAATGTGTATCTGATTCTTAAACAATTGGAATTATTATTTTTTTACAATCAAACTTTTATTTCATATTTTGAAGACAATCACAAGGTCCTAAAAATGCTGTTTTATAACGTATTCCCCCCTTTTTTGATTTGGAAGCTATTGAAACACATTTAAAATTATATGTTATTTTTTTAATATTAAGTTCACAGAATGTTTAAATGTTTTTATTTTCTTTTTTAATATTAATTTCACAGAATGTTTAAATGTTTTTCTTTTCTTTTTTAATATTAAGTTCACAGATTGTTTGAATGTTTTTATTTTCTTCTTTAATATTAAGTTCACAGATTGTTTAAATGTTTTCTTTCCTTTTTTAATATTAAGTTCATAGATTGTTAAAATTTGTTTAAATTTTTATTGTTTAAATGTATACTATGTATTGTTACAAGAAATGTACTATTTTTTTTATGTACCGTCCCAAATGAGTTTTCTCGTACAACTCCTGGGAATATGATATCATGATATTCATGTCTTATATGTTTTATTAATAAATAAAAAATAAAAAAATAAAAAAACATTGGTAAAAATATTTCAGCTGCTATCTATATACGAGTATGTATATAACCCCTTAATATAAAAGCCAAAAATATGTTTTGCTGTAGAAACTTTTGCAGTCCCTAAGACAGTACACGAAATTTCAAACTTTTTTGAAATTAATAATTCTGATATTTTTTAACGAATATATCGATTAATTTTTACTTCAGTGCGTTCGTTTAGAATAAAGCTCAACCATAAATTTAAAAAGCACGCGATTTTATCATGTATTTTTGCAAAGATTCTAAGATATTTTTTCTTTTGAGATATTTTCTATATTATGTATGTAAAAACCTTTTCCCTTCTATGAAAGGTTCCAGCTTTGCAAAGAAAAATCTTACCCCAATATTTTAACACGTTGAAAACCAGAATCATTAAAAAAAAACTTGAATAGTACCTTTACCATTATAAAATAAGAGTATGATAATAATCATAATAATTATCCACACCTAATGGTGCATAGGGTACCGGATTTGGACTAAACATATATCGATTGTTTCCTTTTTCATTATCATTCGTATTTTTGTGTTTGTTTATTTTGTATAGTACCTAAATCACTTTGCAGTTTAAAGTATAAACCTACTAATGTATTAACAAATTACAACAGGGATGGAGAATACCTTAAAGAAGGGAATATGGAAGTCTAGGCATTTACAGGGCTTATGACCTGTCAATGGCTGGTTTAATTGGCCACTAAAGTGGGTAAACACACTGTGTAACATTCACCATTTTGCCTATGTTTGAACATCCATATTTTTAAAATTCTTCCATTTATTGATTTTAGTGAAGTTAAAGAGCTGAAACCTTTACTGTTGTGAAGAGATTCATTTGACTGAATTATTTCACATACTAGGCAACGCCTGAAAACAATTTTTAAATTTTTAAACTTCTTCTTGGACCAGTTATATTTATTACAAGGTGAAATGGTGAATGAAACCAGCCAATGACAGGTCATAAGCCCTGTAAATGCCTAGACTTCCATATTCCCTTTTTTAAGGTCTTCTCTATCCCTGTTGTAATTTGTTAATCTTAACGACTCCCGAGGGGGTGAAATCCAGTCTTTTGTCTACAAACATTTGGAAAAACTCAAATATTCCACTAATGTATATTTTTCAAAATGTAAAAGCGCGCTAGGGCGTTTAAAACAAAAACAAAAATGAAATAAAATAAAAAATACTAAACGCGTACCATTATATATTATTGTATATTAATAAATAAATACAGAATTGAAAATTAAAAATGGAATCACGGTAAATTAAAAGCAAAATACTTTAAAAAAAGAAAAAAGAGTACTTGAGTTCTTATTATTTACAGAAATATTAAAATGTTTAGACCATTTTCCTAAAAGTCGTAAAAAAATTGTGCTGGAAAAATGGAAATCGAGTAATGGTAGAGTGGGATTCGAACCTCGGACCTTCGGTCCGTGAGTCCACAATACTACCACGGGACCACAAATCTCTCTCTTATCTCTTTAACAGTTAAAAAGTTTGACAAAGGAACTAATACGTCTCGAAACCAGTAGACATAGAAAGTCGGTAAGTGGTTATATGCAAATATTTACTAACATTAATTAAAAATAATTCTTAAACTCATTAAAATAGCATTGTATCAACTCATTAGTCAACCCAAAAAAAAAAATTGATAATGATCCTTAAGATAAAAATAAATTTATTTAATTTACTCATATATAACTTTGAATTATCTATCCTTACCTCTGTTTTGTATAAATACATTTAACTCTTTAATAAAGATATCAGTCTCGAAGATGTCACTGAAACCGGTCACTGGATATTCCAAATTTGTGGATTAAAGTATCACTCGTGTTTTATTTATATGATAAATAAAAACAATTCGTTATGATCTTTATTTGACTCCTCTTTTCAGGGCTTTTACCTGAGAGTTCCCACGAAATCGTCGATAATTTGTCTTCCGCAAAATACTCGTATAATATGATCGAATTACGATATCCGTCGGGCCACCTACTAAATTAAGAAAGTAAATAATTTTAGATAATCATATGGTGTAAGTTGCCTAAATGTAATTAAAATTAAAGCTCCATTTTAGTTTTCATATGTGACACTTTAGGGACACATAACTTAGGTTAAATAGCAATGGTTATGGCTCGTTATAATGTGGGACCCGCCCCTAATGTGTTTAGACACTATTTGCAGTTAGCAACCCCCAAATTTTCCACGCATTCTAGTACCTAGTTTCCACCCCTAGGCAACGTGAAAAGGTAAAAAGAGTTTTCTTCATTTTGAAAAGGTGTTTTGACTACAAATGTAGAGAAAAAGAATTATATACAAATACCTCACCTAGACACAACCCGTGTCGAGGCAATCATTTACACAATACAATTTATGTAGATATTAACTAGATCCTAAAATATCATATTTTTCAACAACAACAACAACAACAAACCATCACACCGTTTCCCCGTAGGGGTAGGCAGAGAGGATAGAACGCCATAACACTCTATCTTGGCATACAGACCTCGCTTCCTCTACATTCATACATCTTCTCATGCACGCACGCCGATTATTCCTACTTTTGACTTGTCCATCTTCGAGTATTTGATGGACTTGATCGTGTCATGTCTTTCTCGGTCTTCCTCGTTTTCGGCATCCATCAACATTTGCATCGTAGATCCTTTTAGCCGTTCTTTCGCTATTCGCTCTACATGTCCAAACCAACGCAGCACCCCTTTCTTGATTCTGTCAATAATACATGTCTCAGCCTTACACACTTCACGGATCTCGACATCTGTGCACTTATCATACATAGTTTTACCACACATTCGCCTGAGGGATCGCATTTCGACAGCATTCAACCTACTTTCATCATTATTTTTCCAATTCCACACTTCGCTCGCATACATTAGAGTTGGAACTAGAACTCCGTTGTGAACTGCTAGTTTAGCCTCCTGCGATAAACATTTGTTTGCCAAAGTAGATTTTATTGCACGTTCACCCTGTTCCCGGCACTCACCCTCCTTTCAATATCTTTCTCGGCCTTTCCGTCCCTAGTAAACATACTTCCCAGGTACACAAATTCTTCTACCTGATTCAGAATATCTCCGTTCACGCTGATCTCACATTTAGTTATTAGCTTTTTAGCTTTTAGCTATACGTCCCTTTCAAAAACCATCACTTTCGATTTATCAACATTCATGAGCAAATCGCTTTTCTTGCATCTTTCAATACCAAAGCATATTAAATAATAATAACTACCATTATTTCCTTATCCGCGCACGGTGGTACATAGGACACTGCATTGTTACTGCCTAACTTTATAACGACGGTAGACTCCGGTAATCTGGTGTTGATAGCTCTTTTGGACGTAAGTGCTGCATTTGATACTGTAGACCATAATATTTTGCTTGGACGTCTGGAAAAAACTTATGGTACCCGTGATAAGGCACATATGTGGTTCTAGGGTAATAGCTCATCCGACCTTCAGGTGTCTACTGGCGTACCTCAAGGGTCAGTAATCGGACCATTTTTCTATCTCCTGTACGCTTAAGTTTAAGAGATAATTATTTAAGTATGTGGATTGTGGTCTCACTGCTATGCAGATGATACACACATTTATGTTTATTGTAAACTAGGCGAAAGAAGCGTGCTTGTTGATTGAATTCATAGATGCACTGAGAAAATAGGAAACTGGATAGCTGAAAATAGACTAACATTATACCCATCTCAAACGGAACAACTATGGATGGCTTCAGCCAGACGAAATAATTTTATTCAGGATACGGCCTTTCCCGATGTTAGGAGTACCGCTTTACCTACCGTTAAACTACTGGGAGTCTTCCTTATTCTAACCTTTCTCTTAACCCTCAAATTAGTAGAACGATAAGTTTATGCTTCTACCAGCTGAGACAGTAGTGTCTAGAGTAGATTTTTGAAATGGTATCTACGCAGGTCTACCAATGAACAAAATGACTCACCTACAGTGTGTATTGAATGCCGCAGCAAGATTTATTTTTGGAATCTCTAAGTTCAGTCATATCACTCCACTACTTCGACAATTATACTGGCCACGTTTACCACAGAGAGTAGAATACGAACTCTGTTGGCTTATGTATAAGTCACTGCACAACTCTGCTCCGGAATAACTAAAAGAACTTACTAAATAACTAAAAGAACCAGCTGTCTTACTTATCAGCTAAATCTACATCGAGAGAAAAAGTTATTATACCTCCACGCAAACAGCGCACTAAATTCAGTGAACGCGCATTTGCGGTCGCAGGCCCTATGACATGAAATGGTCTCTCAGCAGAAGTGCGAATCTGTGAAAATGAATTGATATTTCGGAAAAATCTTAAAACCCATTTGTTCTCAAAAATTAATAAATAAATAAAAACATCTGAAAAAATCTGTAGCATGTGATAACAAAATTAATTGTTTTACTTTAATTACAAATTCAAAGGTTAAAAATAAATTGATTTACAAATTACAACGGGATGGAGAATACCTTAAATAAGGGAATATGGAAGTCTAGGCATTTACAGGGCTTATGACCTGTCATTGGCGGGTTTAAGTGGCCACTTCAGCCAATCACACGTCATAAGCCCCGAAATACATAGACTTCCATATTGCCTTATTTAAGGTATCTCCATCCCTGTTGTAATTTGTTAATCTTAATGACTCCCGAGGGGGTGAAATCCAGTCTTTTGTCTACGAACATTTGGACAAACTCAAATATTGTAATTAAATTGATTTATTTACACAATTTTGTAAAGCGCCCTTGAGGTATTATGTTACGAAAATGGCGCTGTATATATGGATGATTTTATTTATTAACTTATAGTTATTGTTGTGCACACAGTGCTATTATGGTTATTGTTATCTTCTTCTCTATCGTTCCGTTCTAAAGGTCATGATCATTGACAATGCGTCTCCATCCTTCGTGGCTCTGCGTTCTCTCCACAGCTCCATATATGGCTGTTCATGACATTGTTTTTACGTTGTCGATCCATCGAGCTGCAGCTCCGTCTCTGCTTCTTTGTCCTGGTACACTGCCAGTGATTATTATTTTCTTCAAATTTTCTGTGTAAAGACTAGCTATGTGTCTGAAGAGCTGCAGAATACTTTGCAGCATATGGCCGATAGGCGAGCGTTCACGTTGAGTTCCTCCAGTATGGAGACATTTGTCTTTCTAGCTGTCCACGGGATTCTCAGCATTCGACGCTTATATGGATCGGTTTTGACTGACGTTCGATGGTTATAGCGATTGAATAAGTTCTCTCTGGTTCTCGACAGATAAAATTATCTTACCCTTTTTGCATCGGGCATTACAGCCATCTTTATCGTGAAGCTCCACCGTTAAGCTTGGAATGACAGTATATGTTATTCCGCTGAAGTGTAAAAAAACTGATTTTCTCAACGTTAAACGTGTCGAATTTCGTGCAAAAAAAGAGGATTCGGCGGGAATTTTACTGCATTACTTTCATTTTTTAAATCTGCAGCTAAAAACCGATAATTCTTGTGGATTATGGCGACCATGTTCTGTCAAAAACAACACGCAGATATTGGTTTCGACGCTTTAAAATTAATAATTTTGACGTTGAAGGTACAGAACGCTCTGGCACACCAAAAAGTTTTAAAGACGGAGAATTTATTTATTTAAATATTTATTCATAAAAAGATACATATTACTCAAAATAATAATAACGTACCAATAACTCTATGAGGCAAAGAGCCCTGTGTTGATTTGGGATACAACATAATAGAAAGTAGAGGAATTCATATTATTGAAGAACACAACAAATAAAAATTATTACACAAACATCCTTGGTTACAAAGGTTTACGAAGTGTGCAAGGAGAGTGATTTGCTAATGAATGTGCAAAAGTCGAACGTCATGGTCTTTGAAAGAAATGTAACTATGACTGAATGTAAGATTGTAGTAAATGGAGATAGTTTGAAACAGGTCGAAGAATTTGTATATCTGGGTAGTATGTTTACTAGAGATGGAAATATGGACAAGGATATTGAAAGGAGGGTTAGTGCCGGTAACAGAGTTAATGGTGCCTTAAAGTCTGTCGTAGCAAATAAGTGTCTATCGCAAGAGGCTAAATTAGCAGTTCATAATGGAGTTCTGGTACCAACCCTAATGTATGGAAGCGAAGCATGGAGTTGGAAAAAAAGGGACGAAAGTAGGCTGAATGCGGTTGAAATGCGATCCCTCAGGCGAATGTGCGGAAAAACAATGTATGATAGGTGCCCTAATGTCGAAATTAGAGCAGAATGCAAGGCTGAGTTAAGCATTATCGACAAAATTAAGAAAGGTCTTTTGCGATGGTTCGGTCATGTGGAGCGAATGAATGATGAAAGAACGGCTAAAAAGATTTACGATGCGAATGTGTCTGGTTGTAGAAGTCGAGGAAGGCCGAGAAAGACATGGCATGATCAAGTACAACAAATTCTTGAAAGTGGTCATGTGAAAAGTCGGAATAATCGACGTGCGTGCATGAGAAGATGTATGAATGTGAAGGAAGCAAAGGAAGTGTGCCAGGACAGAGTGGTGTGGCGTTCTATCCTCTCTGCCTACCCCTCTGGGGAAATGGCGTGATGGTTAGTTAGTTAGTTAGTTACATAAACATCTGGACAACACGCTCAATAGTACAATACACATATATGCGATGTTTTGCAGCAGTCTCCTGTAATGGTCTCTTCTCTTAGACAGGTTGACCAAACATATTTAGAAATACAGGTATTTTAAAAACAAGTAAATACATAATTTATATGTAGAATGTAAAATAATCTATTTTCAAATGTATTAAAATAATAATATATAACAATTTAGGCCCGTTCTCTTAAAATACGACATCTCATTACTTTAAAAAAAGAGATAATAATATATCAAGACATCGTGAGTTAAACAATCAAAGTAGCACGTTTGCAGCTTATAACACGCTATACCGCGCTATAATTGCGTTCGGGATACCGGCCCAGAGAATTTGTATCAAAAGGTATTATGTTTCTGACATCATAATGGCCTGTTTTACTTCTTATAAAAACAATTACAATATTTATCTTACCTGTAATGTTGTTTTTCCATTTTCCTGCCATTTAAGTAGGTGCTCCCCTTTGAGAGACCACCCTGGAGCGTAACTTATTCCTGGAACCGCCTGTCTCTCCTGTAATCCGGGTACATGATGCTCTTTACTCCCAGGAGCGCACGCCCGCGAAGAGGTGATTTTTTTCTCTCCACATTTCCCGGTAACACTAATACTATTTGAACACCCCGCTTCACTTTCGTGTTCCCCTGGTATAAAAATATCACTTGTACCAGGAGCGCATCTTTGCGCAGAGGTCACTACCCTTTTTGGGGAAGAATTGAACTGGAATAATTTAGATCTACCACTTGTATTAATTTCAACATTTTGTTCTTGTTTTACACAATTGTTTTCTGAGCTTCTGATAAAGTTCAATACACTTTTGCTTCCGACGAAGTTAAATAACCTTTTTTTCGGACTTTCTTGTGGTTTTTGAGCAGATGTCGCTTGTCTGTAGTCATTGCTAACTTCTAGAACAGAGTCTGGTGAACCCAACTCTTCTTCTTTCTTGACATTTACGTCTTGTTTTACTTCATCTTGTATCTCTTCTAGTTCTTCATCTGATGGGATTGATTTCCTTGCGACGAAAAGCTGAGTCCTTTGCACAAATGGTGTGGCCTTGGAATAGAACTCACTTGCAACCGGTATTCTGACAGTAGATGGTATGGTGGTTCTATCAGATCTTGAATAGCGTTTTTCCATATACTTTCGTGCCATTTAGTCTAACAAATCACTACGTAAACTTTAAACAATTAGTTCACACCTCAGAAGTTGTCAACTTAAATATAATATTAAACTTTATTACAAAAATAAAGGCGATTGATACTTTAAACCACACATTGAAAAACCAGTGACCATTTTATTCCTTTTCGCGACCGAGACTGATAACTCTATTATTTTTTTATTTATTTACTAGTTTTTTAAAATTTTAATCTTGAAAAAGGGCACATATAAACATATTATTATGTGTGCTCTGTGTGTGATTGAATACATACGTTTTTCTACACATTTTTCAAAACCTTCTGTAAAATCCTTTTGTAACATTCAATATAAATACAACAATAACAACAAACCATCATGCCGTTTCTCCGTTGGGATAGGCAAAGAGAATAGAACGCCATATCACCTTATTTTTGCATACAGACCTCGCTTCCGCTACATTCATACATCTTCTCATGCACGCACGCCGATTATTCCTACTTTTGACATGTCCATCTTCAAGTATTTGATGCACTTGATCGTGCCATGTCTTTTTCGGTCTTCCTCGTTTTCTGCATCCATCAACATTCGCATCGTAGATCCTTTAAGCCGTTCTTTCACTGTCCATTCGCTCTACCTGTCCAAACCAACGCAGCACCCCTTTCTTGATTCTGTCGATAATGCATGTCTCAGACTTACACAGTTCACGGATCTCGACATTAGTGCACCTATCATACATCGCATTTCGACAGCATTTAACCTACTTTCATCATCATTTTTCCAATTCCATACTTCGCTCTCATATATTAGAGTTGGCACTAGAATTCTACTGTGAACTGCTAGTTTAGCCTCCTGCGATAAACATTAGTTTGCCAAATTAGATTTCAGTGCACCGTTCACCTTGTTCCCGGCACGCACCCTCCTTTCCATCCCTAGTAAACATAATTCCCAGATACACAAATTCTACTACCAGATGACGCGCTGTAAATACAAGAGTTGATAATATAATGTTATTTTAATAAGCAAAAATACATAAATATATTGTTGTGGATCAGGTTCTCGAATGTTTGATCCCGGTGCGGCAAATGGTTGTCAATGAGGAACTTCAGTCCTACTGGAAATTGGATACAAAAAATGGTTCCTTGCGCGCAGTAAAAATTGGAGAATTAAATTTGAAATAAAAAAAATAATAAATAAAAACGAACTAATTTGAACGACTTCTTATGAATTAACCAATGACAAGAGAGCTGTGAAAGATATCTGGTTTACTTACCGTAAACAGAACGATCGGCAGAATTGACAGAGAATAAACGGAAGAGAACCTCTGAAGTCATACAAAGTTATTTCAGAAAAAAAAAACTTAAAAAAATATGGCGTTGATAATACGACGCATAAAAAAAGATTTTTTTATTTTTAGCTTAGTTTAATAGTTAAAAAACCATCAAACTTCCTCATTACAATTACTACTATACAACTCAAAATTATCTATCATTACTGTTTTTTATTAAAACATAGAATTTTAAAATAATGATATAAGTCGCAAAGATGTTGCGAAAGCGATAAAACCGTTCACTGGTTAGTCCGAATTTATGGATTTAAGTACACATAACTCTTTTTTTTTTCGAAAACAAATTACAGTGAATTTAAAGGAAGAATTTTCACTAACAAATTGAAATAATATTATATGGTCAACAAAATTTTGAGTTATTAATTAATATGTTAATCTTAACCTTTAGACTGTGAAATCCAGTCCATGTCTACAAACATTTGGACAAAATATTGTTGATGGAGCCACATAAATTACATGTTAGTGTCTTGAAGAAGAGATATATAAAAGCAGGTAAGTAGTTTCATAAAAATATTTATAGAAATGTTTGTCAACTATAAATTTTCTCAAAAATCATAGAAATATTTAAAGAAGCAAATATTTATTTAATTTTATTATTATATTCATCCTTTTTATTTCTTATCTTTTGCATTTGTTATACTTAACATAATTAAAGTATTGTCGTAAGTGTAAACATTTTTTTGGTGTGTGCATGGGTGTCCTACACTAATGTTTTGTACATACTGTTTGTTTACTCAATAGAATAAATAATTAACAAAACATATTTACAACTTGTTAAAAATTATACTTTAAAAAAAACTATACCCATTGCAATATATTTTTACTAATGACTTTTAACCTTTGTTTTTCAAAAATCATAATTGACAAAAATCATACTCACGAAGGATGGGACACTCAAAATAAAAATAATACACTTAAACTCATTAAAATAGCATTATATGAACTCATTACTTAACTCGAAAAAAATTGTCAATAATCCTTAAAATAATTTTATTTAATTTACTTTCATATAATTTTGAATTATCTATCCTTACCTCTGTTTAGTATAAATACATTGAACTCCTTAATAAAAGGTACCAGTGTCGAAGATGTCGCGAAAGCGATGAAACCGGTGACTGAATATTCCAAATTTGTGGATTAAAGTATCACTGATCTTTTATTTCTATAATAAATGATTAAAAATAGCTTGAAAATAAATCTTAAAAGCGCAAATATGGCATTCTGTTTATAAAAAATAAACTAAATATTATTAATGAAAGTTTTAATCAATATATTCACACGCAATTTTGATTAAGTCTCTATTACTCTTAAACCAACATTTTCTCCATCGAATTTGATTAATTCTACCATCTAATTTATCCTTGATAATTACATCGGCCGGTTTACCCCTAGCGTCTTGAGGAGATAGGGGCAACATTTCAAGATTCACCTGAACTACAGAAATACCCCTCTGTTCGAGTCACCCCTAGGGCGTAGAGGAAATAAAATATCTAAGGGTAAGAACTAATCAATCGTATATAAAATATATTATGTAGGGTGGGTAAAGGTGACCCATCTAAAGTTCGGAAATTGATATGAAATTGAGTTTTTGCGAAAAGACGGAAATAGATTTTGGTTCAAACCGTTATCAAATATGGCGGAGGTAAAATGAATTTTTAATTACATTTTAAAGTTTTTTTTCCATCTGGGTTGATAAGAAATACAGTTTTGTTTGTTAAATAAAACCAGAATTTTAGATACATGAAATCGAGCGAAGATAAAGTTACCTCGTTGAGTAGTGGTTGGCAAGGTAGTCAAAATGCATAAAATCGAAATAAGAGGACATGCTGGTATCGTAGGAAATGAGAGAGCGGATGAACGAGCAAGAGCCGCAACTTGTAAAAGAACGGCACCTTTCTTCTCAGAATTTCCCCTTGGCTTTGCTAAACGCTGTATAAAACAAAATACGCAGCAGCGTTGGGAGGATCATTACCACGCTTCTTCTACAGGTAAAATCACTAAAATGTTTTTCCCAACGCTGGCTGATGCAGCAAACTTCCGTCATCATCACCAAAGTACTTTCGAAACGACCCAAATTTTTACCGGACACGGAGCTATGAGAAGTTACCAACATATGTTTAAATTAAGAAATGATGACTATTGTCCATGCGATGGTATTTCTTCACAGAGTATCGAACATCTGTTATTTCAGTGCCCATTTTTCAGTTTGCAACGCCATAATCTTGAAGCAGAATGCAGGAAAGATGGAATATCCTTAACAGATATCCACACTGTAGTAAAAAGTAGTTATCACGCGCCATTGTTCTTGAACTTTGCAACAATGGTGATTGGACTCATAAAGGTAATAAACCAAAATCAGTGATCGAACATCCCATTTCCAAGACAAACCAAAACTTTTTTTTTTCCGAGTACCTTAGCCTTGTACATGACACGTAAGGCTACTAAATACAGGGGTCCAAATATATATACATATAAAAATAAAAACAAAAAACCTAACGAAATAAAATTCATAAATTAAATGCGTAATTTTTCTTAATTTAACTGTCTACTTTTTTTCTCCACATGTATTTTTTATTTCTTATGTTTTATTTTCCACATAAATTTATTTGAGTATTTAAAGAAAATCTGAAACACTGTTATTTTTATTTTGTATGTCTCTATTTTACTTTCACACCATAGATTTCATATTTTTTACCGCTTTGAATTTGCCTTTTTTGACTGACGATATGAAATTTTTTACCAAAATTAAATCTTTAGAAGATATTCACAACCTCCAAAGAGACCTAGATAGGGTCGTTAAATACTGCAATGATAATTTCCTTTATTTAAATGTCTCCAAATGCTACAAAGTGACCTTTACCAGAAATAAGATAATAATACCACCCCTTTACTTTATAAATGCATGCAAAATTACTGAAGTAGATTATATTCGTGACCTTGGAGTATATTTGGATAAAAAATGGACATTTGAAGAACATATAGAGAAGACAGTCAGCAAAGCTGCAGCAAACAAAACATTGGGCTTTATAATAAGTGTCTGTAAGCTATTTAACAATCCACAGACATTAAAAATACTATATTTTGCACATGTACGCAGTATCCTTGAATATTGTTCCACTGTTTGGTCTCCTCAATATTCCAAATATATTTCAAGAATTGAAAGAATTCAAAAAAAAAAAATTGAATCACCTAAACTATCGTCAATATTTACATTTCAATAACTATGAAGAAGCTGCAGTACATCACAAAATCGATACCTTACAATCTAGAAGAATCATCAATGATACCGTTTTCCTTTACAAAATATGCAATAACAATTTAGATTGCTCTCAATTGCTTGAGAAAATTAAAATTCGTATCTCTCAACGTACAACTCGGCTGCAACAATTATTTCATGTTGGTATTTCAAACACGAATAATCAAAAGAATGCATTGTTGCTCAGAATTTTAAATAATTATAACACGTTTTTTGCTGAAATATATATATATATTTCCTCACTTAAAAAAAAATCTAAGAAAATTCTAGAACCCTAACTAAAAATAATAATTATAATGTACCTACCTAATATTTTATTTTTTTGTACATTTTAATGTTGTAATTATTTTCTCTTGTTTGAAAGAAGAAAGAAGGGAGGACTGATAGCTCCGTATTACTCCGTATGGATCCACCGGCGAAAGGATTTTTAAATCCGAGTAAACAAAAAACTTTTTCTTTTATTTTTTTTATTTTTTCATTATTACTGTAATATTTTATTTATTTTTTACGCATGGAATGATGCGGAGTGGCTATTCCAATGTACATTTTTATTCTTCTTTTTTTGACATTGTTTTTAGTAATGTATAGAAAACCATAATTGGCTTATAATTTTGGTTTATTTGAAAATATTTATCTTTTGCTGTAATGGCTGTTGTTTTCTTTTAATAAATAAATAAATAAATGAATAAATAACATATTCTAGATTTAGTATACCCAAGCTCAGGCCATGACTATGAGGGATATTTTTGTTTCAATAATTAATCCACAGTCCCTACGTATACTATCGAATCTGCATTTTGCAAGGTTTACAGGAGAGCAAAATAAAAGCTCGATTATTTAAAAACCTATTAGATTCTGTCGAATTGCTAAACATGTGTCTTTTAAAATATGATAAATACATTTTTGACAATTCTACAGTATCTGATGGCATCTTTAAAAAAATATGGAAGTTTTTTTGACTCTCTTGTAAACCTAGCAAAATGCAGATTCGACAGTATACGTAGGGACCATCGAAATACATGTTATAAGAAAAATACAAAAAGGTGAATGAAAAAACTGTGAATAAATAAATGGCGAATTTATTTATTGATTTCTGGTGTCCTTAAAAACGTTTATTTTACTATGCCAATGTTAGTTTTGACATTGTACAAAAAAGTTTTTGAGTTCGATAACTGAGATCTAACAGTTATTTGGAGCGATTTACTGACGTCTTTCTTAATTATATTTAAGCCAAGAAATTAAACTAATTTGATCGAATAAACATATAATGTAAGACAATAAACACACGTTTCTTGAATTTCGTCGATTTCTATATTAAAAATAAATGTTTGCTATTAAAATAGTGCGCTAAAAATTCCCTACAGGAAACAGTGCTGTAAAGTCGTGTTATGTTAAGCAAAAGACGACGTATTTTGAAATACAGGTGTTTAAAAACAAAAATTTCACACACATACACATATGTTATGCACACTCCTTAATAATAATGTGTTTTTCATAATTTATAAAAATCATTACTTTATTTATGCCTGCTATAGCAAAACACGACCTTATTATTGAAAAAAAAAAGATGTTTGTGTTCAGATATGACCCGGTATTTGTAAAAAAAAAACAACTTTAGATCAATTATTTATCAATATTTATTTTATTCCCTTCAAAACGATCATCATAAGGTGCAACACACGTATCCCAACGTTTTTTACAATCTTCGTAACACTTCTCGTAGGCCGATTTCCGATCGGGTTTCAGCTCCCTCGAATTTTCGTTAATCATTTCAATTGAGTCAAAATACAAAATTGGAACAGTAAAAAGTCACACGAAGCCAAATCAGGTAAAACGGTGTCGGGGGAAATAGTTTTACGTTGTTTTTGGTCAAATAATCGCGTACAAAGAGAGGTGTCTAAATCGGCGCCTCATCGTAAAGCAAAAATTATCTATCTTTTTTTTTAATTCTCCCTCAAACGCTTCAGTACACCGAAATAGTATTCCTTTTTGAATGTATGGCCTGTTGGAAGGAACTCCAAATGTACAACACCACGATAATCGAAGAAACCAGTGAACATCTTTGATTTTTGAGTGACTTTGGGGTGGTTTTTTGGGTTTTGGCTTGGTTGGCAAGCGCCACTCCAAAGATTGTCGACTTGTTTCCGCATCATATTCATTCACCTACGTCTCATCACCCATAATGATGCGCTGAATGCAGCGGTATCGTCCATAGAAAGCATATTTTAACGAGAGTTCAGTTGCGTTGATCTTTTTGAAAAAAAAAATTCGCAGAACACTCCGAAGATCGACTTGTTCACACTGCTGCCATAAACGAACTCCATGACAGATCGCGTTAAAAATTAGCACGTATGTCTATGACAGTCCAACCAACGTTAAAAAGAAAATACCAATATATTGAGCGCGATTTTTTAAAATTACAAATTCGGGTCATATATGAACATGAAAATATTTCACAAACAAACAAACAAACCATCACGCCGTTTCCCCGTAGGGGTAGGCAGAGAGAATAGAACGCCATAACACTCTCTTGGCATACAGACCTCGCTTCCTCTACATTCATATAAATAAATATAGCAATGTAAAAAAAATGAGAGATGAACTAAAATGGTTATCTGTAAGAAGGAGACTTAAATTTAATATGTTGATATTTATACATAAATTTTTTCACGATAAATTACCAAAATATTTTAAGGATAAAGTTGTCTTAAACAAAAATTGTCATTAATATGCTACTAGACAAAAGGATAAAATAAGACTACCATTATTGAAAAGAGCCGAGTCGCAAAATTTTTGATGTATAAGGGTTTAAAAATGTATGATGAGATGCCTGAATGTATGAAGAATGAAAAGTGTCTAAAAGAATTTAAAAATAAATGTATAAGTTACTGTAAGGAAATGTAAATATATATAGATGATGTAAATGTACATAATAGTTTATATTAGTTTTAATATAAGCTAACTTAAGAAATAAATAAAAAAAAATAAAAAAAATATATCTTCTCATGCACGCACGCCGATTATTCCTACTTTTGACATGTCCATCTTCAAGTATTTGATGGACTTGATCATGCCATGTCTTTCTCGGTGTTCCTCGTGTTCGGCATCCATCAACATTTGCATCGTAGATCCTTTTAGCCGTTCTTTCGCTGTCCATTCGCTCTACCTGTCCAAACCAACGCAGCACCCCTTTCTCGGTTCGGTCGATAATGCATGTCTCAGCCTTACACACTTCACGGATCTCGACATTTGTGTACTTATCATACATCGTTTTACCAAACATTCGCGTGAAGGATCGTATTTACGCAGGTTAAATTATATCTGAAGTAAAAAAGACTCGAAACGATTAAAAGTACCGAATTTTTCGGACCATAAGACGCTCTTTTTTACTCTGAAAATTCAACCAAAAATTGGGGTGTCTTATAGTCCGATGCGTCTTATCGTCCAAAATATTTTTTTCTCTTAAAAATTGAAAGATCAATTTTGGAGTGCGTCTTATGGTGCGACTCGTATTTTTTTTATTTTTTTTTTTATACGCCTCCACTCGTTTGCGAGTGATTTTGGAAGATCGTCCGCAAAAAATGGAACCGAACAATTTCCAATAATTATTTACTGGGTACATAAAGAATAAATATATTTTTCATAACGCAAGAATGATTTCCGGCCTGAAACGGGTAATAAAGGATTCGAAAAACTAATGGTTGACGAACGGAGTATGAAATATTATGTGAACTTCATCATATACTCGTAATATGGTGTCATCTATCTAGAGAGGTTGACAGTTGACAAATGGAAAAGAGAAAATAGAAAAAATATATGAGAAAGGGTTCTTAATTACGTAAATAACATAGGCGCGTGTTATGAGTAATGACGAATAACAGAATACGAAAAAAGACAGCAAACTATTTTTGTAAAAGCAGGTACAGAGCGTTTGAATGCTTAATAAGTCGTGTTAATGTGTTAGTGCCTGTCGGTGAACTAAGTAAACATTCATTTTTTGCTTGCGTAAGAACGCAGATTTAATTGATTTATATGAAAACTTATTACTACACACACATAAGCAAAGATTTATTAATATTTCAAAATACTGTAATTGACTGTAACTATTTAAGGGTACGCATTTTATGTAACCTTTCCCTCACTAAACACCCAAAAATTACACATGATCCGAACGGGGGACCAAACGACCCCAGCGCCTACTTGTATATGGCGTCAGGAGAATGAAACGTTGGAAGTGTTTATGAACGTGCAATAATTTATTCATGTTTTCGCGTACACATATTTGAACGTAGTTATGCAGAAATAAGCCAGCCATAGAAAAGTGAAACTGAGATAACAGCACTTTTGTGAAAAGATAGCTTTTTTTTTTACCGTATGATTATATTTTTCCCATCGTGCAACATTACGCGTCCACGTCATGAATGCGCGCGGCGAAAGTAGGGCATAGTGGGGGGATTTTTGGACACAGTCCGATGCATTCAAATATGATTCTACGCTCCTTCTGGACTATTCTTCATTCTATGGTACCAACGCAGAAAGTTTCATTTTGATCCTCTTTCTTTTTAAAAAAATACAAAAATGGTTGATTGCTAGGCAAACTTAGTCCAAAGCGCAGCTTGTCCACCACATACCGCACTCCGCATCTGAGGACATAAGTCTCCTTGGCGGTGCCCACATACACGGAAACGTTGCTCGTTGCCTAACGAGAATAGCGGCGCGAAAGATCTCTCTGTAATCTAGTAGCCTTAGCATCTTTATTTAATTTTATTTATTTATTAGTATTTTTCTCTTACAAACTATTATTAATAATAAAAATAATGTCACCTCACTGGGGTTACCCGTGCCGAAGACACTTAACAATATACTTTTTCGTAATGTTTTTACATTTGAGAATAAACAAAGAAGACTATCTTAAAAAAACAGAGATAATTAACGAAATATTAAACTTTTTGTACATAATGTTATTTGTACATTGGCGGGCTTATTGCCAAATGACAGTTTCTTCAAACCAACCAATAAAATAAAAGTTTTATTTTTATAATTCAAGTTACAGAACATATTCAAAAGAAAAAAAGATTAAAAAGCTAAAGATATATAAAAATAGAAATAAACGTATTTGTTTATAAATTAACTTAAATCAAAACTAATACTCAATGGAACAAAGGAAATAAGAGGAAAAAGGAAAGAAGGAGAGATTAAGGAAGAGAAAGGAAATGTTTCTTCAGACGTGATTTAAACAGAGATAATGTAGTAACATCTTTGATGGTGGATGGGAGATGATTCCACAGTCGAGCCGCATGGACACTATATGAGTTAGAGAAGAAAGAGGAATTGTGGATGGGGTATTAAGAGAGTGCCTTGAGAATAAGAACGAATATGTAAACCATGAGCTGAAAAGCGTTGAAATTTTTCACGCAGGTATATAGGATCGTTAGGACCATGAAGTACATAGAACAGAAGTGAGAGGGAGTGATAGTCTCTAAGCTGTCTAATTTTGAGCCATTTCAGTTGCCTACGATAATCAGAAATGTGGTCATTTATGTACATCTATTATATTTATATTTCAAAACACGCAATGAAAATAACAAAAGTGCTGAAAGAAAGTAATCCAGAAGCACATAATATGCACTTCATTGGGAAAAGAGGGAAGTCAATTCTTCACCGACACTCCGAAGCGCAGTCGTCTTTTTTCTTAAGTATGGGAGAGGCATCTGCGATAGAGTGACTGAAAATTATGTTCATACCTATTCATCAAACTTCTCTGCCACCGCATTTCATCTTAATAAAACATTACGAAAAGCACGTGTTTCTGATTTCTCACGAAAAACTGTCAAGCGTAAAACAAATGCGCGTTATGATTCATTTGTACTACGAAACATTACAACTTGACGCATCATTAATTTTGTGGCCTCGCTGCGGGGCACTACACTTTATTAATATATACCTACATACATAATACATTATGTACTATCTGGGCTTGTGGACAAAAAATACAACCCAATGAGAAATCGGAGAATAGAGGACCTTTTTGGGTGTTTTAAAAATCAAACTGTTACTTATGCCCGTATTCAAGTCGGCACTCAAAGGAAAGTACAGTCCATTAAAAATTTAAATAATCTTTGCTTTATGTGTGCGTAACAATAAATCTGTGTCTGGGAGGGTGATGAATATTTTATTTACGCTTTATTAACATTTCCCTCACTAAGCATCCAAAAACTACACATGATCCGAAAGGGGGGACCAAACGACCCCAGTGCCTACTTGTATATGGCGTCAGGAGAATAAAACGTTGGAAATCTTTCAATAATTTATTCATGTTTTCGCGTACCTACACATATTTTACTCATTCGTGTATTTTATTAATCTTTGTTAGTTTGACGAATGCTTATGTAAGTACATAAAGTGAAATTGACCAAATCGGTATATGGGGGATTTGAATCCCCCCCTTCGGTCCGGCTAGGTTAAGTAAGTTCATTACTCCTTTAGAACTAATATAAACTTTTAATAACATTAATATTTTTTATCAAAATTTCTCAAGAACATATTTTTTCAAATTAATTTGAAATATTTCAATGCTTTCTATTTCTTCAGGTAACTCATTGTACAGCTTTAATCCTTTGTACAATGAGTTTTGAAAATCCGTTATCTCCTCATGGGTAATTTAATATTTTTTTTATCATTGCTGTATGACATTGTTGGTTAAATTTAAATTTGAAATAGCTACATTATATTTTATTTGTTGCTTTACTGTGAGCAAGCCAATTTCTTTGTGTATACTTTCTACATGTTTCTATATGAGTATAATCCTCATCGCCTTATTTAGAAGAATTTGTTTATTTTTAATTTCCCCTTAGTTACATAAAAAAAAGAAGAACATTAATTTATGTGTGGACGTACAATTGCTTTATAGATAAGAACACTGCTTTTTATATAAATTACATTTTTTTATCTTCTGATATTTTTTTATTTATTTTTTGTTACGTATTTAGTATATGTTTTTAAATTTAAACATTTATCTAAGTTAACTCGGAGATACTTTATTTTATCAACAAAATTTAAGGCTCGCAATATTGTATCCTTAATGTATATTTTTTCTCCCAGTATTCATATTTTTAGTTTTTGTGATATTTAATTTGAACTTTTACACTTTTAATCATTTATAAATATTTCCTCAATCATAATTAATTTCATTTATCACTGTATCATAATTATCTCCTGATATATGCTAACTAGTGCATCATCTGCAAATAGTTAGATTCTACAATATTTTAGAGATTCATCGGTGTCATTTATATAAATGATAAACAATATAGGCCCTAGCCCTGAGCCTTGGGGTACTCCTAAATTATTTTCTATTAGATCTGAAATAATATTTTAATCTACGTTATTTGAAGTCTGTTATTTAAGTACATATGAAACAAATTAAGGGCATTTCCTTTAAAATTCTTATTATCGAATAGAGTTATGTGTGTGGAATAAAAGAAGATAGAATCCTGGACGAGTGTTTACGACTCTGTGGCTACGCTAATGTTTAGGCGTTACCTAACAGGTAAAATAATTCAGTCAGATGAATCTCACCCACATATATATAGTTGGATAATTTATATAGCGCCCATTTTATGAAAATCACCTCAAGGGCGCTGTACAATTAATAAATATCCCAGTACGTCTTGCAGCTACAGAGCGCATGGACGGTTGGGATTCTAGTTCCTCGTTTTCAATTAAGATCAATAAAAAAATATAACAGATAGGAGCTAGATTACAGGACGTCTTGCAGCTACAGAGCGCATAGACAGTTAGAAATTTAGCCCCCATTTACACATTTTAAAAATTGACAAATAAACGTAGTGTATTAATGATACTAAAAAAAATAAAAATAATATGAATAACAAAAAGGAGTAAGATTACAACACGTCTTGCAGCTACTAAGCGCATAGACGATTGGAATTCTAGACCCCATTTATAAAATTTAGGTATTTTTAAGTTGGTATATGAAAGCTAGATAACCAATCATCGTGCAGCTACAAAGCGCATGGACGAGTGGAATTCTAGCAAAGTTAGAATGATATCAATAAATTTTATAAAAAATACAGCATAGTCGTAAGTTTGTCAAGTGTTCATGCCAAGAACTAAGCAATAAAAAACTAAATAAATAAAGCACTGTATCAACTCCATCAAGGTTTAAAACATCAACGTATGGAAGGTAATTTTGGAAGGGCTGTAAATCGCAGACTGATAGAAAGAATGAATGAATGTGTGGAAAATATGAGTATTGATGTTATGTGAGAATGTGTAAAAAACGGTATGTGTGAATCAGCGATGGAAGTATGCGGTATGACGAAACAGGGAAGAAAGAAAGGTTGTGCATCTTTGACTGGCCGAAATCCGTGTTCTCAGGTATTTCGGCCGCGTTACGAGACGAAGAGACTATATGGAAAGATTGGTGGTACGAGGACGAGTAGAGAGAACTCGATCTCACGGAAGAAGTCCTACTAGATGGACAGACTCGGTGACAGAAGCGACTGGCGTCCCTCTTCAGGAGGCCTCCGGAAGCGCTGAAGATAGAAGCGGATGGAGGCGGATCGTAACGACGTGCTTCTCTCCTGCCAATGTGACGATTGCTTTGCCAAGAGCAAATGACTAAGAAGAAGGAAATAGAATTTTAACAAATAAAAACATAAAACACTGAACTTTTGCAATGGCTGTTAAGCTGCTTTATGTCGCTTAGGAACTTTTTTTACACTGTCGAATGCCGATATTATCGGGTATCGAGTATCAAATCGGAGTTCTCATGCATGGTAGACAAGCTCGCTGACCACTAGAACACAAGGAATTAACGATGTTGAACAATGATGCAAACGCGTACAATAAAAGATGAGTCATTTTGTGATAAAGCGATGACTATTTTTAGACCTTGGGTTATGGTCTGCTGATCACTTGTTTTTCAGGACAAATAATATTCCTTGTTGATTCGAATTCAAACAATGAGCAGGTCATCTAAAATAATTACAAATCCATTTTAAATTTACTAAACACACAAAAAACAAACAAATCATCACGCTGTTTCCTCGTAGAGGTAGGCAGAGAAAAAATAGTAGTGGTAAAGACGCTTGACTCACTCACAAATGGTTTCGGGTTTGATTCCCGGTGAGATCACAAAAAATAAATCCGGTTGTCTGTGCTGTAATTCACCACTGTAATTAAGCGTCCTGGCCTGTGTGGTGAAAAAAAAAATCAGACAGATCTGGCTTCCTCCGCATTCAAACATCTTTGCATTCAAGCACGCCGATTATTTCAACTTTTATTTTTATGCTTCATTAGGTTAGTTTATAACATCTTAAGAACTAATCTAGACTTTTAATAACATTACAATTTTTTATCAACATTTCTCAAGATAGATGCTCATATAAAGACAGAATGGTGAATGTTACACATAGTGTAAAGTGGGCACTTGAACTAGCCAATGATAGGTTGTAAGTTCTGTAGATGCCTAAACTTCAATATTCCCGTCTGTTTTTGTTGTCCTTCTCTGTGGCAATTTAAAAAAAAATATTTAACGATAAAAAGTACTTTTTTCTTGTAGCTTTTGCGTCGAGGCCCAGAAGGAGATAATTTGACGATAAATAATCGTTTGTTTATGTTGGAAGGCACGCGCTAAAGAATAATTGAATTAAAGAGCAACCCACTTAGTGCTCTAAATATTAAATTGACTCTTATTACTAGCACTTAAATAGTTGAGAGAATTATATTATCGCTGTCGTTATGCCAATTAATCATAATTTCTCTGCTTTTCTAAGTTTAGTCTCGCTCAGAAAATCAGCGAATCAATCTGCTATTTAAATATTATTATTATTCTTAAACATGATTTTTAACTTTTTTTATTTAACTCTTAAAAGACTGCTGTAAATAATTCATTTGGGCGCGATGATGTAATATCGTGCATGAAAAAAATACCGTTTAATGAAACATGCCTATTAATAAGTTTAATTAAGTTATAAAAAACTGCATTCAATTATAGAAGTAGTGAGAAGAACAGAAGTCTTTGATAAAAGTATAAAATGATATATAATGCTTTCATTGTTCCACACTTTGTATATGGATTAATAATATGGTCGCAGTATAGTAAACAAATTTATTTATTTATTTTGTTCATTAACGCCCAAAAGGCATTTACAAAAAATAAAAAATGAAATACATGCTAAATGCAAGCATTAGTTAAAAAAACAATAAATAAAGCACTGAACGGAACATTTAATTTTGAAAAACATTCTAGAACTATTTATTTATTTGACACTTTTTACACATATACAATAAATGTACATATAAGGGCGGGCATATTGCCTTAAGACAATTTCTTCCTACCTACCCAAACCGTTCAGTTTGAGAAAATTATAAATATATATTGAATCTTACAATTTTATACAAAAATTAAAAGCAAATATTAACAAAAATAAATATATATATAAAAAAAAATTAACACTATACTATGAGATGAGAGGGGATGGGAAGGAAAGAAGAAAGATAAAGGAACAATTTAAATATTTAGATAGTGACATTTCAATCTTGACTTAAATGTAAAGAACTACAGATTTATATAAAAAAAAACAAAAATAATTTGTTTAGATGAATTGATTTACACAGAAAAGGTAAAGATGATATTTGAAATAAAAATAATAAATAAAGACGTATATTAAATTAAATTTGAACTACAATATACATCCGAGAAATACAAATACAATCAAATAATTTAACTTACCTAGGATTAACAGAAAAAAAAACAGTTTTATGTATACGGCGATAAAGTTCTACATTTCACTTTTTAATGACTTAAAAGATATACAAAACATAAACGCCCTTAAAAAACACCTTAAAAAAACAGTTCCTAAAGCCCATGTGACGAGTGATATGTGGTGTTATTTTATTGACTTAGAAGTGTCATAATCTATTGTATTCCCCCATATCACCACTTTTGCTGATTGGGAATATTTTGTACAAATAAAATATATATGTAAAACAAAACTGTGTTTTGTCATAAATAAATAAAATAATGAATGAATTTATAAAAACAAACATATACATAATTTAGCCCTGTTATAGCAAAATAAATTAAAAATCATAAATATGCCGCTCAATTTACATACGTGCGTCCCCCATCATTGTCAATAACCGACTGAATCTGTTTCACACTGGCCACAGAACAGCGTCTCTGTCTTCCTTGTTATGAGTTCCGTCTTCGTGCTCTCTCTTATACAGATTTATTTCTGTATTAGAGGGCATTCATTCTTCGCGTGGTAAGGAACAGAGTTTTTTGTATTAAAGTACACCCTAGTTATGCAAATTTTACTTTCCAAATTCGATCTAAAAATGTCCAATTGAAGATTTGAAAAATTCAACTTCATCACTTAAAAAAATAAGAGAGATATATAATCAAGTCTTGTGTCGTATGTAGACTAGTGTGACATCACAGAAACGCAAAAGTTAATAATTCAATGAGTTTAAAAAGGTACAAAAGTTTTACAATAGAAATACATGTTAATACAAAAGTGCAAAAAAAAACGAAATGAAATACCATACCAAAAAAGAGACAACCTCTTGTACTTTTTGTGCGATTATAATATTGGGATTATAATTTTAGAACTAACGTCAGATTCTTTTCTCCTCCGCCAAGAATCTCAGAACAGTTAACCAAATCTCACTAAATAGTACTATCGATGTGTTCCTACAGCAAAGATAAGCATTCAAGAAGACGGCGATCACTTTTGACTTGAAATGACACACTTGTCATGTCTGCGTAGATCATGCCATGACTACGCCTATAGTATATTTAAATAGATTTTTAGATTGTGTAAGATAAATAAATAAATTTTATTGTATATGATTGGTTTAAAAAAATGAATAATAATAACTTGAGTAACTACGATATAAACGTTTTTAGATTAGTAAAGGCACCACAAAATACAACAATTATTTTGTAAATACAATATTTGTAAAATTATTTCGTGTTTACTGCATTTTGTGGTTACCCACCGTAGTGTATAGGACTCGTCGCACATTATTCATTCGATGTGTATTAGTTAAATTTTAAAATAAAATGCTTTTTTTTTTTCAGAATACGGTTTTGAATTTTAACACACTTAAAAAAAATACAATTTATATCATTTCGTCATTTGAATTTTAACAGAAAGGTTTCTATCTTTTTACTAAGCTCTTTATTGTACCATTTTTAATACAATTTACAAGTTTTAAACAATTATTTTTTTATACTTACGCACCCACACACACGCACCTTCTCCCTCATTCATTCCCACACGCACATGTATCCTCTCCCTCATTCGTTCACGCATACACACATTCACATACACATGAATACAAACGTCACACAAATACAATTACTAAACTTCTTTTCTTATATATTATGTGTCATTATATTTGCATTATCGACAGAATTAAGAAAAGGGTGCTGCGTTGGTTTAGACATGTAGAGCGAATGGACAGCGAAAGAACGACTAAAAGGATCTACGATGCAAATGTTGATGAATGCAGAAAACGAGGAAGACCGAGAAAGACATGGCACGATCAAGTCCATCAAATACTTGAAGATAGACATGTCAAAAGTAGGAATAATCGGCGTGCGTGCATGAGAAGATATATTTTTTTAATTTTTTTTATTTATTTCTTAAGTTAGCTTATATTTAAACTAATATAAACTATTATGTACATTTACATCATCTATATATATTTACATTTCCTTACAGTAACTTATACATTTATTTTTAAATTCTTTTAGACACTATTCATTCTTCATACATTCAGGCATCTCATCATACATTCTTAAACCCTTATACATCAAACAATTTTGCGACTCAGCTCTTTTCAATAATGGTAGTCTTATTTTATCCTTTTGTCTAGTAGCATATTCATGACAATTTTTGTTTAAGACAACTTTATCCTTAAAATATTTTGGTAATTTATCGTGAAAAGCATAAGAAAAACATAAGAAGATGTATGAATGTAGAGGAAGCGAGGTCTGTATGCCAAGATAGAGTGTTATGGCGTTCTATCCTCTCTGCCTACCCCTACGGGGTAACGGCGTGATGGTTTGTTGTTGTTGTTGTATATTTACAGTGGATTTTTTTAATTGGCTTCAGCATTGTTAAGATTTTTCTACTTATTTTGTTTATGTAATAGCTGTAAAAATCCCAAATAAAATAAAATAAATAAATAAATAATTAAGAGTGATAAAATAAAGTTTAAAAATTTCTGCAAAAAATAAACAAAAAAAGTTTTTAAATAATATATTATCAAAAAAAAAATCTAACTAATATTTTCGACCTAAGATAAAATTTGATATTTTTAAAAAGATTATATATTTATTTGATTAAAACAAAAAAACTTTGTTTTTAAATAATTCAAATTAATTTAATTACCTACCGGTTTAGAAGTTACACGTGCTTCCTTATCTAGGTTTAATTTGTTAATAAATATTATGAACTAAATACTAAATCTAAAACGAATAATAAAAATTATTAATACATGCTATTAGTTTTACGCATCAGGGCCCGTATTCTAATAGGAAGTTAAAATTATCTTCACTTTTATCTACAAAGTTACCGACGAGATAACTAGAATTTTCATACTAATCTACAAATTTTTGTACATGAATACCGATGTTAGTTTGTACCGTCTCATAGTCTTCATAATCGCGGCGCAGGTGCCGGTCCTGGAGTATTGCAATATTGCATTAAAGAACCACCTTAACTTCAACCCTGCCAGGAATTGAACCCAGCACCTCAAAAATGGTAGATGAACTCGTTGATCATAACACAACGAGGCGGACTTGTTTCCACTCGATTTGGTCATTCCGAATTTTTACCTGAGAGCAACCGTAGAGTCGAAAATACTCGTCCCGGGTTCTGGTTCTATTTCACACACAGAACTGTATTTTTCATGATCCTAAACAGAAAGAGTTGAGAGATATTGATAAAAAAAACTATTCAAACGTTCACATTATGTCTAATGTTGTTAATTACCAATATTTTGTGAATGTATGTCCAAACCCATGGAGATAAATTGTGGTTTTTTTTATGCTATGAGGAACTCCATCCCTTCGGGAAATCGGATACAAAAAAATGTTTCTTGTGCGCGGTAAAATTAGAGCATTAAATTGTAAGGCAAAGTTCCTTAAAAATGTACGAAAAAAATAATAAAATATATTTTTATAAAAACGCATTACTTAGAACGACGTCACTTGTTCATATGAACCAACCAATGACATTAGAGCTGTGAAGGATATCCGGTTTGCTTACCGTAAACGAACCAATCGGGAGAACTGACAGAGAAGAACCTCTGACGTCACACGCGGAATTATTTCAGAAATACTAAACCTTAAAAAAAATCATAGCGCTGATAGTACGATATACATATTTTTCTTTTTATTGGCTTTGTTTAATAGTCTATTGACAATAATAAAAAAAAATAACATTGATATCAATATTAAATATTTGTCAACAGAGATAAAGCTGATTAAATTTCTTAAATATTCACGGCTTTTTCATTAAGCCTACTCTAATATTAAAGATTTATTTTCCCGCACTCATAAATAATATTTATACCCAGTTCGTTTCACTCAGAAATTCACCGCATAATTATCGAACGTAAACAAAAATCCACTCGACGTAAACAAATATACCGGCGCTTAAACCACGCGTCGCTTTTCCGGTGTTTTCTCATTCCCGGGACGCTATTAGACGCTTTGAACGAGCGCCGCGACGCTGACAGAAGGACGGACGTCGGCGCGACCTCCTTCTGCGGAATTCCGGCACAGACTGAGAAGGAAACATATTTTATACGCTGTCAGTACTATGGGGTGGCGTTCTGCAACGCGGTGACGTATGTACGCATGGGACGGAACGGCTGCGCGTTCGTAAATTACTCAGATTTGAAAGAAAAAAAACATTTTGTGTAAGAAAATTTACTACGGTAAATTTGTTTCTATTGATATATTTTTACGTTGAATGTTCTGAGTTTTGACGTAGATAAATACTTTACGATATTCACAAATAAGGATTTTGAATCAGTTAAAATAATGAAACTCTTGTAAATATCCTTCGTTAGAAGCCAATTAGAGTACAACTCTACTATATGGTCCCCTTTCTACAAAATTCATATTAATAATGTTGAATGATAGGTGCCCTAATGTCGAAATTAGAGCAGAATGCAAGGCTGAGTTAAGCATTATCGACAAAATTAAGAAAGGTCTTTTGCGATGGTTCGGTCATGTGGAGCGAATGAATGATGAAAGAACGGCTAAAAAGATTTATGATGCGAATGTGTCTGGTTGTAGAAGTCGAGGAAGGCAGAGAAAGACATGGCATGACCAAGTACAACAAATTCTTGAAAGTGGTCATGTGAAAAGTCGGAATAATCGACGTGCGTGCATGAGAAGATGTATGAATGTGAAGGAAGCAAAGGAAGTGTGCCAGGACAGAGTGGTTTGGCGTTCTATCCTCTCTGCCTACCCCTCCGGGGAAATGGCGTGATGGTTAGTTAGTTAGTTAGAATGAGTCCCACGAAAATTTTTAATATTCATTAATTTCAAACTGCATATTCCTATAAAACAAATAAACAACATGTCTTTGATAAACTTTTTGAATTGACCTACTCTGGAAGATCGCAGGAAAATAACTGACATAATATTTTTATATAAAATCATTCATTCTTAATTCGATTGTTGCGAACTTCTGGATTTAATAAATGTTATATACCAACACGTAGAACTAGACAAAATAGTCTATATTATTGTCACCCTTCTCAAACCAACTATCTTTGTCACTCACTAATACCGCGAATACGCAGACTAGGAAACGAATGTACCTCTCATAACTTGAGTCTCTGTGAATTCATATCATCTCAACATATTACAACAGAGATAAAGAACATTTAAGATAAGATAATATAAAAGTCCAGGCATCTACAGGGCTTATGATCTGTCAATGACTGGTTTAAGTGGCCACTTTACACACTGTGTAACATTCACCATTCTGCCCATATTCGAACATCTATATTCCTTCAATTCTTTCATCTGTTGATGTTTGTGAAGTTAAAGAGCTGAAACCTTTATTTATGCGGGTGAGATTCGTCTAATTGAATTATTCATCTAATGAAAATATTATTTTTCCAATTTCTATACTTCTTCATGGACCAGGTAATTTATCAACAATATTTTGAGTTCGTCCAAATTTTTGTAGACAAGGACTGGATTCAACTCCCTGGGGAGCCGTTTATATTGACATATTACAACAGGGATGAAGAACATTTAAGAGAAGGTAATATATAAGTCTAGGCATCTACAGGGCTTATGACCTGTCAATGACTGGTTTAAGTGGCCACTTTACACACTGTGTAACATTCACCATTCTGCCTATATTTGAACATCTATATTCCTTCAATTCTTTCATCTGTTGATGTTTTGATGAAGATTCATCGAATTAAATTATTTCACCTACATACCAGGCAACGCCTGAAAATCTTATTTTTTTAATTTCCATCTTCTTCGTGGACCAGGTGGATGGCAGAATGGTGAATGTTACACAGTGTGTAAAGTGGCCACTCAAACCACCCATTGACAGGTCGTAAGCCCTGTAGATGCCGAGACTTCTATATTATCTTATCTTAAATGTTCTTCATCTCTGTTGTAATATGTTAATATAAACAGCTCCCCAGGGAGTTGAATCCAGTCCTTGTCTACAAAAATTTGGACAAACTCAAAATATTGTTGTCAAATCATTTCTATGTAAATATTTTATGATGTTCTATACGAACGATAAACGAATTATTTGCAAAAGCTACTTATGCTTATGATCTGGTGCTCATTCATTTTATATTTTTTATATATTTTGTTTGCTGACATACACACATGTGTACATATAAATTTCTTGTTATTTTTCATTTTCTTTTTATACCCATGTTTTTGATATGGTTTTTCATTTAAACTCATTATTTTGTATATTTTATATTGTAAAAGGCACATGTACCGCATAATAAATAAATAATAAAAATAACAATAAACTGGCGGCCTCCGTGGTGTAGTGGTCAAGACTCTTGACTCACGGAAAGGAAAAGTTCCGGGTTCGATCCCCAGTGAGAACACAAAAATTAAATGTGATTTTTCTCAAGCCTGGGTGTTCTGTGATGTAATTCACCACTGTAATTGGGCTTCTTGGCCTGTCGTGGTGCAAAAAAAAAAAGAAAATTTTTCTATGGAAACATTTTTATAAGCTGATTTCTAAAAGTATATATAATCCAAATACACTGAAAGAGAAAGACCGTCCCTTCCGTAAAGAAATGAACTGCAAAGGAACGTCGTCTATGAAAAGACCACAGGACGCAGTTAACGTCAGTCAGCCCGTTTAGTCAGTCAGCCCAATCAGGGCAGTTCGCTCAGCTCCAGCATGTAGTTCTAGTGCAGTCTCTTCAACCCATCATCGTCGTAACACTCGCGCAACACAATTCATTATTTATTCGCCTTGTATTTGGCAACCTTGTGTCTGTCAATCTCCAACTGGGGTAGGAACTCCAACCAACCCTCAATTACCTGATCCTACATGTATGTATTTGTAAGAATAAATAAATAATAATATAGTTTTCTTGTAATATAAAGATTTTTATATCATTTAATTTATCATACTGTTTTTTGGGTATTGCAAAATTTCTGCTTTAAACAAAAAAACAAATATTGAGAATAATTTTAATACCGTAGTCTTGTAACACCGATTTTTTTTTATTAAGCATTCTCTTTATTACGAAGGTGTTAAGAAAAGTTCCGCTAGAAGATGGGAAAATATGCATATTTAATTAAATAATGCAAAGTCACGTTGTGATGAAATATTAATGAGTTTACCAGCAGGTTACATTGGAAATTGCACTAAGATGCATTTTACAAAGAGTTCAAAGCGCGATGGAAGACTTTCCTTATGCTGTTCTTAGAAAATATAGGGTGTTTTTTAAATTTAATCTGAACAACTCCCCAGGGAGTGAAATTAAGTATAGTCTACAAACATGTGAACAAACTTAAAATATTGTATTATTAATATTCAAAGCATTAACTTTGTGGTCCAACATTTTAATATTATGTTAATAAAATTTGAATAAAACCACTCACCGACTTATCTGTCTACCGGTTTCGAGACGTAACCCGTCTCTTCGTCAGGACTAAAGTTTTACACATAAATAATAAAGGACTGAAAGTAAATAATATGGAGATTTTTTACATAAAGAAGGCTTTGAAAAATAATGTCCCATTAATTAATAATTAAGTAATCAAGTAACTTTCCAATATAGTCCATTATTCGATATTTGTGCTACAGGAGGATATTAAAAATCTCCTGGGTGGATAGAGTCCGAAACGATGATGTTCTCCGACGGATGGAAAAAGATAAAGAGGTACTGAAGACTATAAAGAAAAGAAAACTTGAGTACTTTGGGCACGTGATGAGAGGCGAAAAATATAAAATTTTACAAGTCATTCTACAGGGAAAGATTGAAGGGAGACGCAGTGCAGGTAGAAGGCGCATCTCTTGGCTTAAAAACTTGCGCGACTGGTTCCATTGCAGCACTCAGTCCTTGTTCAGGGCAGCTGCCAATAAAGTAAGAATCGCAATGATGATTCCCAACCTCCATCGGGGAGAGGAACCATAAGAAGAAGAAGAAGAAGAAGATTCGATATTTCATTGTAATTGTCACCCTACCCTCCCCCTCCCTTTTTCCTCCTTTTCCGATTGTTAATCCTTTTGAAATATTAGCTTCATAAGTCATTAACCCTCGGTGGTGGCGCAGTGAAGCATGTGTCTAACCTGCATGTCGATTATATTTTTGCAAATCTACTATGGTGAAGGTGTGTAGTGGTATTTGCATGTTGGTGTAGTGTTGTTGTCCTGACGAAGAGACGGGTTACGTCTCGAAACCGGTAGACAGATAATTTGGTGAGTGGTTTTACACAAATTCTATTAACATAATATTAAAATGTTGGACCACAAAGTTAATGCTTTGAATATTAATAATATAATATATTAAATCATGTAAATGAATGCCTCGACACGGGTTGTGCCCATGAGGTATTCATATTAAAAAAAAAAAAGTTTTACGCAAAACGTGAAATTATAAATAAATAAATATCCAATACGCAAGCACTGCATTTATGGAGAATGCCGATGCAATGCTAACGCTGCTAGCAGATTGTATCGAGAAAGGTACCCAAATGCTCAAATATACCCACCCTGATTATCGAGTATTAATTCATGTCCATCAAGTGATTTCAGAGGGTTGTTTACCATCTGACAGGACAAACGCTGGAAGACCTAGATCGGAACGCGATGAAGAAGTTCAATGAAATAGAAGATGATTCAACTACCTCGGTACGTGCCATATATATAGTTGGATAATTTATAAAGCGCCATTTTTGTGAAAATCCCCTCAAGAACGCTGTACAATTAATAAATATCCCAGTACGTCTTGCAGCTACAGAGCGCATGGACGGTTGGGATTCTAGTTCCTCGTTTTCAATTAAGATCAATCAAAAAATATAATAGATAGGAGCTAGATTACAGGACGTCTTGCAGCTACAGAGCGCATAGACAGTTAGAAATTTAGCCCCCATTTACACATTTTAAAAATTGACAAATAAATTTAGTGTATTACAAAATAATAATAATATGAATAGTAAAAAGGAGTAAGATTACAACACGCCTTGCTGCTACTAAGCGCATAGACGATTGGAATTCTAGACCCCGTTTACAAAATTAAGGTATTTTAAAGTTGATATATTAAAGCTAGATAACCAATCATCGTGCAGCTACAAAGCGCATGGATGAGAAGAATTCCAGCAAAGTTAAAACAATATCAATAAATTTATAAAAAATAGAGTATAGTAGTAAATTGGTCAAGTGTTCATACCAAGAAGTAAGCAATAAAAAACTAAATAAATCAAACACTGTTTCAACTCCATGGTTAACAAAGGGAGATAGATGTCCGAAGAGAAGCTTTTGTAGACAGTAGGTAGATATCGTCGCCATGTGGCCCGCTGGCTAGTAGATAGTTTCTGGAAACGCACGTGTGAAGTACTATTATGCCTTTTGTTCCAATGACTTGGTGTCCATTTTGGTCATAGAAGCATAATATTAAAATATTGTTTTTAATTATATTATTTTTAACTACGATAAAAGTTTTCAATCTTTTGCACATTTAATATATTTCTCATAATGTTATGAATTCAATTGTACCTTTAATTGATTTCTCTAAAATACTTACGATCGGCTTAGCTAGGTAAATCAGTCCAGGAGTATAATAACTCTTGTATGTTCTCCTTATATTCCTTTTTTAAATATTACCCATACCTGTTATTCTATCTTTTTTCTCTGCTGCATTGACATGTTTTTATACTTTTAAACGACTTTTAATTACTTATATTGTATATGTATATGGAATCAATATATTGCTGCTCTTACTATGTGTCATTAATTTTGAAGATGTTTTTAAATTGACTTTAATGTATTTTCTCATTTAAAGATTATTTAAAGATTCGTCTCATCGTTTCTTTGAATCCCTTAAAATATGTGTGTGTATATTTATGTTTTTCCTGTTTTAAAAAAGGTTAATATTATTTTATTTTATTTTTACATCTGAGCATGTTTTTTATTCTTTATTTTAATTCTTAACTTTTAATTACTTTTACAAATTTTCATCATTTTTTTTCACTTTAATTTTAATTTTTAAACAACTTCTATTTATGTTTTTTTTCCTTCTCTTTTTTGTACTTTAATTAATAACCCTACATATAATTACTTTATAATAGGGAAACTTCGCCGGTCCATTGGATTTAAGTCTAACTGTGCAAAATATGAAACTTTGTAACTGTACTGTATGTTTCCTAAATAAAAGAAATAAAAAATATAAAAAAATCTGTTATATGCGGATACATTTGATGCAACTTATCACTAAAAGTACATGTTTGGACATTTTAGAGTAGTTTTAGCCATTTTTGTGTAAATAGTTCCAAATAACGACTCCCAGAACTGTCACACGTTTGATTGTGTAAAATTACGACTCCTTTACAAATGTTAATATTATAATTATGATGTCAAGTAAATTCTTTAAGAATGTTAAACCATGATGTGAATGACCCATTCACCTTCACACATGCTTTGCACTGAAGGAGTCAAACATGGATGTGTAATGTCACCATGGTTGTTCAACATATACATCGATAACTGTTTGAAAGAACTGAAAGATTTAAGAGAGGGAGCAAAAATGAGTGGTATAACTGTTAACTGTCTTCTGTATGCGGATGATGCCGTGCTTCTTGCTATCAGCAAAGAAGACCCGCAATTCTTGGTAACAAAAGTCAACGATACATTTGCATACATGCAAAAAAGCGATTTGCTTATGAATGTTGATAAATCGAAAGTGATGGTTTTTGAAAGGGATGAAAATATAAGTAAATGTGAGATCAGTGTGAACGGAGATATTCTGAATCAGGTAGAAGAATTTGTGTATCTGGGAAGTATGTTTACTAGGGATGGAAAGACCGAGAGAGATATTGAAAGGAGAGTGAGTGCCGGGAACAGGGTGAACGGTGCACTTAAATCTTCTTTGGCAAACAAATGTTTATCGACAACAACAACAACAACAAACCATCACGCCGTTTCCCCATAGGGGTAGGCAGAGAGGATAGAACGCCATAACACTCTATCTTAGCATACAGACCTCGCTTCCTCTACATTCATACATCTTCTCATGCACGCACGCCGATTATTCCTACTTTTGACATGTCCATCTTCAAGTATTTGATGGACTTGATCGTGCCATGTCTTTCTCGGTCTTCCTCGTTTTCTGCATCCATCAACATTTGCATCGTAGATCCTTTTAGCCGTTCTTTCGCTGTCCATTCGCTCTACATGTCCAAACCAACGCAGCACCCCTTTCTTGATTCTGTCAATAATGCATGTCTCAGACTGTCAATAATGCATATCCAAATATTTGCAGACATGCTGGATTGCCACTGAAACCAGCCAATGACAGATCATAAGCCTTGTCAATACCTAGACTTTCATACTTCGTTCAAATAGTTTTTTTTATTTTTATAAGAGTTGCTTTATTATTTAACTTGATTATTATATACAAGGTTTATATTTCAAAAGTGGATTTTTCTGCAATTAAATTTCTTTAAATTTATCTTAATGTGAGCCAATCAGGAACTTCTCGGCATTTGCTCATGTGGAGAGGAAACCACTTAAAACTCTTCAGGAGAAGCCGGCCTGTTGGCAGCAGTCAGCAGTCAACAGGCCTGCCGTTCCACTAGAGGAGTGTTCGGCATTCTGTTCCCTACTTTGGTTTATTTTGTCAATTGCCTGCACTATATTGACCATGTATAATACTACATCTTGTGTGAGTTCTTAATTACCTATCAGCGATGGGATGTCATTCAAAAAAATTTTTTCCCTCTCTGTTGTAACAAGTAAAATTCAACTTTTTTATTTATATCACTACAGAGATGGGTAGAATTTTTGTTTCAAGATTATGGATATTCGAGCGTTTACAGGGCTTATGACCTGTCATAGGTTGGGTTCAAGTGGCCACTTTTATGTAGATACTACAACATTCCCCATTCCGCTTATTAGCGAATATCCCCATATAAAGATAAAACCCAGAATTGTGTGTGTATAAATATGTAAATATATATACACATACCAAAAATAATATTGTGTAAAATTCAACTTGTTTACATCGTCAAATTAACAAATTTCTTACCGTCTAATTAGAAGAATATTGACTAATCTTTATGTTTTTGATATTAAAAATATGATTCAAATTATTTATTCATGAATCACCCGCTGTGATAAAAAATGTAAAAAATATTTTTTATGTATTTTCTTTCGAACGTTCGAAAATTAGTATTTATGATTATTGTCACTGTGCAAATAAAAAAAACGTATTACAGAGAAATGGGTTAAAAAGTTTTCCAAATAATATAAAATCTAAGCACCTACGTGACATAATAACTTTCATTTAATGTTTTGAAAAGAATTCACTAGTATTAATGCGTGAAATAATGTGAAGCGTGCAAATTGATATTACAGATGAAATTTTACTGTAATTATAAAGTTTTATTTTAAATGAGTTGTGCTTGAAAAATATAGAGTTTGAAAGTTTTTGTAATAATTGAAAAACTTCTAATTGCTTCTAATAATGAATATTACATTGCCTAATTCCAAGAGAATTTAATAATTTACGAAGACCATTCACACACACGATATAAAAAAATAGTTTCTTAATATAAATGCTTGGTCTCGTAGAACTATTGGATGACGAAAGAATGGTAAAACAGATACTTATAGGGAGAAATTATGGTAATGTAGGACGATAATGACCAAGAAAGACGTAACATGATCAGATAAACTAAAATCTAAAGTCTTTTATTTATTTATTCATACTTTTACACTGTTTGTATTCTTTTTTTTATAGAGAATAATGTTCCCTCACTGGGGTGTCCCGTGCCGAGGGAAACATTTTACAAAATGTGAAACATGCCTAAGATTAGCTATTTAACAAAGTTAACATAATAATAACAATAAAGAAAAAAACGTAATGAATCTAATTAACCTAATTATCATTAACATAATAAACAATAAAAAACTAAAATAATCATAAAAAACATAACCAATTTATTTAATATAACAAATTTCATAAACAGTACACACATTTTACTTATTTGGCTTGATCCACTCATCGATCCGTGCGCAACCCACCTCCACTATCCATTTCTTAATAGCAAAAGTCTTGTCATATAAAAAGCAGATATAACCAAACAGCATGTATGACAAGATGTATAAATGTGAAAAATTGTAGGAATGTATGTTAGGACAAACGTTTGTGGCGGTCCATCCTCTCTACCTACTCCTGCTGGAATATCACGTGATGATATTTTTGTCTGAATAGTAATTTGGTCAAAATCAAAGGAATCAATTCGTATTCATGATTATTGCATCTGTGTAAATAAAAAAATAAGATTCAAAAAAAAAAATTCTTGAAGTTGTTCTCCATCCCTGTTGTAATTTGTTAAAAATATGTTGATTATGATAAAATATTTCAAAATTTCTGAACTGGCACCTGAAGCTTAAGACTAATAACCTCACTTTTAGGTTATGAAAATGATCTGGATACGATGTGGTTGGAGTACCAATGCAGAGTTCTATGAACTATTAGGCGTGGAAAAGAAAAAATAAAATGGACGAATATTATAATAAATGTGGTAAGTCTAGTTAGCATATTTTAAACATTTGCATGTGTAAAACCACCATTGTTTTAGAATGTATTTTATTATACGCACTAACATCAATGTCAATGCAAAAATACAGTATGTAGCTCTATTGTCATTTTACAAACATAGATTGTAAGGGTAGAAATTGTCGTGTAAACACGGGGCGGACAAAGCAATAGTTATACAGACCATATTGTGTGTAAACGCGGTTTTATATGGATCAGAAGTTGACAGATGTGTATTTGAACATAGGTGGAAGCTTGCACCCATAGAACTAATCTATAAAATTTTGTATCGGTTTGTTAGTTTGGTCAATGTGGTGGGCCTGGCATTTGGTGTTGCCAGTGTCCATATTGGTTTTACAGTGAAATTTTTCATTGTTTCTGGACTAACACCTCAAGTGTAAGACTACTATTAACGCCGGATCTAACGGGATCTATCGTCCTGTCAATTACTGATAATGGACGGGAATATACATTTTTGTAATGTAATGCATTTATCAACAATATTTTGAGTTTGTCCAAATTTTTATAGACAAGGATTGGATTCAAAATAAAATTTTCAGGCGTTGCCTAGTATGTAGGTGAAATAATTCAATTAGATGAATCTCACTTGCATAAATAAAGGTTTCAGCTCTTTAACTTCACAAACATCAACAGATGAAAGAATTGAAGGAATATAGATGTTCAAATAGTTGCTGAATGTACATCTTGAGTGGTTTATGCTATGTATATGTGCCGCATGTAATGTATATGTTTGTGTATGTTTTATATGTGCGTTCATGTGTGTGTGTGGATGGCTCGGAGTGTACATTCGGTATTTTTATTTATTTTAATTTATATCCTCCATGGAAAACGCAAATGTCAACAATTATTCTTTTCTCACTTAACATTTTTATTTATTTTTTATTTTTTGTCACATTTAATGTTTATATCTTTTTAATTTATGAAAACTTAATTGGTCTTTCAATGTTAAAAAATTGTTGTTTTTAGTACTTATTTTGTATGACTGTATGTTTTCTGAATAAAATAAAAAAAAAATATTGGCAGAATGGTGAATGTTACACAGTGTGTAAGGTGGCCACTTAAACCAGCCAATGACAGGTCATAAGCCCTGTAGATGCCTAGAGTTCTATATTACCTTCTCTTAAATGTTCTTCATCTCTGTTGTAATATGTTAAAGTAATGTATTTATTTAGATAGTTGTAAAACTTTGTAGTTTTTAGTTATCTGGGCTGCAAAATAAATGAATACAAGCATATTATTCTCCATCCCCTTGTAAGCAAGTATCAGGTTCTTTGAGCCAATTGAACCAATGGCAGATCCGACTCTGATCACTTTATCTTCCAGATACATATGATCGAGATACGCTGCATTTTATTCAACAATGTTGTTTGGACCAACTTTGAATAATACATTAGTATCTACCTTTCCATATCTGTCCCGCTTCCCATTGCCTTGCGCACTCCACGCAACACATTAAGAGCGATCCTATAAATATTCCTAAGGAATACAAACTCTATGCAGATTAAAGAGGGGGGAAGAAGATGTATGGACAGAGGGCAACACGTTGTCTCCCCCCCTCAGGATCCCCTCAATGCCTCTGTTTTTTTCCTCAAAAATATCTATGCTTACTTACAATTTACACCAACAAACGTATACAAATATCCAAAAAATACGACTTAAAACTATAGTAGCACGGAAAAAATAACTAACACAACGAACATAGTTGAAAACACGGGTATTTAAAATGAACGAACAGCCTTAAATAAAAAAGACTCCCCGGGTGATCAGAGGCAGAGGATCAAGAGAACGTGTGCGTTCCGCTCGAAAGGAAGCACAGTCCCAACTGTATCAGCATCCCACAAGAACAGTTGCTTGTCCCACCATATAACCCACCAAGGCGTTCGCGCATCTGATGAGCTACCAACGCGATACCCAAGGTTGGATAAACCGACAGAAGAGTGCAAAATTTGTACTGTTGGCCATCAGATCCACATTTCACGCTGGTTGCATGACCCCTGTCAAACCGTTCAGCATCTCATCTCTGGCATCACGCAATAATAAAAACGCGTACACGTACGTTAAATTTAGTACACGTAACATTCTACAAATGCTTTCAACACACATGACCACCATCTCCATACACTTTGTGCCAGCATCGCGAGATCGCCAGCATCTCTCCCAGGTTCCAGGAGCACGCTACGTCTCAACATCAGCAGGTTAGTGGAATTTCACAACCTTCCTATCCCAACAATACAGTCCACTCTGTAAATTACCATCCTCGGGTCGAGGTATTTCTCCACACCTCGTAAACTCCTCAACAAATCCTTTTACGAATGCGGACAAGAGTTTGATGGTAATAAAGGTAATTAAATTAAAATAATTAATTTGTAATCGGGAAACATTTTAAAATGGTTCAAAAGCTACTTATCGTCTAGGAAAAGTTTAGTCAAAGTATTCGGTTATGGGTCGTATCAGTTTGAGGCATCTAGTGGAGTTCCTCAGGGATCTCACTTAGGTCCTGTTTTGTTTTTGCTTTTCGTTAATGATATTGTATCGATATTCGAGGGAGTGGACATTCTTTTATTTGCTGATGACCTGAAATTATCTAAGACTATTGCTTCTGTTAGTGACTGCGAATCTCTTCAATTAAACCTGGCGAGTCTATATACTTGGTGTCAGAGAAATGAGCTCTTTCTTAATATTGACAAGTGCAGTGTTATTACGTTTACCCGTAATAGAACTTCAATCAACTTCTCTTATAATATAAATAACACAGATCTCGTAAGAGTTACAGAAATAAAAGATTTAGGTATAGTGTTCGATGACAAGTTGTCATTTGCTCCACACATTGATGCAGTTACTAACAAGGCAATGAAGTGTCTCGGATATTTGCTGAGAACGGTGAAGGATTTTAATTCCATCGATTCGCTTAAATCTTTATATGTTGCCTTAGTTCGGAGTAACTTAGAGTATAATTCAATAATTTGGTCACCTTGCTATAAAATACATAACATAGAATTAGAAAAAGTCCAACATAAATTCCTTCGCTTCATAAATTTTAAACTTAATATTCCCGTTGACCAAATCGACTACAACTTCCTATCAAATAATTTAAAATTGTCTACTCTCTCGAATAGGAGAATCTTAACCGATTTAGTAAACCTATATAAAATTGTAAATGGCGCGCTGGACAGCCCTGATTTAACGCGACTGGTCAATATTAAAATACCTTCCCGTCGCACACGAAATAAGTCGGTGTTTGTCGAGGTGTCCAGCGGGCACAACTACTATGTAAATTCACCTATAGCTAGACTTCATCGCCTTGGTAATGAATATGGCGATGTTGATATATTTCGTTACTCATTGATCATATTCAAGACCAAAGTACTACAGGCGACCGACGCGACTGAGTCTAGTTAATAAATCCTCGATCGTATTTATGTATGCTTAAAAGTTGGCCCGTGTTATGTTTTATATTTTTAGTTTACAAAACCCTTTTCAGTTTTCAACATTTTAAATAACTTCACTTTAAAGTTTAGTTTACCGGTGTAAAAAAAAAAAAAAATAAAATATATATAATTATGTTTTATTTGAATCCTGTTATGCCTTATATTATAAACATAATATAATGTATGTATTATGTCTTAATAGTGTATTATGTTAACTATGTAACTTTATTTTTAAATTTTAATAATATATTTTTTTAAATTTTTATATTTGAAAAAATGTTAATTATGTTTAATGTGTAACTTTTTCTTATTATATAGTATGTATAATGTAAAAGCCCCATGGGCGTCAACAGAAAGAAAATAATAAAAAAATAAAAATAACATTACAAACTAAAATTTAATGCGTACATATTATAAAAAGACAAAAAATATAAAAGTTGGTCCTGTATATCGGAACATGAAACAATCTAACAATCAAGGGTGCCTGGAAGAATGACTAGACAGGTGCCACCGTTTTGTAGCAACAATTCACGGACAGTGTATACTTGTAATGCCGTATTAAATAGACTTCATGAACTCGGCAATAGTTATTCCCACGTATCTGATATATTTAGTATAGGGTATTGTTCCTATAGAACAAACCTTTTGAACTTTTCAAAGATGGTGAATGGTTATTATATTTATTTATTCATGCATTTCATAATATATACAGTTTTTTGTTCACTTTGCCCAGCTATATGAAACAGTACTTATGATTTTCTTGTTGTATTACTGTAGAATGTTTTATTAGTTAAACTTTCTACTGAATATGCTGTAAAATTTTTAGGTTAATTTTTTTAATATAAATCTTGTATAATTTTTAGGTTTAATTTTTTTTTATAAATCTTGGGTATAAGGAAATTTATGTTTTTTAAAAAAAAATGTAAAGCCAAATATATTGGTATTATAAATGTTTGTAAAAGGCAGATTTGCCGTTTATGTTAATAAAATAAAATAAAAATCTATGCTGACGCTGTCTTAGGTAATTATCAGGAACTTACAAATTAATGCTCATCATAATATCAAAATTATCGATCACACCGCGCGACAATCGATAAAAATGTGCAGTCAAATACACATTTCTTTTAGTCTCTAAACTGTTGTAGCCAAGCATACCCTGGAGAAACTCGGTCGGGTAATTATTTCATTTATCTCACTTTAATATACAATAATTTCTTGTTGTTTTCTGATCCACATAAAACGAGCTAAACTCTGGACGTTTTGCAGGTAGATATATTGTGCCGCGTATAACCAGCGCTAGGTTGGCACATATATACCTACATAGTACGTATTAAACAAACCTAGTGTACTGTCGGACTAACGAACATGACACAGGCTGTTCAAAAAGCTAATAAACACTTCATAAATAAATTATCTATGTCCAGCAGATGAACAATATGTTTCTGTGTATAGAATAAAACGAGAACCCTGGACTAAAGTAAGGTGCACGGCAAGATCGGGTTCATTATAAAATATATATACCTTTTTTAATGAAAAAAAATAAAGCAACTTTATTTTTAACTCTTAAAAGACTGTGGTAAATAATCCCTTTGCGCGCGGTGATCTTACATCGTGTAACCACTAGTAAAAGACGGAATATTCTAAAGTCCAGACATTTGGAAAAAAGAAGCATGGAGATAATACTGATTAATAATTCCTTTTCCATAATACATGCGAATAAACATATAATTTAGCCCTGTTATAACAAAATAAATAAAAAATCACCAATACGCATGTTACGCGCGTGCGTCCCCCATCACTGTCATCAACAGATTGAAGACTAAATCTGTTTTAGACAACACGCCACAGAACAGCGTCTCTGTTTTCCTTGTGATGACTTCTATCTTCGTGCTCTCTCTTGTATAAGATATCTGTATAGATGTGTTGCTGAATTAGCGGACATTCATTTTTTGCGTAGCCAGGATAAATATTTTTTGTAATAACATTTAGCATTGTTGTAAAAAATTTACTTTCCAAATCGGGTGTAAAAATGTCCATTTGAAGATTACGAAAAATACGAATTCATCATTTTAAAAATAAGAGAGATGTTTACTAGTGTGATATCACAGCCACACAAGAGTTATTAATTTTTATTATTTTTCCACCGATCGGTTTCAAATCTAAACAAGCTTCTTTTTCAAGGTACACTCAACTAATAAATTCTTTTTTATTTTATTTTATCAGTATGCTGCTAATGAAACGAATAAATAGTGTCTTTTTTATTCTTGAAAGTATTGTAATGTGAGATGGGTACGTTCGAAACTAGACATGAGAAAGAAGCTTACTTAGCTTTAAAACCGGTAAGTGAAAAAAAAATAGAGGTGAAAAACACGCTTGTTTTATTTATTTTAATATAATGAATAATTACAAAGTTAGTGCGTCAAACATAAAATTTATGAAAATTAAATATTTGCGTTCTTATGATTTACCAAGATATTTTATTTTAAAGGCCATTTGAGTTGTAAATAACTCATTAAAAATTGGGAATCAAGTTAGGTTAGAGTGGAATTCGGGCCACGGACCTGTGATCCGTGAGTCCGAGACACTAGCCTAGCCATGGGACCACAACCCGATAAATAAATTTTACAGGAGAGCAAAAAACACTGGGATCCTGTACCTTATAAAATAGGTTTTTAATTAATGTTATTTATGTTAAAAAAAAAATTTAAATTGTAAATTAATAAGTCTAAAAAAAAAATTTTTTGTTTTTTTTATTTTCAATTTCCGCGAAAACGCTTCATTGCATTGGCCACGTGAATTTTTACCGTCGTTTGTGACCGTTTAAATAGACCGCCGTATATTTAACGAATCTTGACGTGAATGATTATCAAGGCCAATCTTGTCGCGTTTTTAAACAATTTTTTTTTAAATTACGAATATTTTTTTTTTATACAATATCCATTTAGATTCTGAAAGTACAATTAATTTTTCTAAATCCTTATAAAATATTTTTATCTGTATTCGTAGAATGTAATATTTCCCTTTTGCAGAAAATAATAAACAAAAACATCAACTTTATTTTTACTACTACAATCATATTTTATCATACATATCATATTTTGTTAGTTTTAAATACAGCGTTGCCAACCCTATAATTTTTTCGGTAGATGTAATAATTTTGCGAGCAATCTACCGACCTACCGAATTCGATCTCAATTCTACCCTTTTTAAACTTTTCTCTTACTGTCCTAAATATACCCGCGCGTTACGTGTAGTCACTACACATAAAAAAAATAAGAGATTTAAAAAGGGAAAAATGGAATATTTATAGGGAATGGCTTTAATTAACCATAATTTCATTCAAAGATGATAATATTTCAAATCTAACTGCCGAAAACATAAAAAAAAAACTATTGGGTATCGCTAACGACTCGGGCGAAACGTGCACCCTCGCCAACTTCCCGAGATCTACTAAGTAGCTATATAGTACTGGACTACGTGACTGACTGAGAGTATACTTTTGATGATATTTGTAATTTATCCCAGATTTCCGATAAAATGCTTTTTTTGTGCCTAATAAGTACTTATTATTTAATAACAAATTATTTCAGTCGATACGTAAATGTGTAATGGACGAATACTGAAAATCTAAACCCAAAATTTATTATATTTATAAAGATATTATAGTTATTAGACGCAATGTGTACTAGCTGCACATCACCGGGGAGGGAGGGTTAAACATTTACTTATTTAATAAAATCGGGTTGTGGTCCCGTGGCTAGTGTCTCGGACTCACAGCTCAAAGGTCCGTGGTTTGAATCCCACTCTACCCCAACTAGATTTCCATTTTCTAATAGTTAATTATTTACAACTCGTTGAAAATGGCACTCAAAATGAAATATTTGGGTATATCATAAGAACGCAAATATTTCTTTTAAAAATTAAAAATACGATTAAGATATTGTTTTTATAGTTTTAACTGTGAAATTTTGAAGAATTATTATTTTTTGGACACAATAGTAGCTATCCCCCCTTCGTTCAAAGCTTTAGGGCGAACAACGAAAGGCTGGAAACGCTGCCCCCCCCCCCCTCCCATGTTTAGGGATGCGGGACTTTTATATTACCCACTCAAAAATGATTTCCCTCTCTGTTGCAACAAATTAAGATCTAAATAACTCCCAAGGAAGGAAGATTAGACATACTTAAAACATTGTGAAATATTGATTGTGGTTTGAACTGCGATAATTCATTGTTCCTGGACTGGCACCTGAAGTGTAGGACTCACCACCTTACCTTCATGTAACAGATTGTTTAAATATACTGCGTTTGGTTCACCAATGCCCTGCCCAATGATTATTTTTTTATTATTTTAAAAGTCTCCCCAAGATTTATTCGCTACGATTTTTTTAACCATCGTGTAGTTGGGTTTTCAGGTTTCCTTTTAGGAAAACGAATTACGAGTGAGGGAGAAGGCAACAGTGCAATTTTCATTCATGCCCCATTTAGAACCCGCTGTAGGAAGCAGGATAGCAATAATGTTTTTCGTTTTTCTGTGAAAATCACACAATGAGATAAGGGTAATTTGAAAGAATGAAACGGCACTACAATTTGTTTTGATTGTATTTATTATAACCACGTGCGAATGGGACGGAGATATATGCAAATATAACCGTAGGTCACGTGATATCTACAAACTACCTTTTCATACAAAAAATAAATATATTTTAATTATTTATATTTCCCTGTGTCCAGATGGATGAAGAATACAGTTCTGCGTGTGAAATAGACTCAAAACCCAGGACGTGTGTTTTTGACTCGACGGCTGCTGTCAAGTAAAAATCTTGAATAAAGAAATCGAGAGGAGACAAGTTCGCCTCGTTGTGTAGTGGTCGGCGCTTTTGCCTACCATTTTTGTGGTCCTGGGTTCAATTCCTGGCAGGGTGGATGTGAAATATTACAGTAACCATAGAGTCACACACAGACTTGTGTTCTTCATACACGGAAAAACATGGATCATTAAAGACGAAGGTTCGAACTCCACTCTACCCAACTTGATTCCCATTTTCTAAAAGTGAGTTATTTACAACTCCTTGAAAATGGTCACCAAAATTAAAATATTTGGGTAAATTATAAGAACGCGAAAATTACATAAAAATTTAAAAATATATATGGAATGTTTTGGGTATGTCCAAATGTTTGCAGACTGGCTGGATTTCCTCCATAAGGAGTTTTTAGATCTAAATTTGTTGCAACAGAGAGGAAAACAATTCACAGAAGGGATTATCGAAGTCTAGGCATTTACAGGGATTATGACCTGTGGTTGGCTGGTTAAGGTGGCCACTTTACGCACTGTGTAACATTCACCATTCTGCCCATGTTCAAACATCCACATTTCCGCAACTCTTCCATCTGTTGATTTTCGTGAAGTAAAAGAGCTAAAACCTTTATCATGTGGGTGAGATTCATCCTGCTGAACCAATCCACCTACGAGGCAACGCCTGAAAACAATTTTCCAATTTTCATACTTCTTCTTGCAACAAATTTAGATCTTAATAACTCCCCGGGGAGGAAATCCAGCCAGTTTGCAAACATTTGGACATACTCAAAACATTGTTGAATAAACTAACTGGTAAAATAAGAAGTATCGAATTTGGAAAATTGTTTTCAGACGTTGCCTAGTAGGTGAATTGGTTCAGCCGGATGAACCTCACCCACATGATAAAGGTTTCAGTTATTTTTCTTCACAAAAGTCAACAGATGAGAGTCCAGGAAATGTGTATGTTTGAACACAAGCAGAATGGTGAATGCTACAGTGTATAAAGTGGCCACATAAACCAGCCAATGGCAGGTCATAAGCCCTGTTAATGCCTAGACTTTCATATTCCCTTCTCAAAAGTGTTTCCCTCTCTTATGCAAAAAAATTAGGAATGTACCGATATAATAAAAGGATATTTTGAAAAGTCGACGTTATTATATCAATTAATTTGTATCGCGTTACGCACCCCCATTGAAAATTTTCTACTAAAATTACTGAACTTTTTCATCATTTTTGTGGTTCGTTGACGCAAGGGTGGAAAAGTTTAGCATTTAAAATAAAATAGGGGTAAGTTATGTGTGTGTTATGTTATAGCGTGTTCCGTGATACGCATCTACGCTAGTTTTAGGGGTGTTTATGATATTAAATGAATTAAATCACCCCGTAAAAATAAATCACTCAATCTCGAAAGTACAATGAGCGACTGAGAGTTATTTTACGTTTATGAGAGATTTAGTTTCGAAGTTTTTTCAAAATAATCATATCCCTGTCCACATCAGATGGTGCATAGGGACCAGTGGCAGACGGTTATATTATTTACCGGTAAGCTAGAAAAAAATATAATTATTTGTACTTACACAGTAGGTACATAATATAATGTAAGATACCTACTGTAAAGTGCTATTTTCTGTGGTTCTATGTGATAGAACTCTCATCTATGAAATCAACTCAAACGACGTAACTTCGTGATATATTATATTGTGTAGCCATATTATCCATTAGTTTAACACATAACTTATATAAAAGTTTATAATAAATAGCTTGATGAATTCAGTCAGTATTAGGTATTCTCATTACGATTAAAATGTCAACTGGCCGATTTGTTCTAAAAATGAATAATGCCAAAAACGGCCGCGCTGAGCGTCACATGTGTTGCGAGTCATAGGTCAAAGGTATAATCTTAAAGAAAAATAGTCCTTAAGAAATAATGTTTGAAATACTGTTTCCCAAATCGAGAATCTTCAAAGAATTTGTGTAATCTGAAAATTTACTCAAGGAAAAAAATCTCGCCACTGGGTTTAACACGTTATAAATATAGTACACTTATTTGTTTGAAGAAATAAGCTGTAGTAATCGGCTTGTTCCTTGGCTCACTGCTGGTGCTGGGCGGGTTTTATTTATATTTGTAGAAAAATACAATATATATAAGAAGTAATAATTATTTGTTTGTTTTTCTGTAAATAAAGTTGCCGTGAAACATTATTATGGATAGTCAAATAAAATGGTGAGCTACGCATAATCGCTTCTATACACGATTCGCCCCTGCTTTGTGGAATACCTTCAGTTTCATGAAGGATTCGGTTTTTATCTTCTTTATGGTCGTGAAACGTCGTCCTTTTATAATTTTCTTCATCTAATGGAATAAAAAAAAGGTGCAGGTGGCCAAATCCGGTGAGTAATAGAATTACGGTGGCTGACCTTAATGCGGGGCGGGAGGCGTCATTTTCGCTCTGGAGATAATATTGAAAATTTGCCGAACACACCAAAATACGTCTCACTTGTTTGTCTGTTAAAACCTACTCGTTCAAAACAGCCAAAAATCAACAGATTAATTATAAACACGTGTACTAATCTAGGAAAAAAACAAGCTTTTATATTTACAGTTTTTAATAAGAAATTCAAATACTCGATGTGTTCTTTGTTCAAACATCCTAGGTTTATTTTATTTTATTTTTTTATAAAAGAGTTGCTTTGTTATTTACCTTGCTTATAATATACAAGGTTCATATTTCAAAAGTGGATTTTTCTGCAATTAAATTTCTTTAAACTTATCTTAATTGTTGGGATCAGGAGGGGTATACTAATGTAGGCCAATCGGGAACTTCTCAGCATTTGCTCATGTGGAGAGGAAACCACTTAAAACTCTTCAAGAGAAGCCGGCCTGTTGGCAGCAGTCAGCAGTCAACAGGCCTGCCGTTCCACTAGAGGAGTATTTGGCATTTTGTTCCCTACTTTGGTTTATTTTACCAATTGCCTGCACTATATTGACCATGTATGATACTACCTCTCGTCTGAGTTTTTTATTAACAAATCTACAACTATTGTTGAGCTATTTAAAAATATTTAAGTTTGTTAGTAAAAATTATTAGTGGAAGTTTGTTTTAATTTTTTATAGAAACAAACGTTACATACAACACAGAAAATTTCTTTTATTTTTAAAATTTATATCGCTCCTAATATTTTATAAATGAGATGATCTGGGAATCCAAAAACAAATTAGTCTAATAAAGGTTTTGTCAATTGGTACGTATTTTGAAAGGTTTTTGGTAATTTTTGCACAAGCTTCCCTTATGGAAGATTAAAGGAGCAAAGGTAGGTGCTGGAATCATAATCCTGTTATGCAACATTTGAGCAAAGCTGCCCTAAGTTCAAAATCAATAGGGGTTGTATTTTGGGGTTGAAGACCACAATTTGTATCTTGTACACATTATAATTTATATTGATAATCCCAGAACACGAGGATTTGCAGGTTGCTTCCTATTAAACTTAGTCTTGTATTTATTAAAATCAATTTCAGGTTATATCGACTGAAAAATCAAAATTAAAATTATTGGAGCGATTGATGTTTTTGCCGTGAGCGATCTAAGTGTTTCATTAGATTTTAAATTCAAATTTAAATGTAAGATGAGATGTCAATAAGAATGAATTTGAAGTCTATAATTGACTTGCTTAATCTGTGGTTAGTTTGGTTTGCTTTTCGTGTTGGTTTTGTAATAGGATTGTGGATTTGTGAACATTATAAAAATGCTACGTCACCACAGACAAATGGATCATCGTATTTATTTCATAGCGATAATTAGAAGACCAAATTACTCTCAACCTCGATAAAATATATCATTCCATCGGAAAAATTCTTATTTAAAAACAAAACTCTTATTGATAAACGATACATCTAATTTCCTAAGCATCCCTGAAAATAGGCTTGAAAATGAATGCTTCAAAAACTAAAGTTATGAGTGATGCAAACCAATCATGTAACATCTTAGTAAATGGAGAAATAATTGAAAAGATTGATAGTCATATATACTTAGGACATAAAATAAAGCTCGGCAAAGATAATCAAGAGGTAAAAATAGAAAGAAGGCGAGGTTTAGCATGGGCCGCCTTTGGTAAGCTCTCATATATCCTGAAATCTCCGAAGTATTCACATTACTTAAAGAAGAAACTTTTTGAAGCTTGTGTTCTCCCTGTACTGACATATGGCTGTGAAACTTTTGTGTTCACGAAAAAAAATTAACACAAATTATCAGTGACACAGAGAGCCATGGAAAGGAGAATGCTGGGTATTTCGTTGAGAGACAGAAAAACCAATACATGGATTAGAGCGAGAACAAAGATCGCCGATGTGGTCCATAGGGCTGCCAACCAGAAATGGAGCTGGGCTGGTCATATAGCCAGAATCACAGACTCGAGATGGACCAAAAAAGTCCTGGAATGGCGACCCAGAACGGGTAGAAGAAGTGTCGGCAGGCCTCAGACAAGGCGGTCTGATGACACAAGACGAGTTGCAGGAAGTGGTTGGATGCGGTTGGCTCAGGATAGGGAAATATGGAGACTAAAGGGGGAGGCCTATGTTCAACATTGGACAAGAGACGGCTGATGATGATGATGATGATTACATCTAATTTATTACCTGCATTTTTTGTTTATATGCTTACTGTTTTTTCTTGCATACCTTTGTAATCATTTTTTTTTTTACTTGGACGTAGATGCTTAGACTTTTATATTACATTCTCTAAAATGTTCTTCATCTCTGTTGTAATATATTGATAAAATATAATGTTTACGCAGTTACTCTCTCCGGTACACTATTTATTAAATATGTAATAAATACACTTCAACCCTCAACATCCGTGCGGAGAAATGTTCCTATAGATGCAACTAAAGCTCATGTAAATGCTTATGTCATTTCGCGTCTAGATTACTGTAATGGAATATACGCAAATCTCCCAAAATATCAAATTAATAAACTTTAATCTGTTTTCAATGCAGCAGCGAGGCTTATTACGGGAGTAAAAAAATATTCTCACATCTCACAACATTTTCGAGATTTGCACTGGTTAAAAAGCCCAGAGAGAATAAGATACAAGCTTTGCTGGACAGTATTCAAATCCCTTCATGAAATAGCTCCAAAATATCTATCGGACCGTTGTATTTGGGAAAATATATGTCAAAGAAAATTTACTCTTAGGTCAGCATTTGATTCAGGAAGAGGAAAACTTGTCGAAATCCGGCGCTCCCCAAACACTAGATTTGGAGATCGTGCTTTTGCCGCCGCCGGCCCCTCTGCCTGGAACCAATTGCCTTCAAACTTACGAATCATCGACAGTCCCAGTCAGTTCAGATCCCAACTAAAATCCCACTTCTTTAGACTATCATACCCTTAATTTTAAATCTATAAATATGATATTTCGCTGATGATACAGTATTAATATATAGTGCCCCAAATTGGACAGAAGTTCATGACAAAGCTAAAAAAGATATGATGAGGGTAAACAATTGGTTGAACGACAATTTGCTTACTCTCAATGCAGAAAAAACATAGTTTATCTGTTACAGCCCATCTTCAGTTGGACAACCAGATTCCGGGTATGAGTTAAAATTACATCATTACATAAATAATATAAATTGTAAATGAACAATATTGGAAAATGTCACTAGTGTAAAATATTAGGGTTTAAAAATAGATAAATCTATGAGTTAGAACCTACAAAATGAAGAAATTTCTAATAAATTTTTATTTTATTTATATCCCTACAGAGATGAGGTAGAATTTTTTCAAATTCAGGATTATGGATATTCGAGCGTTTACAGGGCTTATGACCTGTCATTGGCTGGGTTAAGTGGCCACTTTAAGTACTACAACATTCCCAAAAAAAAATTGATTAATTTTTTCATACCTTTAAGAAATATACTAAAGAACTAAAAAAATTGTATTGTGGATTGAGAAATTCAATACTGACGTATGGTCTGATTGGCTGGGGAAGCTGCACTAAAACGACTATGGCTTCAGTAGTTATAGCTCAAAAATCTGTGTTAAGAGTTATATTAAAAAAACCATACCGATACCCGAGTGATTCTTTCTTCAAAGAATTTCAAGTGCTGGATATTCGTCAACAGTATATATTGAGGTCAGTAGCGGTCACACATCTCAACAGGGAAAAATACGCAAGGGTTTGTCATGTTCATAATACTAGACACTCCAATAAGGATCTGATTCTACAGATAGGAGTTAATACTTTTTTGGCTCAAAGGCAGCAATATTATATAGGCCCGAGGGTATATAACCTTATCCCAGATTCGTGGAAATGTGGTGGGATTGCCAGGCTGAGAAAGGTGTTGACTGCATTTTTGATCCATATTGGTCGGAGGGAGTCAGAGAAATTGTTGTCCGATGTAGAAGGACGTAAGCTGTTTTCTCGTTTTACTAGTAATGACTTAGGACTTAGGATATAGAGATTTTGGTATTATTTATGTTTTCTCTGGATATTTATTGTTTACTTTTAAGACTGAAAAAGCACACATAATGATAAAACCGTAATTACTTTTACCGTAATATATAATTTACTGCCTTAGAACGGGGAAACCATCCCTAGTTAGGCAGTTGAGATGAACCAACAACAAAAATAAAAAATATATTTGTTTACTTTTACTATTTAATTAATTTGTTGTATTAATAACTACTTGTAAATTGCTGTAATAAATATGTAAAAAAAATAAAAAATATATAACACTTTAGTTTTGATAGAAAGTAAGTTTAGGTATTGTAAAGCGCCCTTGAGGTATTTTTTTACAAAAATGTCGCTGTATAAATCAGCCAAATATTATTAGTATAGTTCTCTTCTATCAACCTCCCACTGGGTAGGAGCTCCTTGCATCCTCATGCATTCAACCCTGCAAATATAATAAAATACAATACAAGTATATTCGCCCTTATGTCACCTTAGGATCTAATCTCCCCTCACGTCCATACTACAATACCTGAGCATTGATCCTCCGCCATATTCTAAGCCATCAACCATTCCAGACACGTCAGTCGACTAATCAACCACCAAATTACTTCTCCCTCTGATACAACCACTAACCCTTTCATCTCTTAATCTAACCCCTTATTGTGTTTTCCTTTCAAGATGGCCGAGCGACGAACAGCTAGCTATATTGTCAATGATACGTATTTTGATTTCTTATTAAACTGTCGTGACATTGAATTTTAATAATTGATACAATAAAAGCAAAATCATTACTATGCGCGGAAAGGGAGATGATAAATTTACTTGTGATATAGACATTTTTAAAGCAACAATTATTCATTTTAAAACTTTTTTGAATGCATTGCTTAAAACTAATTATTAAAGTCACAATAAAACTTTCTTTTTGATGCAATCCTTTCTCTGTTTGTGATGGGTTTCTTATCTCTTTCTGAAATTATTTTTTCAAATATTTATTAAATGTGTACCATATTTTTTATTTTTTATTTTATTTATTCATATTTTTTGCTAACAAACTATAATTAATAATAAAAATAATGTGACCTTACTGGGGTTTCCCGTGCCGAGGACACTTAACGATATACTTTTTTAAATTACATTTGAGAATAAACAAAGAAGACTAACTTAAAAAAACGAAGATTATTAACAAATATTCAGACAGTTTTTAAAACAAGGTATTTTTGTACATCTATATTATTTATATTACAAAACACACAATGAAAATAACAAAAACCTAACATGAGCTATACACTTGTGGAGCAGTTGATTTAATATTGGTATGGGCGAATGAGACAATCCATTTTACTTCTACCTAGCTCCACTATCCATTTTTATATAGCCTTTTTAAACATTTTCTCGTTACTAATTGTTTTAAAGGTAGTAGAAGTAGGTTGTAGATTTTAATTGAATACTCAAAATCCCTTTGTCCGAAAGTGGAATTAGTTTGTATTTGTTTAAGTTGTCAATGTGTTGAGTATCTAGTGATTATATTATTTGTATGTGAAGCATTGTGGGCCAATATTTATCTGCCAGTCTGTAGCACTAACTATGCACAACACTCTTTCCTCTATCGTTCATGCTCTAACTATAATGTTTTTTTTTCATCTATTGATATATTTTACATGCCCCTTAATTTATTTCAAAATAAATTAAGACCTCTTATTTCTGGCTGCGATACGATCCCACTTACTATTTAATGATGCATACTCCTGAACATTTACTCCTACACTAATACACATAAACACACATCTACACTTACTTTCATACAAATACACATAAACACATCCTTTTGTTGTAACACAATTTAATAATATGGATGATTTTTATTTAGAAACTTTGCTGGTCTGTCTTTAAGCTGTATTTAAAAAAATGTTATTTGTACCCATTGTCGACTGTTTGTTTCTTTAAAATAAATAATGAATAATAAATATAACAAAACCGCGCGAAATGGCTGATATAATTTATTTATTAAATATTGATTTTGGTTCAATTGACTGTTCTGAATTACTATCTAAACTCTCTATTAATATTCCTCAGAAAGTTGTTGAAAGTTGTCTCATCTTATTATAGGCAAAATTCATATTTATGGTAAACATTCAATGATTTTAATTTAATAACAAAATCATAAAACATAGATTTAGTGAGAGAGACAGCAATCGGACGCAAGAGAGAGACAGCGCCTTATAAAACAATTAAGGACGCATGTGTATTCCTTTCCAAACAACGTATGTCTTCTGCTACTGCTGACGTGCTGAATATTGTCCAGAACAACGAAAGAACATTGGGTGGATTCATTAATTTATTAATAGGCAGGTAAAAACACAAATCAGTACACCATGAAGTCAAATAAATTAAACCAAAAAGGAAAATATGTGTCACCCACCCTAATTTTACCGGACCGAGTGAATTTGCGTGATACGTGTGAACGGGCCCGTACATGACAGACTCAATCGGTCATTTTAGTACTGTTAATATTATAAATTTTTCATAGGCTCTCGTGTACACAATTGGCTCCCACAGGTTATATTATGCTTAGCTACAAACAAATTTATAATTCATACAAAAGAGCAGCTTTTAAAAATGGGTAGGAGATACGAGTAGTTAGAGCAGCAATGAAAAGTTTGTGTAATTTTTTTTTCAGTGTCGTATTAAAAATGGCGGCCTTCGTGGTGTAGCGGTGTAGATGCTTGACTCACGCACGGAAGGTTCTGGGTTCGATTCCCAGTGAGAACACAAAAATTGAATTTGATTTTTCTCAAGCCTGGATGTTCTGTGCTGTAATTCACCGCTGTAATTTGGTCTCTTGGCCTGTTGTGGTGCAAAAAAAAATATTATTAAAAAAAAATGTTATTTTGTCAAATTTCATTTTTCAATATATTTCTCTGGATTCTACTGTATTTTCTATCAGTTTTTACTTTCTTGGACTTTTTTCTGTATATTTTTCATTTTCGTAGGATTTTTTAATTTTATTTATTCTTATATGGGATTTTCATATTTAAATCACCTCTACACATTACTAAGACTAAATATAAAAATTCCATACATAAATGTTGGGCCTAAAATTTTGTTGTGCACTGTCAGTCTACCGGCCTAGCTTGTCATGTTACTTAACCATTATTCAAAAGGAAGTATCAGATTATAAATAAAATAACAGTATCATTTGAAAACACATATGAATCGGAGTGGTTCTATCTTTCTTATACACTCGCATTAGAAGAAAATGCATCCCCTGGAAGCCACCCTTTAAAAGCATTTTCTAGCAACCCCTACTAACGTTTTCCTGCAACGCTTCTGAATAAGGAATAATAGAGGTACAAGTCGAATTCAATTTTCTTTCTTTGATCTGACGTTGCCCGTAAGGGATGATGGCGTATAAGGCCCCGCACTTTCATTGATTTTACTCTGAGGAGGAAATAATGCAGACGGAAAGATTCATATACGGAAATAAATACAATAAAGTATTATATATCTAGGCGTTTTGATTGACTGTACACAATATTTTACAAAAAATGCTAACTTTACTATTAAGGCTGCATGAAATCTGACAAAAAAATATTAAATCATTCGGTTTTGCTATTTTAAAATGCATAAAAAAAGGAAACATTAGATAAAAGCAATGGCAATTTTTTTTAAATTTGTAATTTTGAAAGTACTCCGCCTGTGACGTCACAAGTTCTTTTCAGTGAGTGTCCTGATTGACTTGTTGGTGTCCAGGTAATCGGAAATATATCACAACTCTCTATAATTGGTTGATTTGGAAAAACTTGTAATGTCGTTCAAATTAGATCATTTTTATTAAAATTATTATTGATAATTCTTGCAAACATTTTCGGGAAACTTGAGCGTACGAGTACAATTAAATGCTCCAACTTTTACCGCGCATAAGAAAAAAAAAATTATATCGAATTTCCTGTTGCACTGAACTTCCTGATTTCATGGTGAAACTTTCATGTGTGCGAATTAAGAATGGGAGCAAAAATAAGTGGTTCAACTGTTAACTGTCTGCTGCCTGCAGATGATGCAGTGCTTCTTGCTAGCAGCAAAGAAGAACTGCAATTCTCGGTAACAAAAGTCTACGATGTATGCAAGAAAAGCGATTTGCTTATGAATGTTGATAAATTGAAAGTGATGGTTTTTGAAAGGGATGAAAATATAACTAAATGTGAGGTCAGTGTGAACGGAGATATTCTGAATCAGGTTGAAGAATTTGTGTATCTGGGAAGTATGTTTATTAGGGATGGAAAGACCGAGAAATATATTGAAAGGATGATGAGTGCCGGGAACAGCGTTAACGGTACACTGAAATCTATTTTGGCAAACAAATGTTTATCGCAGGAGGGAAAATTAGCAGTTCACAATGTAGTTCTTATGCCAACTCTAATGTATGGGAGCGAAGTATGGAATTGGAAAAATGATGATGAAAGTAGGTTAAATGCTATCGATATGCGATTCCTTAGGCGAATTTGTGGTAAAACGATGTATGATAGGTTCACAAATGTCGAGATCCGTGAACTGTGTAAGGCGGAGACTTTGGTTTGGACGTTTGGTCCCCCCGTTCGGATCATGTGTAATTTTTCGATGCTTAGTGAGGGAAAGGTTATCTGAGAGAGCTCTTCTAAGCTTCATCACAGCATAGGCTATCTCTAGTACACCCTTTCAATTAATTTATTTTTTTGCCTTGTATAATCTACCCATTTATGTCACAGACGCCCCCGCCCCTTCTTTATTCACTTTTAAATCACGATAAAAATAGTATAGTTTAGATAATTAGATAATTTATGTTTCTAAAAATGAAAAATTGGATAATGATGTGTTATTTTACAATTAAAATCTTCTAATGTATTAACAATATGTTCATATTATTCACATACCACTGATTTTCTCAAATTGAACGATTTAGGTAGGTAGGTAGAAAATGCCTTGAGACAGCATGCCCCAGTGACCATTTTTGTAGGACGTCTTCTACTTTTTCTTTTCCACATCCGCTCCTAAGTGGAGCATGTGGACATTACCGGTTGCCTCCAAGAGACCCTATCGCCATCCAGCACTCTAGCCTCGTCCCACGTTAATACAGCACCCCTTGGTTCCACCGAATAAAGTCGAAAGATCGTCATGGGCGGCCTTCCAGGTTGGCGTGAGCCCGCAGGTTAAAAGAACAGGCAACTTGGGTTTTTCCTGAGGCATGCGCAGCACGTGTCCAAGCCAGTTGCACCACCGCATCCTCAAGACGTAAATTAAAGGAGGCTGCTGCGTCCATTCTCATACTTTAATTTTAGTTATAAAATCGAACCACCTTATGCCTAATATTCTCAACAAGCCAATCAACAGGCCCTAACGGATTGGCATTAATGAGTAATAATCTAAACGGTCTAAAAATCTACTTAAATTTACAAAATGTATAATTAACAAAAGGTATAAATACGGCATAATCTAGGCGGAAATGGCAAGAGTGACATCACGAGTCAGGAGAGACAACACCGCTTGCTTCTTAAATGCCTGCCCTTGCTGCAGGAACACATCGACAGTACCGTTTAGTGAGATTTCGTTCACTGTTCTGAGGTCCTTGGCGGAGGGGAAAAGAATCCGATATTAGTGTTATAATTTCCCACAGCAAAGACAGGATTGGTACGTAAGTTACGGCGAGGTACATTAAGGTTTATCAGAATAAGGATATCATGGGCATCTATACAATTAGATATTAATTTGTGCAAGAATATCAAATCAGCAAAAATCCTTCTGAATTCTAAACTAAAGATATGAAAGTACTCTAGACGATCATAATAGTTGAATATGAAAGTATTTGATCCGATTCTAAATTAACTCTCAAAACTCTGAAGTTTGGTGTTTTGATCTTTGGTAAGGTGTCAAGATTCGCATCCATATAGGAGTACTGGCATTATACTGAGTTGAACAGTCGGCATTTTGCTTTGACCGAGTATAGACTAGAGTTCCAGACAACACGCATCATGTTAAAAGTTGCTCCAGCAATTCCTAAGGCGGGTTGCGAGCTCTTTGTGCATGCTTTCATCCTCAGTTATGTGAACACCCAAGTGTTTAAAGCTGTCAACTTTCCCGATCCTCTGTCTATTATTATAGAGGCTGATGAAGGATGTAAGGAGGGTAAAGATGACACTGACTTTATTGAAACATACTCGTTGCTACATCACCATTGCAGTTAGTTACATTTTGGTAAATCCTTCCCCCTGTGACGTGTTTACTTCCGGAAATTCATCATTGTCAATCCCAGATCGGAAGTACGTAGACCTGGCGCAGGGAGCGAGCATCCGGTTCACCCCGGGGAGCCGGAAGTGCAATTAAAGATGGAAATGGAGGAATGGGTGGTTTTCCTATGACTAGATAGGGTATCCTATATTCAATTAACTGCCACACCTGATTAACTTTATTGCATTTATTTATTATATAGATTTATATCTTTTGTATGTACGTATGTATATTATATTAGGTGTTAACATAACGTCGTTCGTCGACCTAATGTTGTGATTGTCAGCACGTTTGCCTACCATTCAAGAAGTCTCGGGTTCGATTCCCGACATGGTTGATATGAAATATTTATTTAAAGGGGTGTTTTCACACATAAATATTTCATAGTCCCTGGATTGGCACCTGAAGCGTAAGACTGATCATCTTACCTTCATGTAACGAAAATGATCATAATACACTGCGATTGGTGTACTAATGCAGTGCCCTTTGCACCATTTTGATGATGATGTTAACAACACGAATATTCGATCGTGTTGTGGTCACGTGGCTAGTGTTGCAGACTTACGGATCAGAGGTTCAAGGTTCGAACCCACTCTACTCCAACTTGATTTCCATTTCCTAATAGTGATTGAAATTGGCAACTGAAGGGGAAAAAATAAACTTACTGTTCTGCAGAATAGAGAGTAGTTTTGAGAAAAAATAAGTACACCAGAATAAAGTTGATGCAAACAAGCAAAAATTATGACAGTACGTCAACTAATATATTTTAATTTAATGTTTTTTGTTCACCAAATGATTAATGGGTTATAACTCCAAGTCATTGGAACAAAAGGCATAATAGTACTACACACGTGCGTTTCCAGAAACTATCTACTAGCCAGCGGGCCACATGGCGACGATATCTACCTACTGTCTACAAAAGCTTCTCTTCGGACATCTATCTCCCTTTGTTAACCATGGAGTTGAAACAGTGTTTGATTTATTTTGTTTTTTATTGCTTACTTCTTGGTATGAACACTTGACCAATTTACTACTATACTGTATTTTTTATAAATTTATTGATATTGTTTTAACTTTGCTGGAATTCCTCTCATCCATGCGCTTTGTAGCTGCACGATGACTGGTTATCTAGCTTATATATATCAACTTTAAAATACCTTAATTTTGTAAACGGGGTCTAGAATTCCAATCGTCTATGCGCTTAGTAGCAGCAAGGCGTGTTGTAATCTTACTCCTTTTCACTATTCATATTATTATTATTTTGTAATACACTAAATTTATGTGTCAATTTTTAAAACGTGTAAATGGGGGCTAAATTTCTAACTGTCTATGCGCTCTGTAGCTGCAAGACGTCCTGTAATCTAGCTCCTATCTATTATAGTTTTTGATTGATCTTAATTGAAAACGAGGAACTAGAATCCCAACCGTCCATGCGCTCTGTAGCTGCAAGACGTACTGGGATATTTATTAATTGTACAGCGCCCTTGAGGTGATTTTCACAAAAATGGCGCTTTATAAATTATCCAACTATATAACTCAAAAGAGTTGACTCAAAAGGTTTTTTCTAATCAATGTGAACACGTATATAAAACAAGAAATTAACATGAAGTAAGACTACCATTTCGTAAGAAAAAAAATACACAGAACTCGTTGATGCACCGAGCTGTACAGTTATATCATAAGGAAATACCATTAGAAATTAGAGAGCAAAAAAATATTATTTCATTTAAATGTCAGTTAAAAAAACATGTGTTTAGCAGATAAGTAAGTTTTTAAAAAGTAATCTTATTCGTGTTAGCTTTATAGAAGTTTTTTTTATTTAAGTGTACGTATATTGTTTAGAAATGTTAACAATTAGTATATGTTTTAATAATAATTAAATATAAGTTAATATTAAGTCATTAATGTATTATGTTTGTACTATTTTAAAACTAAATAATAAAAAAAAGTGAGTTATTTACAATTCGTTCCATAAGTGGCCCCGAAATTGAAATACTTGGGTAAATCATAATGACGCAAATATTTCATTTATATATTTATAAATCATATACCCCTTTGATATAAAAATAAATAAATCAAAGGCTAAATTGTGAATGTTACACGGTGCATAAAGTGGCCATTTAAACCAGCTAATGACTCCCCATTTCCGATGTAATACATAAATCTCAAAAACTCGCCAGGCGGTGAAATCAAGTTCTAGTCGATAAAAAAATGACAATCTGATGTCCCGATTTTGTCGCATTGTAAACTCGAGACAAGATCTAGACTTTTTTCGTGTTAAGTCTTTGTAGATTTAAAAAATCTCCAAGATAGACCAGATCTTGTGTTGAGGTAGTAATTATTTTATTTTTTGTCCTAGCTTTAATTTTATTTAGATGTATATTATTTTATTTGTACGTGTATTTAGTATAAGAAAATGTGTTTACCATTGGTCTGTCTATAAATAAATAAATAAATAGTGAAATATATTTTTTTTAATGCGTGTCATCATGTATTATGAATAACAGGGATTCTGTTGAGTACGATAAATATAATACATAATTAAATTAAGTATTGTAAAGTATATGAAGTTTGAGTTTTTCTACTGACATTTCTTGGTGGAACTGCATTTTAATTATAAAAATAAAAATACGTAATTTTTGATAAAAATATGTTGGTCACTTTATTTTTTAAGTTAGGCAGAGATAAACTAAATATATCAAAATGTGATGCATATTCATTCCCGGTATTCTGTAATCTAACAATAGGTGAGTTATATTGAGCTACCGTTCGACAATTTTGACAATAAAATATTGTAGATGTTCTGCTTAATCTAGGTGGTACATAGAATGAAATCAATTTCAGTAGATCATGGGATCAGATTCATTCATTATCTTTCAATATAACACTTTTGAATTTTAAAAGGCAGTGTATCAATTTACTATCTTCAAATTGTAATACCTAAATAATACTATGTTGATTTCAATTGTTTACCGTTTATTGACTTTTATGTATTCTAAATAAGTATTTTTCTAACTTCTTTTAACTTTAAGATTATTTTAATACAACCTAAACGCAAAAATGTACTCCTGTTCTCCACTGCAATATATGTATGTTTTATTATGTATCCTCATATATTTTCTACTAATATGTAATGATTTTTTTATATTTTTTTATTTAATTTTTCTTTCTCTTCTTAATTCATTTTTATTTTTGCTCCTTTCTTTGCGTAAAATGCATTTCTGTCTTCATATTTAAAAATGCACTTCTGTTCTTTCCACTATTATACTAATATGTAAAGATGATATTTTTGATATTTTTCTTTTTCGTCTAAAAAATCATTTATAATTTTTTTGATACTTCTTTGTAAAATACATATTGTCTTTATTTGTATATATGTATGTAAAACATGTAAAAGCCTAAAAGGCGTATAAATAAATAAATAAAAAAATAAAAAAATATTGAAATATGTTTAGTGTCCTACCAGTCTAACAATGTCGGTCACGACGAAACCCGGTCACTGGTTAAAATTTATAAATAAAAGTGGAATAAAATTATATCCAGATTTTTATTATTGTAAGTGTATAAAGCATGCTATTATAATTGAATTAATTTTACTATGTATTTTTTTATGTATATATGAATATTTAAACGAGTGTATTTTTTTATGAAAAAAAATAATATTTAAGTTAATTCGCTGTTCTTTTTATTTCACTCCCCCACGTCCCATTACCTGTGCTTTACGCACCCTCTTTAATCACTAAATATGACATTATAATGTGGTACCAAAAGGCGTTAATTATGAATGCATTGAATCTGTCAGCAGGGTGATGAATGACGGATTAAATGACATATTAAAATGTATATAAACGTATCAAACGAGCTATCTCTTTATGTCCTGATTGTTCGTGTCAGCTTTTAAAACCAGTTGATTACATTAAATATCAGGGATTAATTATTGTCAAAAATCTGCGATGGAAGGTACAGGTCTAATCGCTGGTTTCCAGACTAAGTATGCTGTGTCATGTATTTTGCTCACTTACGAACATCCTGGATATTAGCACTCTCAAAACAGCGTATTTTGCACTTTTCCAAATCAGAAAGCATAGGCAAAATAGTGTAAATAGTATAAAATTTTGAATTGGTCAACTATATTATGCAAATCCCTCTCCTCCACTCCTCCACTCTATTTCCTAATCCCTTATCCTTCTTACAAGCTCTTTTTTTCTCATGTCTTATATAATATATTCCGTTCAAGAAACTGATATTCAACGTATTTTACTTTCTATAAAAACCAAATCTATGGGCAGTGATCAGCTGAGTATGAGATTGATACACTTTATTTTTCCTATTATCTTACCAGTTATTACTCACATTATAAACTTTTCTTTAAATACTGGAGATTTTCCTGAAGCTTGGAAAAAAGCATCTATTATACCACTTCCCAAAATTTCTTTACCAGTTTCTGTCAAAGATTACAGACCCATATCTATTCTTCCAATTTTTTCTAAAGTCATTGAACGAGTTGTATATAATCAGCTAAATAATTATCTATTGTCAAATAATCTTCTTGATCCCAATCAATCAGGTTTTCGTGCGGGTCATAGTACAACTACCGCTTTAATCAAGGTTACAGATGACATTAGATACGCAATGAATAACAAAATGATAACCTTGATAACATTACTCGACTTCAGTAGCGCTTTCAACTCTGTGGATTTCGATCTTTTGTTGGCTAGACTTAAAACACTAAATATGACACAACCGGTTATAAAATGGTTCGGATCGTATTTACGAGCTAGACAACAGTGCATCAAAACACCAGATCATTAATCGGAATGGGTCGATATTGCCGCTGGAGTACCTCAAGGTGGAGTTTTATCACCATTACTATTTTCCCTGTTTATTAATCCGATTGCAGATTGTCTCAATTGTTCATATCATCTCTATGCAGATGATTTACAATTATATCTTCATTGCAGACCTGAAAACACCAGCAAAGCAATAGAATCGATGTCTAAAACACTAAATTGCGTGTCAACATGGACAAAAGAGTATGGTTTACTAATAAACCCGTCTAAAACACAAATTATGTTTGCAGGTAGTCAAAGATTGCTTAGTAAGCTAGACATACCTTCACTTAATCCTCTTATTGTCAATGGTACCAATATCCAGTACAGGAAATCCGTAAAAAATCTAGGAGTACAAATGGATGAACATCTCTGCTGGCGAGCTCATACTAATGAATTAAGCCGCAAAATATTTTTCAGTCTACACTCACTTAGAAGGTTGCAAAAATTCTTACCCATTAGTACTAAATGCACTCTTGTACAAGCATTACTACTACCCATTCTAGATTACGCTGATGTTTCCATGACTGATTTAAGCTGTGATCAACTCGATAAACTTGAATGACTTCAGAATACATGCATAAGGTACATTTTTGGTCTTAGGAAATATGACCACATTTCTGATTATCGTAGGCAACTGAAATGGCTCAAAATTAGACAGCGGAGAGACTATCACTCCCTCTCACTTCTGTTCAATGTACTTCATAGTCCTAACGCTCCTATATACCTGTCTGAAAAATTTCAACGCTTATCAGTTCATGGTTTACCTCTTCGTTCTCATTCTCAAGGCACTCTCTTAATACCCATACACAATTCCTCTTTCTTCTCTAACTCATATAGTGTCCATGCGGCTCGACTGTGGAATCATCTCCCATCCACCATCAAAGATGTTACTACATTATCTCTGTTTAAATCACGTCTGAAGAAACATCTCCTTTCTCTTCCTTAATCTCTCCTCCTTTCCTTTTTCCTCTTTCCTCTTTCCTCTTTTTTCCTTTTTCCCATTGAGTAATAGTTTCGATTTAAGGTAATTTATAAACAAATACGTTTATTTCTATTTTTATATATCTTTAAATTTTTAATCTTTTTTTTCTATTGAATATGTTCTGTAACTTGAATTATAAAAATAAAACTTTTATTTTATTGGTTGGTTGGAGGAAATTGCCATTTGGCAATAAGCCCGCCAATGTACAAATAATCATTATGTACAAAAAGTTAAATAAAAAATAAAAAAAAATATTATTTTTCTCTTTACTGTGTAACGTGTTCTCTCATTATATTTGTGAAAAACTTTAACTGGATGTATGTACTATTTTTTTATATTTTGTATTCTTATACTACAACTGTTGTTTTTCCTTAATAAATAAAAAAAAAAAAATTAAATCAATGTATGACAGGGTTAGGTGAAATCAGACGAGAGTGCAAATCTGACTCAAGTATAATTGATAATTAACATATTACAACAGAGATGGAGAACATTTAAGAAAAGGTAATATAGAAGTCTAGGCATCTACAGGGCTTATGACCTGTCAATGGCTGGTTTAAGTGGCCACTTTACACACTGTGTAACATTCACCATTCTGCCTATATTTGAACATCTATATTCCTTCAATTCTTTCATCAGTTGATGTTTGTGAAGTTAAAGAGCTGAAACCTTTATTTATGCGGGTGAGATTCATCCAATTGAATTATTTCACCTACATACTAGGCAACGCCTGAAATATTATTTTTTCAATTTCTATACTTCTTCATGGACCAGGTAATTTATCAACAAAATGTTAATATAAACAGCTCCCCAGGGAGTTGAATCCAGTCCTGTCTACAAAAATTTGGACAAACTCAAAATATTGATGATATATTGCATTTGCGAAAAAGCTGAATTGGTTCATTCGTATGAATCTCACCCACAAGATAAAGGTTTCAGCTTTTTTACTTCACAAAAGGCAACAGATGGAAGAGTTGAGGAAATGTGTATGTTTAAACATAGTCAGAATGGTGAATGTTACACAGTATATAATGTGGCCACTTAAACCAGCCAATGACAAGCCATAAGCCCAGTAAATACCTAGACTTCCATATTCCCTTCTCTAAATGTTTTTCATCTGTTGCAACAAATTTAGATTTTAATAACTCCCTAGGGAAGAAAGCCAGCCTGTCTAAGAGCATTTGGATATGCTCAAAAAATTTATTAAAAAATATGTATAAAACAGTAAATACTTAAATATTGTTAAAAATGTTAAAATCACTGTTTGTAGAGTGTCACTTAAATCATCATTTAATTTGTGGTTAAAATTCATGAAATCCGTATATCCAATTTTGATTAAGGGCTGCTATGAGCGTGAGAGAAAAAAGTGCAAATAAATGCGGCAATATTTCCGGTTCACAAGGCTTCGCACGCCCCGAAATGAGAGATTCAGTTTAATAGAGCCTTCGTAGACTCGGGGTGACAGAATATTCACTGGAACGGAAAATTACCCCTATATAATTTACAGCGAGAAACCGACTGCCCACCCCTTTCGACCACCTCTAGCTCGAGCATTGAGGGTCGATTTTTAAAAGATAAAATAAGGTCTTTTTAGTAGAATACGGTCTCTTGAATTCACATCTCATGTCTGTGGATGTCTGTCTGTCTTGATAGTTCTGGTAATTTAGCGACCAAGCCGCTCCGCTCCATCTTGTCGGCTGTCGTCCACGCGACCTTGTCCCTTCGACACTTCCCAGGAGGATAGTTTTCTCCAAACTATCAGAGTTCCTTCAGGAAATATGTCCAAAGAACTCCGAGATTCTTTTCTCGCACATGGATATTAGTCAGTAATGGGTTACGTTTTGTAAAATGGCAGTTTTTAAGGTGATTTTAACGAAAATATGAAACTAATTATTCATGGATGGCGCTTTTATAATTTTTAATTGAAAAATTCTATTTTTACGCTTATTTTCAATGGAAATTTTACAAAACTTGGTTTGTAGAAACTTTACACTATATTGATATTGAGGAAACCAATATTTTGTAAAAGATACGGCGATAAGCATGTTCATTATTGTTCATTGTAATTGCTCAAATGCTTAGCATGTTTTTAAGCACGTCGATAGTTATTTGTGGTTGAGCTACTGGAATCGTAAATAAACAACGAATTAATGGTGTAATATGGTATTATATTTATCCGCCTGTGTCGTTCAAAGGTCGATGACGTCATTTGGATTCCAGACACGTTTTTCTGTTGCCATTAGACCACTCTTCCCGGATCGCATTATGACTTATGACTTATGTATGACTAACGCAGGTACTAAAACATGTGTAATACAATAAACCTAGGTCAATGCTGAAGTCATGTAGAAATATATAATAGGGCACACGTGGCTACCTTGAAAATCGTTTGTAAGTTTCAATTATATTTTTTAATTCAAAATGTACCAATGAAACTAGTGGTACTTATAAAAAATGTGAATATTTTATACAAATTCAGTTACTCATTAATTTCAAAATTTGAAAATATTATTAAAGTATATCTTTAACCAATAAGTACGGACACTCTAACTTCATGTAATAATTTAAAAAAAATTATATATTTTTTCTTTTACAGATTACATTATGTATAGATAACTTCGAATTCATTTCCATACCTTTTTAGCCTGTATTGTGTATATTTTGTAATTTTTCAACCCTTTTCATACTATTTTAATTTGTATTATTTAGTTACAATACATGTTATTTTTAATTCTTATTCACACACTTTTCAATAATTCTGTGCTTTAGTGTTTTTTAATAATTAATTAAGAATCTCGAAAAAAATTACATAAAATAAATGCTCACATAAATGATGAACGACTAACTGAAATTGAACATGTTAAATATTTAGGACTAACGATAGATAGACAATTGACATGGAAAATTCATATCAACAATTTAATTAGTAAAGTGGCGACTTTATTGAGTATTAAAAAAAAAACAAATATCTAATGTATGAAGCCTATGTAAAAACTAAAATATGTTATACGTAACTACTATGGGGAACAGGATATCAAAATGACATAAACAGACTACAAAGACAACAAAATAAAATATTAAAGTTAGTATATGACCTTCCCTATCTAACTGCAACTAGTGAACTTTTTAAACAAACTTTGCAATTAAATATAACTCTTTCAACTAGAATCATTAAATTTTTTTCATAAATTAGCCACTAATGTAATTTTAGACGAAGAACTAAAACTTGTAAAAAATTGTAGTCAACGTGGACATAATACGAGAATATCAGAAAAATATCATATCCAACTTTCTAAAACAAGACAAGGACAGTCGAGACTAATAAACCAAGGACTGAAATTATACAATAAACTACCAGACAAAACTAAACAAAAGACTCCGACAAACTTTTCAAAAGATGCGAAATATATTATTTTGAACAACAGAGTATGAATAAAAAATGTATTTATTATTTTTGTAAAATGAATGTAATAATCAGTAAGGGTTAAATTATAAATAAATTTTCAAATAAAAAAATAAAAAATGTGCCATATATTTTTTAATGTATTAATTTTTACTTAAAGATTACACAACAATCTTAGTAATAAATATTCATAGCAGTTGCCAAGATATAAATTATTTAAGTACAATTTCCAACGCCGCTTACATCACAGAAACGGGCGCGTCAAGGCAGGGTAGGCTTTTTTTTAATTATTTCATAATAGATGTGACGTATGTAGGTAAATGTATGTTTTATTAATCTGTTTGTTATTTACAGTTACTCGATTTCATAAAAAAATTGTAAATGTATATAATCAAAGAAAACGATAAAAGAAAATTCTTGTCCTATTTTTTATCCAATCTCCGATAAAAACATATTTATTTCACATTGCAAGGTCCTCAGAGTAATAATGCGTGAACCTATAGAGAAACCCTATCACCATGTTTTATAGAACGCAAGCGAAGTTGGTTTGTTGGTTAGCAAACAATTGGTGGCCATTTTTTTTTGTATGACAACATAAACATAACGGTTCAATCGGATGCTTTTGTAGCTGTGCTTTGCTTTGTTTGTAAATAACTTGGATATTTACGTTATAATAAATAAAAATCGACTATGGTGAATTGCAGTATGTTTGGTTGCAGCAGTAGGAGTGTCAAAGGTGTTAAAGGAGTCAGTTTTCACAGGTAATTGATTTCGAATATTTTTCCATGATTTACATTGATTTTTGGCATTTATTGTTTCGACCCATGTATTGTGCTGCTTAAAAACTTTCTTTATATCGACATATCTACTTAAGATACTATTTTTTCTCAATTTGGGAGATAAATGTGTGAATTAAAGTATGTTTACTGTTGATAATGAAAGTTGATTACGGGCAATATGTTGAGGCCGTACTAGGCATCCATAAAAAGTTTTATCGAGTAGAGGTCGATTCAAATTTTACTCGAAAATAGCAATGTTAACCTTGAAATCGCATCTTAAATGATGTGTCTAAATTTCAGGTCGCTACGACTCACCATTTCGGAGATGTGACGGACAAAAAAACAAACTCAACAGAGGACTTTGGTTTCATGGAGTTGGGATTTATGTATCAATAAATGTAACATAAGTATATTGTGAAAAAAATGAATAAATAAATAAAAAATGAACACACACATGTTTTTTCAGTTTTAAAAAATAAATATAGGCAAATTATAGAAAAATAAATTGGAATAACCCTGCAATAATAAATACATCGGTACATATTTAACAATATTTACAATGCAAATGAATATTCATTTGGCGATTCTCGATCTGAGTACGGCCTATTGTTTTGCTGCGAACTGTAGCTAACTTAATACCCAATAGTCATAGAATGGTTTTCCTACGTTTGGGCTCCTCTATAGCTTGGCGCATTATTACTGAGGCAAGGTCCGAAATATAACGTTTGTCTTGGACAATCGTTTTAAAAGTTTGAAAAATATTCGTCATACAAGAACCATACTCTAATGAAAATGGAGTTGAAGGTGTCTTACCTTTTCTTGCTCTGCAACCTTGTCTTGTAGTTCTCCAATACCGGTAATCCTTGGTTCATTTTCCTCACTCACAAATCCACCAAAAATATTTTCATAATCACTTATCGTGTACGGTACCCTTACTCTTGCATACAAAGGAGATATTTTCGAATTTCTTCTGTCAATATCGCTTCCACTGTCAAATGGTGACATAGGACTTATTATACCACTGTCAGTATCAGATATGTTTTCAAAATACACAGAATGATCTGGTACATCAGTTTTGATGACGTTTATAGGTGTTTTATCATTCCGGGCATCAAATCCAGAATCTGGATCATAAATTACATAGTTGTCTTTATCAAAACGTACACCGTGTTGTGAAGTTACAGTGTACTTCTTATTTGGACTTAAATGCAGAAATCTATTTTCCGAATCAACTGGAGTTTTTGGAAGCCTCGATGGAATTTTAGAAATGACACCATATTTCTTTCTGTCGTTCTTGACTCCATATTGGATTTTGACATATTCGTTACTTTTAGTATCTTCAGACTTATCCTTAAGTAGAGACATAATACTGCTTTTTGATTCCTTTGTTCCTTTGACAAACATATTTGATTTTGTTAGCTCTTTTGTTCTAGCTGGTGAAAAACTAAGTCTAAGTTTTGGAATTTTAAGTTTTGTTTCTTTGATTACAGCCTTTACTGCTGCTTCATCTTTAGATTCACTATTAGTGCCATTTATTTTATTACTTGAAAATTTGTTTATCAACACACTTCCATCGCGGGAATTTTTACGTATGTCAGCTGTCTTTTTTTGATTTGTAATAATTATTTCAGTATTTAATGAATCTGGTGTAAATAGTGTTGCTGTTTCAGGGTATACTCTTCCACTCTTATCAATTAGAAATTTGTGGTCTTTTTCCAGCGATTCAGAACAAAACAGTGATGTTGGTTTAGAAACGACGTTTTTATATATAGGATTTTCTACAATTTTACAATTGGACTCAGAAATTTCAATTTGTAAAACTTCATCATCAACAACCGACTTACAGTCAATTTTTACCTTTATAGCGTCATCAATTTGTGCATTACCTTTTTTATTTTTTTCATCTTCGATTTCATTGCTTCTCTCACTGGTCATTTGTACACCGTTTGCATCAAGCGACGCCTTTCTATCCTTGGACTTACAATCTTCTATAACATCAAGATTGATTATTTGATGGCAAGAAAGTGCGTCTCCGCAAGAATTTGGTCTTCTTTTGACAGTGCCAGTTTTTGCAGAAGGAGAATCCCAGTCCAAATTTGCCACAGATGACGACATGGCAAGGAAACAAGAATGTTTTGGACTACCCATTTTATCACACATTTTGTTTTTCTGTCAACACTTGTTTTAGAACACTTTCTTCTTGAAAAACACTAATGATTTGTACATTTTGATCACTTTATTTGTTCACTATTTTATTTTCTATTCCATTTAATTAGTTCAAAAGAAACAAGACCCTGCAACCAAATTAATGAATTGAGAATCTTATTTCAAACAACTTACAAATAAGATTAATCAAAGCACTCCACACTCCACGCTCCACGCTCCACGCTCCACGCTCCACGCTCCACGCTCCACGCTCCACGCTCCACGCTCCACGCTCCACGCTCCACGCTCCACGCTCCACGCTCCACGCTCCACGCTCCACGCTCCACGCTCCACGCTCCACGCTCCACGCCCCACGCTCCACGCTCCACGCTCCACGCTCCACGCTCCACGCTCCACGCCCCACGCTCCACGCTCCACGCTCCACGCTCCACACTTCACACGCCACACTCCACATACCACACTCCCCACTACACACTTCACACTCCACACGCCACACTCCACATACCACACCCCACTCCACTCTCCAAATTCACAAAATTATAGCAAAAACTTATACGAATAATCTGTAAATAAAATCTTTATAAAACAACTTTTAAGCACTTATTTTTTCTACACACCGGTTTCAAAGCTAAACAATTTCTTTGTCAAGGTCTAATTAACTAAGTAACAAATATACATTGATAAAGAAGCTTGTGTAGCTATGAAACCAATCGGTAGAAAAAAAAAACAATATATTATATTACTATTCCCTTTCCGCACCTAATGGTGCATAGGGCACTGCATCGGCACACCAATCGCAGCGTATCTTGATCTCGGAAGAGGTCTCGGGTTCGATTCCCGGCATGGTTAATATGAAATATTTATTTAAAAGGGTATTTTTACACTAGAATATTTCATAGTCCCTGGACTGGTACCTAAAGCGTAAGACTAATCTCTCTACCTTCATGTTGATCACAAATTGATCGAGATATGCTGCGATTGGTGTACCAATCCAGTGCCCCATGCACCATTAGGTATGAAGAGAGAATGATGATGATGATTTTTTTAAGTTTTGTAGTTTTGAAAATCTCCACCCAAACTTCGAAAATAAAATTTTCGCGCCCGCGACGTACAAATTCAAGTCGGTGAGTTTTTCCGATATCAAAAAATTGAACCACAATTAAAATAAATAATTATTTCCGATAAACCTTAAAATACGCTAAACGTCTAAAATCAGGGCAATCCCGAAAACCGGAAGTCTTTCACGACAACATAACGACGCCATAATTGATTGGTGATTGTAAACACGTGTTCACATGAACCTGTGACGTTTCAAAATATTTCCTTTAAAAAACATTTTTTTTAAATTTTTGAATACATTTTCGATAAACTTCGCCGCGTAACTAAAGGCTCTATTTTTTACCGAGAGTAAGAAAACATTTTTATTTAAATTTTCCCGTATCACTGAACTTCTTCATTGGTGCCGTGTTAGGTAAACATTTTTTTGGGATAATTTTTATATCATAGCAACATGTGAGCACAACTTTATAATAAATAATTATTGGTTCTTCGTGTTAATAATTACTGTCCTTCATCTCTGTTGTAATATGTAAATATTAATAACTCACAAGAGTTAAATCCAGTTCCTGTCTACAAAAATTTGGACAAACTCAAAATATTATTGATAAAAAAATAGGTCCAAGAATATATTGTAAAATTAAAAAATATTTTCAGGCGTTGCCTAGTATGTAGGTGAAATAATTTAGTCAGAATCTGACCCGCATCGATAAAGGTTTCAGCTCTTTTACTTCACAAAAATCAACAGAAGGAACGTAGATGTTCAAATATAAGCGAGTGGTGAATGATACACAGTGTTTAAAGTGATCTTAGAACAGGCTGTGTCATGTTAGATGGAGACTATCATAAACAGAGAACACTCCGTTTTCATTTGACATTAATTGGTTTCATATAGATTCCCTGTTATTAAGTATGTTTATTATTTTTTTGCAATAAAATTTATAAATGAAAGAAATAAAAAATAAGACTTGTAATGCCTAGACTTGTATTTTTTCTTCTATATAGTGTCCTTCAAATATGTTGTAATATATTAAAATAATAATTTATTCACTTTATTTCACAAACAGGTTTAGTTCTTATAAAACTCGCAAATAAATTATTTAAACACTCTTTTCAATTGGAAACTTGTACAAGATGCGTCTTCATTCATACTGGCAATTTCCTGAAACCACCAGCCCTTATATAAGCTCGCTTTCCGTACATTTTGCCCGAGCAGTTTTCCAGCATTTCCCAGCTGACTAGACACAATGTGACGGATAGGAGATTCTGAGTCACTTTGGAAAATTGCTATGTTCGGACAATTCGTTCGCGCGTTGTGGTCGCGATTTCAGTATGAATCAAATAACAGTGGAAATTTCAGCCCGAGAAGGAAATTCTGTTTTCAGGAAGTACCGGGTCAACTAAAATAAATGTATTTATTTATTTATGCTTTATTAATTTCGTTTATAACATCTCAAAACTAATGAAAACATGCAATATCACTTTAATAAAAACGTATTTTTGAAACTGAAACAAACTATATGTATGGCAGACCGGGGTTTTTTTTTAATTTAAAAAAAATATATATTTGGACCTCTGTATTTAGTAGTCTTAAGTGTCATATACAAGGCTAAGGTACTCGGAAAAAATCGTTTTTGTTTGTCTTGGAAATGGGATGTTCGATCACTGATTTTGATTTATTACCTTTATGAGTCCAATCACCATTGTTGCAAAGTTCAAGAACGATGGCGCGTGATAACCACTTTTAACTACAGTGTGGATATCCGTTAAGGATATTCCATCTTTCCTGCATTCTGCTTCAAGATTATGGCGTTGCAAACTGAAAAATGGGCACTGAAATAACAGATGTTCGATACTCTGTGAAGAAATACCATCGCATTGACAATAGTCATCATTTCTTAATTTAAACATATGTTGGTAACTTCTCATAGCTCCGTGTCCGGTAAAAATTTGGGTCGTTTCGAAAGTACAAAGTTTGCTGCATCAGCCAGCGTTGGGGAAAACATTTTAGTGATTTTACCTGTAGAAGAAGCGCGGTAATGATCCTCCCAACGCTGCTGCGTATTTTGTTTTATACAGCGTTTAGCAAAGCTAAGGGGAAATTCTGAGAAGAAAGGTGCCGTTCTTTTACAAGTGGGTTCATAACTATGCGCGGGTTAAGTGTACCGTCTCGATATGTACATATGAAGAAAGCGTTCATAATCGCAGCACTGGGCTTAAAGTCTATCACTGGCTAGTTTATATGTCCGCTTTCCACAATGTGTTACATTCACCATTCTGCCTACATTTACCCGTATGCTATATGCATGCCGAAAACAGTATAGTGATTTACAACAACAACAACAACAACGCCGGATAGAACGCTACATCACTCTTGGCATACAGATCTCGCTTCCTCTACATTCATACATCTTCTCATGCACGCGCGCCGCTTATTCCGACTTTTAACATGTCCATCTTCAAGTATTTGTTGGATTTGGTCATGCCATGTCTTTCTCCGTCTTCCTCTATTTCTGCATCCATCAACATTCGCATTGTAAATATTCTTAGCCGTTCTTTCGCTATCCATTTGCTCTACATGTCCAAACCAGTGCGAGCTCCTTTCTTGATTTTGTCGATAGTGCTTGTCTCAGTCTTACAGAATGTACGGATCTCAACATTTGTGCATCTATCGTACATAGTTTTACCACACATTCGCCTGAGAGATCGCATTCAGACAGCATTCAGCCCACTTTCATCCCTGTTTTTCCAAGTCCAAGTATAGTGATTTAAAAACAAAATAGATGGAAGTTTTGTTTCAGGCACCCTGTAGTTCGCCTCTGTGACTCATAGCTCTTGTAGATACCATAGGAAAAACAACGAGATAGAGTAAACATGTCTTCTCTCTCTAGTAACATTTTCTAATAAGAACGTTAAAATATGGATTCTTGAACGTACCTACTTGACAATATACTAAAAATAGAGTATCTTCTTTAATATGTATTTTTTATATATTTTAACACTTGAATTACAATAGCCTAAAATATAAAAAGGATTACCTAAGAACTCAAAAGTGGTGAGCGATATTATGAATACGTTTTTACCTTTTCAAACCTGAATGAATTCCTTCGCATATAAAATACATTTTTTATTTCTGCGTGTACTAAAGGAATTATGGTGGTGTTTGTTACCTACTAAACGTAGGGGTAATGTCAACTGCCTAGTAGGTTCCACATAAATTGCTAAATATTTATCCGCGTTGATATCGTTCCGTAAAAATCGTCTCGTGAGAACGTTTTTTACTTCACGCTCGTTTTGGATAAATCTTCAGACTAACATGGTATGTATAATGCACAGATAGAGTAAAAGATTGTGCTTACAGTTTTATTATCTTTTATTAATACGAAAGATACAATATATAAACTTAAGAAATCTTAATATAATAGAGAATGGAAATACTTAAAATAACTCAAGGAATCTAATTTGTAAAACGTAAAATAAAGCAGTTGAGAAAAAGTATGAAATCGTAACAATTAAAATTAAATCAAGTTTTTGTCTAAAAAACGTGTGTCACCGAACACAGCCAAAACGCTTCTCTTGGAGTCCGTCGCTCGGACCTGGCGGGCGACGTCGCGTGTGACGTCTATAGTGTTGCCACAGAATTTTTTATTTTTTTGTACTTTTAATGTTTTTCATCTTTTAAACAAGAAATTAATTAAGTTTAATTTTTTATAAACAATGGGTTTCAAACTGATATCCATCTACAAAATTTATTTTAAAAAAAATATTATCTTACTATATGTGTTTATTTAATAAAATTAATTTTATTTTTTGAATTATTAATTTTTAAAAAATATTTATATTGTAGATTTAATGGGGGATTCACTTCGTGGTTTGTTATCTCAAAAGGCATAAAACAGGGATGTGTAATGTCTCCATGATTGTTTATTCTATACATGGAAAACTGTATGAATGATAGGTGTTGGAGCAAAAATGGATAATGTTTCAGTAAGCTGCTGGTTGTACGCTAAAGATGCTTTTAGCAAGCAGCAAGGAGGATTTGCAATACATAGTCTCTAGAATGTTCTTATGATGTATGCCTGGAGAGCGAATTGGTGATGAACGAAAGTAAGTCAAAAGTGATGGTATTTGAAAGGGGAAGTGAGGTTACTGATTGCATAATAAATTTAAACAACGAATGTCTTAAACAAGTAAAAAAAATGTGTATCTGGAAGGCATGTTTTCAAGAGATGGAAGAGTAGAAAAATATGTTGAAAGGAGAGGGAATGCGGGCAACTAAATGAACGGCGCACGAAGCAGAATAATTGCTAATAAAAATAGGTCAATCAAAGCTAAACTGGCAGTGTATGGAAGTGAAACATGGAACTAGCCGAGGAAGGATGATAGCCGAGTGAACGCGGTTGGAATACAATCTCTTAGACAAATATGTGGGAAATCGAATATTTTGACTCGTATGAAGACTCTTCTTCCTTTCATAGTTTAACTTCCCTTCCTAAACGTAGAAGCATTTCTGATCTGTCTTTCCTCTTCAAAATTTTAAACAATTTTATTGATAGTCCATATCTCTTGGAGCGTATTTCAATCAATTGTCCCGTAAAGTCAACACGACAAGTTATTTTTTTTTATAATTCACTGCCCAAAAAAATTATGTTCAAAACTCGTTTATTTATCGTAGCTGCTCCAAATTTAATTAACTTTGTCCCCATTTAGATATTTTTCATATAAAATTTTGTGACTTCAAAAAACAACTTTTTGAAACAAAGTAAAATGAAACATTTGTCAGTGTGTAATAAGTTTATTTTTATTTTATTATAATATCAAAATTTTGAATTGGTCAACTATATTATGCAAATCCCTCTCCTCCACTCCTCCACTATATTTCCTCATCCCACATCCTTCTTACAAGCTCTTTTTTTCTCATGTCTTAAATAATATATTATTTTTCTCTTTACTGTGTAACGCGTTCTCTCATTATATTTGTGAAAAACTTTAACTGGATGTATGTAGTATTTTTTAGATAATTTTTTTTAGAGACTATCCTAAACCAAGAACATTCCGTTTTCATTTTCTATTCACTAGTTTTATATAGATTCTCTGTTATTAAATATTTAAACTTATTTGATACAATAAATTAATTAAAAAAAAGTTGAGTAGTTAATAAAAGTTCTTTTAAGTTTTGATTTAAAAAAATAACCTAAATTATTTGCTTAAAATATAATAAAATGATTTAAGATGCAAGGTGCACCCGAAGCGTGTACCTAGAATTTTTCCCGATGTGGCGTTGTCTCGGTTTTACAACATTACTCTTCTAATATCACAGCTGACCGGCTACCCCTGCACGCCTCATCCCCCGCCAAACCTCGATGAAAATCACCCTCGCTACAATATAAAAGGTCGTGCATCAGTTTCAGAAGGCCGAGATATGTGTCTCAGCTCCAATATCACTTCCTTTTCTGGGACAGTGGTGGTACAAACTACTTGCTTTGAAGTCTGGAGATCAACTCCTCAACTACCAGATAGCTCCCTTATTTATTTGGTTTTTTAATTTATTTTGTTCATTAACGCCCAAAAGGCATTTACAAAAAATAAAAATGAAATACATGCTAACAGACTAAATAATAAACACAGAATATACAGAAAAAAATATGTGAAATTAGTTAAAAAGGATATAATAAAAAGTTTTACAAGTAAAAAAAAAAAAACAATAATAACAAAGATATGCACGAAAAAACAGTAAGCATATAAACAAAAAATGCAAAGATATAAGCTTATGAAATAAATTCTGTAAAGCGAACAATAAATTAAGTGTTACGGTAAGCAAGAAAGACATTTTTAAGTTAAACTAATAAACAAGCAAGCATATATTATCAACAAAAAAAATAGAAATAAAAATATGTATCTATGAAATGCGTATTTGCCAAAACTACAATGCAATTTGATATAATAGTAAACAATAAAAAACAAGCATAAGGTAATAAAAATAAACAAGTTAGTATTTTTTTAATTTATGGAATTGAATTGTCAATGATAGTTTGACGAGCAGTTACAAATAAAAAATGACGAGTCATATGCCCTCCAAATTCCTATGTCAACTTATCTGGGGACAACTGGCCCTTGAACCCATTTTAAGATTCCCCAATGCAATATAGCGCCATTTTAATGTAACAAAAGAAACAATAATCGCAAGTGTTTGTTACATTTAAACCCTGTACCATTTCTCCACCCCCCGGGGTATACTAACAACCCCCTAAAGTTTAGCTGATCTTAAGTCTTACTCACCCTAAATAAAATTCCCTTAACACATTAAGCGACGAATATATAAAAATATACATTTTTTAAATCGGTACAATAATAAATTTTTTAAAAATTGGTGCACCAAATACTTTATAAAGTTTTTTGTTGCGTTAAAGGCGCGAAATAAGTAGACACGGTATTCTGTGGGCGTAACTACTGATATGAAGTAAAGTATTAAAATATGTAATTTAATGTTTACCCTTTGAAAAAGAAGTAAGGTTTACTTTAAACAAACTATTAATACTATCTTAAATACGAAAATACAGATAATCATGCATAAATATAGGTGAAAATGCTAAAAAAGAGCTTCTTCTTATTCTGAATAATGGGATACAGTACTACATAAGCTATTTATTTATTTATTTAAATACGACACATTTCTGCCATTTACATATATGTGGTATAAAGAGTGCTTAAAAATAAAAATAAGAAAAAAAAAATCGAGTATGAAATATTAATATACTCGTACTGTACACATTATTAATTACTTGAAATACATATATATTTTAAAGAAATTATACAATAACAAAATACATTAATCAATCAAATTATAACTATTCCAACCCAATCTTCTGAAGATGATTTGCTCTTTTTGATAAAAATATGTTGGTCACTTTATTTTTTAAGTTAGGCAGAGATAAACTAAATATATCAAAATGTGATGCATATTCATTCCCGGTATTCTGCAATCTAACAATAGGTGAGTTATATTGAGCTACCGTTCGACAATTTTGACAATAAAATATTGTAGATGTTCTGCTTAATCTAGGTGGTACATAGAATGAAATCAATTTCAGTAGATCAGGGGTATCAAACATTGGTTTTATTATTTTATATAAAGTCGTAAGATCGGTCGATGTTCTTCGTTCTTGCAATTTAGTTAATTTAAGAGAGTCTAAAATTTTGTTATAATTTAATTGATTAGTAGAAAAACCCATCTTAAAATTAATATATCTAAGAAATTTATTCTGAATTCTCTCAATAGAATCTGAGAAAGTGATTTGATAAGGTAAGGTGACCATATTGGAGAATTATAATCTAGTTGGCTTCTAACTAGAGATGTGTACAGATATTTTAATGTGTTTATATTATTAAAATCTTTTCCGGTTCTAAGTACAAATCCTAATAATTTTACAGCTTTGTTAGATATTTTAATATTGACGCCATTTCAACCTGTGTCAAGGCCTACTAATAATATCATGAAAATAAACATATTTGGCTGATTTATATAGCGCCACTTACATCCTAACTAAACTAAAGTGACATATTATATTTTCTGGTTATTTTCTGATTTGAGGGTATGATAATCTAAAAAATGAGATTTTAGTTGGGATCTTAACTGACTAGGACTGTCGATGATTCGTAAGTTTAAAGGCAATTGGTTCCAGGCAGAGGGGCCGGCAACGGCAAAACCACGTTCTCCAAATCTAGTGTATGGCGAGCGCCGGATTTCGACAAGTTTTCCTCTTCCTGCATCAAATGCTAACCAAAGAATAAATTTTCTTTGGACATACATTTTGCCTAATACAAAGGTTCAATAGGTATCTTGGAGTCATTTCATGAAAGGAATTGAATACTGTCCAGCAAAGCTTGTATTTTATTCTTTCTGGGCTTTTTAACCAGTGCAAATCTCGAAGATGTTGTGAGATGTGAGAATATTGTTTTACTCCCGTAATAAGCCTTGCTGTTGCATTGAAAACAGATTGAATTTTATTAGTTTGGTATTTTGGGAGATTTGTGTATATTATATTACAGTAATCTAGACGTGAAACGACATAAGCATTTACAAGAGCTTTAGTTGCGTCTATAGAAATATTTCTCCGCACGGATTTGATCTGTCGAAGATGAATAAAACCAGCACTTACCGTTTTATTGCCCTGAGAATGAAGAGAAAGATCTGAATCTAAATGAGCACCCAGTAGTTTAACATTTATACTAGGGGTAAGATCACAACCTGTGATTGAAATTGGAGATCGGTCTAAAAGCTGTCGTCGCTTTTTTGTCACTGTCAATAGAAGCTCAGTTTTAAATTGATTGAGTTTGAGTCTGTTTGATGATATCCAGTAATTGACGGTTTGGATGCATCGAGGCGATTTTTCAAATTGTTTATATCTTGAGGAGGGCAGTAAAAATAGATTTGTTGATCATCCGCATAACAGTGAGAAAGTAACCCGAATGAGTGAATAATTTTGGACACATCGTTAATGAACAGTGAAGAGCATATGACCAGTACTAGTAGTAGGCCTGGAACCTGTGTAGATCTATTATGACGGATTCTTGTCAATTAGTTCTCGCCCTCCGAGCCTTAGGGTTTGAAGAACTTGGCTTTTTAGTGGAGGGCGAGTGTTCTCAAATAGCTAAATCTCCCTTTCCAAGCACAGACCCTTAAATTATTTGGTGGAAGGCTATTTGGTGGAAGGCTATTTGGTGGAAGGCATTAATAATTAGGCTATTTGGTGGAAGGCATTAAAATACTTACGCAAAGTAAAATAAGAAATTTTTACCAAAAAGAAAATATTATTTCTACAGTCTGTCGGACGCGAACTAAGTATTTAAACATTTAAATGTATAAATATTCAAGTTTGTCAGTGAAAATTCTTGATGGAAGTTTATTGTAATTTGTAATAGAAATAAATGACAAATTATACTTTCATCCACATTGTATTTTTGCCGTGTACTCTAATAAAAAAGTAAAAAAAATAAATAATAAAAAATCATGTCCAGTATTTATTCGATCAACTACCGTCGTGAGGGTGTTGAGATGATGGCCGATTTCTTTCATCAGATATTCGCGTATTATACATAATAGTAAGGGTGGTTTAGATTGGCCAAATATCCCCGTATTTCTTATGGGGTGCCTCATCCTACATCTTTTATCCTCCTCCTCGACTCGAGCCCTAAGGGTGAATCATCACTTCTCTTATTCGCACGTCACTAAACTAAAGGTAGGCAAAACTATTTACAGAGGCGAAGAAAATCTTGCGTAATTAATTATGGAAATTTAGAACTTTACTTGTTTTTATTGTTGAGCACACAGTGCTATGTTAATATGATAAATATAAATTATTACGAAAAAACATTATCATATTTCCATGTCCGCTCCATAGTTGGAGCATATGGCACATCCTTCCAGGTTAGGTTCGCGTCCCGTAGTCCTGACATAAACTGAGGACGAACACTCAGCAGCGAATATCCAGGACGTCCAGAACGTCGAGAACCTGATGGCTTGTTTAAATTAGGCAAGCGTGGTTAAGGCTCTCAGGAGACGTCCGGAGTATATGGCCTAGCCAACCGTATCGCCTCCGCTTGAAGATAGTCGTCACTGGAGTTTTTTACGTCCGTTCACTTATTACTTAATTTCTTACAAAGTCAAACTAACACTCACCCAAGATTTTTCTAAACCCAACACCGCCCTTATAACATAGACATAATAATATATTACAATATTTTGAGTTTGTCCAAATGTTTGTAGACAAAGGACTAGATTCAACCCCATATGGAGTAATTTAAATTAAGAAAGTTGATTTGAAATTTCTTATTGTAAATCCAGACTCGGGCAAAGACACTAATTTTTCATATCTCCAAAACTGTTCAATGCATTTCATAAGGACAATGTGATTGAAATGAATTATTTGAATTTTTTTCGATTAAATTTTTTGTCGAAAGTATGGATAAAAAAAGCAGGTTTAAACCTTTTTAAAAAGCTTCTTTTTTTAATGACCAGAATATACTTCTACTATAATTTTCTAATTTTTAGAGACAAAAAATTGTTTTCTCACTATAGAACTCACATTGTAACTTTTTGATATCTATCGTATTCTTCCAGTAGCCATTATTTCAATTTAAAATAAAAGGTATACCCACACACAGGCCATGCGTTTGTGTATCTTTTTTTGTTTTAATGTAATAGTTTTTATTGTATTTGTAACTTATGTATACCTATTGTCAAATGCAAAGAAAAATGAAAAATTTTATAAAATAAAAATTAAAAACAAATTACAACAAAGGTGGAGAACATTTTAGAGAGAGGAATACGGAAGTCTAGTCATTTACAGGGCTTATGACCTGTCATTGGCTGTTTTCAGTGACCACTTTACACACTGTGTAACATTCACCATTCTGCCTATACATTTTAGGAACCGTAGCTCTATGATATGCCATCCGTTGATTTAAATGAAGTTAAAGAGCAGAAACCTTTATTGTTGTAAAGAGATTAATTTGATCGAATTATTTCACATACTAAGCACCGCCTTAAAAAACAATTTTCAAATTTTTAAACTTTTTCTTGGACCAGTTGGTTTCATTACAATGTTATGAGTTTGTCCAAATGTTTGTAGACAAAAGACCGGATTTTACCCCAAACAAAGACGGAGACGGTGGTTGGAATCCTACTTTACCCCAACTTGATTCCTATTTTCTAATAGTGAGTTTTTTTTTTACAACTCGTTGAAAATGGCCCTCAAAATTAAATATTTGGGTGAATCATAAGAACGCAAATATTTATTTTAAAAAAAAATGTTTTAGAGAAGGAACATTGAAGTCTAGGAACAGGGCTTATTTTTATGTTTTTAATTTATTTATTTAACTTTTTTTACATTATGTTAATTGGGCATTGGTGGGCTTATTGCCAAATGTCAATTTCTTCCAACCAACCAATAAAATAAAAGATTTATTTTTATAATTCAAGTTAAAACATATTCAATAAACAATAAAAATAAAAAAAAGCTAAAGATATATACAAAGAGAAATAAATGTATTTGTATATAAATGACTTTAAATCAAATATATTACTCAATAATGACTTATGACCTGTCGTTGGCTGGTTTTAGTGGCCACTTTACACGCTGTGTAACATTCACCAGGGGGTGACATCCAGTCTTTTGTCTACGAACATTTGGACAAACTCAAAATATTGCTCTCTATTAATATCTAGAAAATGTCAATATACTTCTTATGTTTTCAAACCGAACGCTTTAGGTAGGTAGGGAGAAATTGCCCTAAGGTAATTTACCCGTCCTTTTTATTTTTTTTTACCACAACAGGCCGGGATGTATAATAAAGAAAAATTAAAAAAAAAAATGTGTTCTCACCGTGATTCGAACCCGGAACCTTCCGTGTGTGAGCCAAGCGTCTTGACCACTACACCACGGAGGCCGTAGGCATGTATATAAAATGTACAACAACAACAACAAACCATCACGCCGTTTCCCCGTAAGGGTAGACAGAGAACAAGGAACTTTTGTCTTTTTTCAAAGTAGGTTCATAACTATGCGCCGGCTAACTGTACCGTCTCGATATGTACACATGAAAAAAGCGTTCATAATCGCAGCACTAAAGCTTATAATCTATCACTGGCTGGGATATATGTCCGGTTTCCACAATATGTTACATTCACCATTCTGCCAACGTTTACTCGTATGCTATATGCACGCCAAGAAAAGTATTTGCAACAGCAACAACAAACTATCACGCCGTTTCCCCGTAATGGTAGGCAAAGAGGATAGAACGCCACATCACTCTATCTTGGCATACAGATCTCGCTTCCTCTACATTCATACATCTTCTCATGCACGCGTGCCGCTTATTCCGACTTTTAACATGTCCATCTTCAAGTATTAGTTGGATTTGGTCATGCCATGTCTTTCTCCGTCTTGCTCTATTTCTGCATCCATCAACATTCGCATTGTAAATATTCTTAGCCGTTCTTTCGCTGTCCATTCGTTCTACGTGTCCAGACCAGCGCAGAGCTCCTTTCTTGATTTTGTCGATAATGCTAGTCTCAGCCTTACATAATGTACGGATCTCAACATTTGTGCATCTATCGTACATAGTTTTACCGCACATTCGCCCGAGAGATCGCATTTCGACAATGTATGCAGAGTGTTTTGTGGCCATACGCTCCAACTAGGGAACGGACATGGAATAATGATGATGATATAAAGAGTTAAGTAAATAAATGATAACTTTAAAAAAAAAAATAATAATTTTAAAAAAATCCGTTTCGTTAAAGTTGGTGTACCAAAGCAATGCCCTACGCATTACTGGGTGCAAATATAATATAAGAACACAATTCTATTTTTCTTAAAATGTTTAATTTGACACTAACTTGCACTCAAACTTATTTTCACAACACTTTTCGTACTTTTTTGTTGGTCTATCGTTATTTTTGCCGCAGTACCGACCACACCACGTGGGTTTTTCCAAACAACTGAACGTTAGTCGCAATAGTTACTACGTGTAGGACATTCCTCTACCATCCCCCAATCTTTAATTCCATTAAAAGGGAAAACTGCAAATCCACGCGTAGTGCCTCCCCCGACACATGGACCCTATCATAATCCGCGTTGGGGTAGTTTTTCAATCGAGATCCGTTTTTAAGAATCATAATCTATCTTTTAATATAATTATGTATCCCCGTACTGCGGGCCAACTGTTTGTGACACCTGATTTTTATAATCCGAATCATTTCTACTAAACTTATATGTTATTCTTATTTATATATTATGTAGGTGCATATAATATGCATTTGTGTGTTCGTTTTGAATCAACGTTCGCGTATTGTCAAACCTTATTTTATTGTTGTCATTATTTCGTATTTACTGCATTTTGTGGTTACCTACCGTACTCGTATTGTATGGGACTCGTCGCACACTATTCATTCGATGTGTATCAGTTAAATTTTTTGCATCGTGGTAGGTAAAACAATCGATGCTGTATATAGAATATAGAAGTCCAGGCATCTACAGGGCTCAAAGGTGGGATGATGGCAGTGGCAAATAGTATTTTATTTACAGGTAAGCTATAATATATTTGTTCCTACATAGAACGTACATAATATAATGTAAGTAATATACAATATAAATTGATATTTTTCTGTGGTTCTGTGTGATACAACAATTCTCATCCATGAAATTAACTCAAACGATGTTATTTCGTAATATATTATATTATAAAGATATATTTTCTATTACTTTAATACATCCTTCATTAAAAAATACCATTATGAATTCAGTCGATATTAGGTATTCAATTGAAATGTCAACTGGACGCATTGTTCTAGTAATTACTAGTGCTAAAAACGGCCGCGTGGAGCGCTATATGTCCTGAAATATGACGCATGAAAATAATTATGGTCTTATGCCAAAGTATCATCTCAAAGAAAAATAGTCCTTATGAAACAATGTTTGAAATACTGTTATCCAAATCAAGAATCTTTAAATAATTTGTGAAATCTGCAAGTTTAATCTAGGAGAAAAAACCCGCACTGGGGTTAATACATTAAAATATAGTATACTTAAAATAAGCTGGAATAATCGGCTAGTTTCTTGGCTCACCGCAGGCGCTAGGCGCACTTTATTGAAATTTATATTTATATTAGGATAAAAATACGAACGGTGGAAATTATTTAAAATAAATGGTAATTATTTATTTGTTTTTCTGTAAATAAATAAAACATTATTATGGTCAGTCAAATATAATGGTTAGCTGTGCATAATCGCTTCTATACACGGTTTGCCCCTGGATGATGGATGGTATAGATGTAGCAATAAATTTAGGTCTACGAATTTACTTAAAAAATCGCACACGACGCCATATTTCTGCGTAGCACCACTTCTCATGGACCCTTTTTTAAAGTCTTGTGACCTCTTTTCAGATCCACGAATGCATGCAAAAACATTTTTTAGCTATTATGATTGGTAATTCTTTGTTTACAAAAGGTTCGCGTTATTATTGTTTTAGAATTTACATTTACTGCATTTAATGCCCATATTGCCGTGAAAACAACCTAAGTACATACAGTCAATTTCTCTCTCACCCTCAATTTAATTTGACCAATTCTGACGGTGATAAGGTATGTTAGTTCATTAGCTTGTTAGTAAACCGGAAGAAACAAGTCCGATCGGGAGAACTAGAACCGTTACCATCCGCCATGTCAGTTAGATTGAAGACCCACGAATTTAAATGCAGTTTTCCTCACGCTTGTAACACGTGTATACGGCATTAGCCGAAACTAGCTTTTTTAAACCCGACCCAAAGGTCGTAAATGGAGCGAACGAGACAAAACTGTTTGAGATGTAAAATTGGTGTTTCGGAATGACTTTCGGAATTAAAATCGGAATTGGAATCATTTGGAGAAGGGTTGACTTTAGCTTGTTAAGGGCACTACACTAAATCTGGAAAAATACAAGTATGACCAAGATTTAAAGCAAAATGAAATTTTCTGTTCAGAATTCAGAACAGGTAAAACCTACGCAAAAATCAAATGACACACATAACCCCAAAAATACATCACAAACCAACAACATAATCACAAGATCTTCTACACAAACTTAAACAAATACAAACTTACACCACTTTTAGTCAAAGGTAGAGATTATATAAATAAAACACGAGTGATACTTTAATCCACAAATTTGGAATATCCAGTGACATGAACAGATAACACATGTGCATTCTCCATTACTTTACCCATTGTAATATAATTTTACTAATGACTTTTTACCCTTTGTTTTTCAGAAATCATTATTTACAAAACTACACTCACGAAGGATGGGACACCAAAAATAAAATAAAATACTTAAACTCATTAAAATAGCATTATATCAATTCATTGGTTAACCCAAAGAAAATTTGTTGATAATGATCCTTAAGATAAAAATAACTTTATTCAATTTACTTATATATAAATTTGAATTATCTATCCTTACCTCTGTTCTGTATAAATACATTTAACTCTTTAATAAAGATACCAGTCTCGAAGATGTCGCGAAAGCGATGAAACCGGTCACTGGATATTCCAAATTTGTGGATTAAAGTATCACTCGTGTTTTATTTATATAATAAATCACAATGAACTTCCATCAAGAATTTTCACTTACAAACTTAAATGTTAAAGGTAGAGATGTAAGGCCGGTAGTGTATCATTGGTAGTTTATTGTAAGAAACGTATTCTGTAATACGGTAGAATATGGTAGTTTTCGGTAGTTTTGTGTTTAAATGTTTATCGCAAGAGGGAAAATCAGCCGTTTACAGTGGAGACCTGGTGCCGACCCTGATGTACGGGAGCGAAGTACAGACTTGGAAAAACAGGGATGAAAATAGGCTAAATGCTGTCAAAATGCGATATTTCAGGTGAATGAATGTCTAGTGAAACGGGTGAAACTATGTACGATAGATTAACTAATGCCGAGATCCGTACATAATGTTAGGCTGAGATAAGCATAATCGACGAAATCAAGAAAGGAGGTCTGCGTTGGTTTGGACATGTAGAGCGAATGGACAGCGAAAGAACGGCTAAACATATTTGCCATGCGAATGTTGATGGATGCAGAAATAGAGGAAGATTGAGAAAGAAATGGCATGACCAAATTCAACAAAGACTTGAAGATGGACATGTCAAAGTTGGAATAATCGGCACGCGTGCATGAGTTTTTCTTGTCTCTGTAGTAATATATTATACTTTATTAACAACTCCCTCACCATCATCCTCATATCATGTCTGCTCCCTAGTTGGAGCATAGTCAGCTACCAGCTCCTGTGCATTCTTACGAGTAAAGTTCGCATCGAAGTCCAGGACATTGAGAACCTGATGCCTCGTAAAGTAGCCAAGCTTAGCTCTCAGGAGGCATCCGCAGTATATAGCCCAGCCATCCGTATCGCCTCCACTTGTGATAGTTGTCACCAGAGTTTTCTGGGCTCATTCTCTAATTTCTTCATTCCTCACAAAGTTAAACCATCGCACACTCAAGGTTCTTCTGAAAAAACTATTCTCAAAACTCTACATGTTGGGCCCCAGCGAGGCGTCACGATTTGCATCCTCAGAGGTGAATAGGTGTTATGCTGACTGGGTGTAACGGATTTTTTTTTCTTTTCCAATGACATTTGGACATCACCAGACGCTTCTAGGAGACTTTTTCGCCAGCCAGCACTCTTGCCTCCTCCCACGTCAATCCCACGTCTCTTAGTTCCACCGAATAAAGCCAAAATATCGCCATCGACGTTTTTTTAAGATGGTGGAGTCTCCAGGTGTTAGGAAGAGGATAATGCTCTCCAGAGGCATCCGCAGCATGTGTCCGAGCCAGGTTCAAAGACGCACCCTCAAAAACGCTCGTTAAAGGAGGCTGCTGCTTACAAATAAAGTGCTAATAACTCCCTAGAGGGTGAAATCCAGTCCTCGTCTACAAACATTTAGACTGAAAATATTGTTTTCCACCTCCGTCAAAAACATTTTTCATAGTCAAAATGGATTTTCTAAAGGAATAGTTTGAGCTTAATCCGGCACAGTCACCCAGAGAGAAAAGCCAATTTTGGATGTGGGGGAATTTTTAATGTCAACAAAGTACATAAATCTAGTGTTATTACATGCTATGAGGGGTGTATATTGTATTTGCATAATATTAATTAAACACGGTGGTATTGGTGATATTTGAGAGGGGATGTTTACTTTTCAACCCTTAAGTTTTGACAGAGATGTAAATATATGAAACACCTGAATGAACCACATAATCATACCTACCTTTTGTTTTAATTGTTTTATATTTTTAAGTTTATTTTCGAACACGCACTGAAAATATTGATTACGATTCTCGTATCAAGAGAACAATTTAATCGATCCATGTTAAAAGGGCACAAGTCACACTTTTGGCGATTTCGATATTTTTATGTAAAATTATTTTTAAAATACATATCTTTTAGTTCTCGATCAATATCTAACAAAAAGGCTATAATCTAACAAATAACTTGTAGAAAATTGTTACAGTGATTTTAGTTCCATGTTAAAAGAAGACTAGTCTATTGACAAGTTTCCTTTTACCATGGAATTAAAATAAAATATTTTATTTTGTGGCAATACTTTAGTACTTTAGGAGTGTCCTGGCTTTACGACAGCTGTCAGTTCCGTAGTTTTACCTTACAAATCCAACGTGACACGCTGAAGGATATTTAAGTCATTTTTACATAGATGAAGATGAAAATCCGAGGAAAAAAATCCGAAAACCTAGACCGTCGAATATGATCACGATGTTGACGAGATGGTAGAAAATAAATGAGAACTATAAATTATTCCAAAATATTTGTTATTATTTTTTCATTTAATTCATTCAATTTTATTGATTGTTAATTTAGATATTTTTTGATAAATATTTAACCGTAGGAAGTAGACTTAATATTGCAAGCACCAAATTGAAATACTTTTTTAATGAATAAATAATAAAACACGATTCAAACATTTTGTTTTATTAGAAAAATATTTAGATGCTATTAAAACTACCCTCAAAGTGCTATTTACTGCCTTGGTTAGAAGTAATTTAGAATTCAATTCAACAATTTGGTCACCTTATTACAATGTTCATATTTTAAAGTTAGAAAGAGTACAACGTAAATTCCTTAGATTCATCAATTACAAACTTAATATACCCGCTGAAAATATTGATTATGATAATTTATTATCTACACTAAATATGTCAACTCTATGTAAAAGAAGAATTATAAATGACTTATTAAATTTATATAAAATAGCAAATGGCGTATTGGACGTCCCGGAATTAACTAGTGTTATCAGCTTGAAAGGACCTCTTCGAAATACTCGGCAGCTAACGTTATTTTTTGAATCTCCTGGCAGTCACAATTATTATTACAATTCACTAATACCTAGACTACACCGGCTAGGTAACGAGTATGGTGAAGTTGATATATTTTGTCTGTCTTTATATAAATATAGGTTAAGTATTCAAAAGGTTATAAATTAATTTATGTAAAATTTCTTAATATTTTTCTTTATTTACTATTTCTTTTTCTCATGTATCTCTTTAATAATGTATAAACTTATATGTATGTATATGTATGCGTGTATGTTTTCATATGTAAATTTTTTAAATATTTTCCTATGTACCATATACATATGTTGGTACATTTCCTGATTTTTACTTATTATTGTATCTTTTAGCTTTTTTTATGTTATCTTTTATTTTAACCAAATTTACATACTCATGTTTCACTGCTGCACTTAAATGTAATTTCTAAAATATGTAAAAGCCCACTGGGCGTGTAAATCAATAAATAAAATAAAATGAAATAAAAAAAAACATACTGATGTGAATTAAGTAAATTGTTTTTCTGAAGGAAATTTGTAAGTTGTTTTTTTAACAATTTTTTTTTTTTTTTTTGCTATATTAGAGGTAAGGGATATTGGTATATTATTTATATTCTTATATATTAAAGCATCCCTGTTAGAAATAATGACGTATACAAGAATAGATAATTATTATTTTATTATTGTTATCAAAAACATTTTTCACTTTGTGGTATGACATTTTACACTTATTTGTTTATAAATTTGTATAAACCAATTGTTTTTAATTTTATATTTACTCTGCTTTCCATTTTATAATACATCGGCTAACTTCAATACCACATAATAAAAATAATTTTGACTTAGAATTAAATACTATAAAGAGTATTGTTTTCAATAATGGCTATGAACTAAATTTAATTGACAATATTTTGAATAAAAAACTTAAATTAAACTATAAGAAAAATTACTTATACAGTTCCCAAAATATGTACAATAAAAATGAGAACTGGCGTAGAATTTTGAACATTAATTCATTTTCTAATAATATAGCGCAAATTTTACCTAAAAATATTAGGCCAGCGTTTTATACTAATAATAACATAGGTAAAATATTAACAAATTGTAAAGATAAGGATTATAAATGAAATCATTTGGGAATTTATAAATTAAATTGTTTAAATTGCCCAAATTTCTATATTGGAAAAACTTCAAGTAAATTTAAAGTTAGAATCAAAGAACATATAAGATGTCTGAGTAATAACAATTTTTCAGAATTTGCAAATCATCTTATATCCGAAAACCATGAATTTAATCAAGAAACGTGTGTAGAAATTTTGCATGTCAATAAAAATGGTTTTCGTTTAGATAATTTAGAACGATTAGAAATTAGTAAAGCCATTAATCAAAAACTTCAAACAATAAATAATCAATTAAATTTAACTTCGAGTCCTCTTATAAAACTATTCCCGTTATGATTTATTTTATCTTCTTTCTCTTTCTTTCTTTAAATTTTCTGTCTCTTTTTCATACAATATTTTATTACATAAATAGCAACGCGTGTAATTATAAGTTAGTTAAATTCTTGACGATGAGGTAGTAACCTCGAAACCGGTCGAAATGTAATTAAATTTTTTTTTTTAAAAGTGGTTTATACAAATTTATAAACAAATATGTGTAATTGTTATTTTCTTTAAGATATAAGTACCGCAAAAATTACTTTTGAAACTTTTCTATATCATGGATATCGTTTGATTCAGAAGGGTTCAAAATTATGGAATCGTATTTATTATGTATCAATAATATTAAACATGGCTACATTGGGTCTTGGGTTCGTTGACATGAAACATTTATTGAAAAATACGTTTTTACACTAGAATATTTCAAAGTCACTGAACTGGCACCTGAAGAATAAGACTGATCATCTTACTTTCGCGTAACAAAAAGATGATTAAAATACGCTGCGATTAGTGTACCAATGCAGTGCTCAATGCACCATTAGATGCGGAAAGGGAATGATGATATTGGATTTACACATATACACTGAATACACATGTGTAGGTAATACATGATTTTACATATATGCATGTAAAATATAGGTAACTGAAGCACTACAGCGCGAATGTACAAAGCTAGATAACTAAAGTATCCCATTGGAAGTGGTGTAATTGATGGTCACAAACTATGCGGAGATGAATGCACGCGGTGCCGGCAGGGTGACCAAACGTTATGATAGAACATTATAATTTATATCTATTTTTTAAATAAAAAATTTAGCTGTGTTCAAATTAAGGGACATAATATAAAAATGTATTTATTTATTTTACCGACATAAACAGTCGACAGTGATATAATGACATAAAAAGATACAGTTTAAAGACAGACCACCGAAGTTTGTAAATAAAAATCATACATTTTAAATTTTGGTACAAAGAGTGTGTTTGTGTGGGAGTAAGTGTTCAGGTGTGTGTAAGCGTGAGAATCATTAAATAGCAAGTGGGAGCGTATCGCAGCCAGAAAGAGTGAGTCTTAATTTATTTTTAAATAAATTAAGGGGCATGTTAAATATATCAAGAGATGAAAAAAAAAGCATTATTGTAGCATAATGTATGTTGTCAACCTCGAGAAATTGATATTATTTACATTTTTTTAAATTTAAGAACTAGCGGACTTGACAGACGTTTTCCTGCCCCAACGTTGGCTTGCCAGCTGTTTGCTAGTTCAGCAAACGTTTCATCGGTATTTAAATTTTCGATAAAGTATACACTATAGTCCTTAAAATATAGCTTGGATAAAATGACAGCTGTCAAACTCATGTCAATAGTGATGGGATATTACTGATCACTGATCATGTACCTATCAAATTGACATATCGATTTTATTAGATTTTTCAAGCAAACATGAAACTCTGTTTCCGAAAATTGATATAAAAACGCAAAAACAAGCCTCTTATAGTGTGTTGAATACAATTATTTACCAAAAAACAAGACTTTTATACTTTTTTCGTGAACATTATCAAACGAACTATTTTTTTATTCGATCAAATTATATTGATCATTTTGTCCATCTCTAACCTTTTAAGAACGTCGTTAATAATTAGGTTTATTAAAAAAAAAGTTTCAAAGCTGATTTTATATATTTATGTTGATTTATATGTCAAGCATTGTATTAAAAAAATAAATTAACATGCAAGATAAGATTGATTTTTTGTCTGTCAATATAAATCACTCCTTAGACGTTACTACAAAGTTATGTCGTCACTTTAGCCATTCTAAATTGGAGTCAGATGTTTATCTTTTATCTGGTATTGTGATCATGTTCCTGTTGTCTTTGATATTTTTTTTTCCAAAATTCTGTGTATTAAGGCGGAGTGAAGCCCATAATTAATTTGATGTATAATAAAGTTCATTTCGTTTTTGGTTCCTTGTTAGGATATTCAATTTGATAGTCAAGTATTTTATGCAAATAATCGTCCCAGATTTGAAAGCGCAGTACGCACCCTGTTAGACATATTGCAAATCCAGCGGCGTTGCATACAGAGGGTGTTTTGAACCGGGGGGTGTAGATTGTAGATGATCCGGAAAATAATTTATTACCCCCTCCCTAGCTACCCCTAAATGTGAATAAGTACGGGGGCGGCCGTGGAAATTATAATCTACTTTTACTACGGTGAAGAAATACTCTTTTCTGAATCTGGGGGAGATGGCCTTTCACAATGATTTAAATTTCCATTGCAATTTCATCTTGATCTAAAATAAAATCTAAAGGAATGTAACGATGAATGAATGAGCCGGAATAAGGCCTTGTGGTAATGCCGCGGACTCTAGATCCGATGTCCGAGATTCAAATGCCTCTCCATCGCAAGTTGATTTTATTTTTTAGAACGGTTATTTACGACTTAAAATATCCCTTAATTGAAGCTTCAGATATTTTGGTAAATCAAAGACAAAAGGGGTTTTTTTTTTAATTAAAAAATATTTATTGTAACTTTTTTCTTACATTAACATTATCATCAGTATTGGTACACCAATCGTAGCGTTTCTTGATCATTTCTGTTACATGAAGGTAAGATGATCAGTCTTACGCTTCAGGTGCCAGTCCAGGGACTATGAAATATTCTGGTGAGAAAACACCCTTTTAAATAAATATTTCATATCTGCCATGTCGGGAATCGAACCCGAGACCTCTTGCTGGTAGGCAAACGCGCTGCCCATTACACCACGATGCCGTCAAATGCATTAACATACAAATATAAACAATATTTTGAGTTTGTTCAAACTTTTGTAGACAAAGACTGGATTCAACTCCCCGGGAAGCTGTTAATATTAATATAAAAAAACGAGATAAAAAACATTTTAGAGAAGGTAATATAGAAGTCTAGGCAATAACAAGGCTTGTGACCTACCATTGGCTGGTTTAAGTGGCCACTTTACACACTGTGTAACATTCACCATTCTGCCCATTTTCAAACATCTATATCCCTTCAATTCTTTCATCTGTTGAAGCCCTGTAGATGCCTGGACTTCTATGTAACCTTCTTAAAAATGTTCTTCATCTCTCTCACAAAAAAAAATGTTTCAAATTCGTTAAATAACAAGTTAGGTTTAATTACAATTATTATTTTGCAATTAGGGCTCTAGTATTTTCTTTATAGTTGTTTAGAGTGAAAAAAAATATGTATATGTGATTTACCCAAGTGTTTAAATTTTAGGGGGCCCTTTAAGAAAATGGGAAGTTGTGGAAGAGTGGGGTTCACACATCGGATATGTCCGCAACATTTGCCACGTTTCGGCCACTTTATACGAAAAATGAGGGGTTTCGAAATTAGTCCTGAAGCGTAAGACTGATCGTTAATCATCTACCTTCATTATATTTACGAAAAATCGCTAAATCGCTGCAATTCGGGTACCAACGCAGTGCCATAAGCAATATTATTTATTTAATTTTTATTTATTTAAATCTATAAGTACAAAGCATAAGTCTTTTAGCGGACTTCTTGCTAAAAGCAATACCTTTTAGCTATACAAAAAACAGACTTGTCAAATAAAGAGTTGGTCAAATATTTCTTGTAAAAAACAAAAGGTTTCTAATCCCATATTTGTGGTGATATACTCATATGTCTGTGTCATATAATTGCTCGTCCCATCTCAAACCCAGTTGTTCTCTAAATCATTTGAATAAATCCGTAGCATGTGACAACAAAATAAATTGTTTTAATTAAATTACAAATTTAAAAGCTTCAATTAAATTAAAAATATTTTGAGTTTGTCCAAATTTTTGTAGACAAGGACTGGATTCAACTCCCTGGGGAGCTGTTTATATTAACATTTTACAACAGAGATGAAGAACATTTAAGAGAAGGTAATATAGAAGTCTAGGCATCTACAGGTCTTATGACCTGTCAATGGCTGGTTTAAGTGGCCACTTTACACACTGCGTAACATTCACCATTCTGCCTATATTTGAATATCTATATTACAATTTTGTTGATGAATTACCTGGTCCATGAAGAAGTATAGAAATTGAAAAAATAATATTTTCAGGCGTTGCCTAGTATGTAGGTGAAATAATTCAATTAGATGAATCTCACCCGCATAAATAAAGGTTTCAGCTCTTTAACTTCACAAACATCAACAGATGAAAGAATTGAAGGAATATAGATGTTTAAATATAGGCAGAATGGTGAATTTTACGCTGTGTGTAAAGTGGCCACTTAAACCAGCCATTGACAGGTCATAAGCCCTGTAGATGCATAGACTTCTATATTACCTTCTCTTAAATATTCTTCATCTCTGTTGTAAAATGTTAATATTCAATTAAATTAATTAAGCAATAGAATCACTATGTAAAGCGCCCTTGAGGTATTTTATTACGAAAATGGCGCTATATAAGTTATCCATAATAATAATAATAATAACACAGGACTTTTAGTCCCATGGAGTTGGGACTTATTGTCTCAAATAATGGACAGTAAACTTATGTATGTATATAAATAAATAAATTAGTGAAATAATTCTGATTATGTTTTGTGTCAATTACTAAAGTACTTAATGTACTTCTTAACCAAATATTGTAAGAGCCCACTGGGCATTTATTAAATGAATAGATTAATAAATAAAAAAAATGCTTGTTTGACATTCATAATGCACGATGTTTTAGTTCACTAACAAAATATTAAAATAAGCTTACGTATGCTGGTTTCTACGGCTCCGAAAACTGAATGTTATTTTAATCCATTAAAATAAATTTAAAATCGATAAAAACAATTAGGTAAAGTGTCAAACCCTAACTGACCCTAATACCGCTACATTAAAATGGCGGCAGCACAAAGACTCGCTTTCCGACAAACAGGAATTGCTGTGGCAGGTTAAAAATAGGGGACGGGGGACCATGCTCGCAATAAACCGTACCTAGTACAGAGAGCATGAAAGTGCCTACATACCCAAACTGTTCGCCGAAAGTACCTACCTACTGGTGCGTGGGTACCTTTACACGGGGGCGTTGACCCGCAGAGTTAGGGTTGTCACATTAAACGGACTTACCTGAAAACGGAAAAAGGTTTTATTATTGTTCGTCAAAAACAAACACAATATTTATTCAACAATGTTTGATTATGTCCAAATGCTTGCAGACTGGCTGGATTTCCTCCCTAGGGAGTTGTTCATATTTAGATTTATTTCAACAGAGAGGGAAAAAGTTTTCGAGAAGAAATTTGGAAGTCTAGGCATTTACAGGGCTTATGACCTGTCATTGGCTGGTTTAAGTGGCCACTTTACACACTGTGTAACATTCACCATTCTGCCCATGTTTGAAAACTCGAAAACTTTTTCCCTCTCTGTTGAAATAAATCTAAATATGAACAACTCCCTAGGGAGGAAATCCAGCCAGTCTGCAAGCATTTGGACATAATCAAACATTGTTGAATTACTACCTGGTAAAAGAAGAAGTATAAAAATTGGAAAATTGTTTCCAGGCGTTGCCTAGTAGGTGATTTGGTTCAGCCGGATGAATCTCACCCACGTGATAAAGGTTTCAGCTCTTTCACTTCACAAAAGTCAACAGATGGAAGAGTTGAGGAAATGTGGATGTTCAAACATGGGCAGAATGGTGAATGTTACACAGTGTGTAAAGTGGCCACTTAAACCAGCCAATGACAGGTCATAAGCCCTGTAAATGCCTAGACTTCCAAATTTCTTCTCGAAAACTTTTTCCCTCTCTGTTGAAATAAAAAAAAACAATATTTATTTATTACAAGCCTTACTTATAACTCGGCGTAAAGTTAAGGGATGGAGAATACCTTAAATAAGGGAATATGAAAGTCTAGGCATTTACAGGGCTTATGACCCATCATTGGCTGGTTTGAGTGGCCACTTTACACACTGTGTAACATTCACCATTTTGCCTATGTTTGAACATCCATATTTCTTCAATTCTTCCATTTGTTGATTTAAGTGAAGTTAAAGAGCTAAAACCTTTATTGTTGCGAAGAGATTCATCTGACTGAATTAATTCACATACTAGGCACCGCCTGAAAACGATTTTTTAATTTTTAAACTTCTTTTTGGACCAGTTGACCACATTCATAACAATAAAGGTTTTAGCTCTTTAACTTCACTTAAATCAACAAATGGAAGAATTGAAGAAATATGGATGTTCAAACATAGGCAAAATGGTGAATGTTACACAGTGTGTAAAATGGCCACTTAAACCAGCCAATGACAGGTCATTAGCCCTGTAAATGCCTAGACTTCCATATTCTCCTATTTAAGGTATTCTCCATCCCTTTTGTAATTTGTTAAAATATTTTATGTTGTTTGAGAAATAGTTAAAAAAAAGGATCGGAGAGGAGCTTGAGTTTTATTTATTTATTTATTTACTTAAAGACAGTTTATTACACATTATTTAAGACATACGTCCCAACCCCATGGGACTAAAACTCCTGTGTTGAGTTGGGAAGATTAACAGGTTTAATATGTGACCATTACAGTGAATTAACTAACTAACTAACCATCACGCCATTTCCCCGGAGGGGTAGGCAGAGAGGATAGAACGCCACACCACTCTGTCCTGGCACACTTCCTTTGCTTCCTTCACATTCATACATCTTCTCATGCACGCACGTCGATTATTCCGACTTTTCACATGACCACTTTCAAGAATTTGTTGTACTTGATCATGCCATGTCTTTCTCGGCCTTCCTCGACTTCTACAACCAGACACATTCGCATCATAAATCTTTTTAGCCGTTCTTTCATCATTCATTCGCTCCACATGACCGAACCATCGCAAAAGACCTTTCTTAATTTTGTCGATAATGCTTAACTCAGCCTTGCATTCTGCTCTAATTTCGACATTAGGGCACCTATCATACATTGTAATGGAACATCGTATAACGAGCTACACGATACACGGGTACGTCTCGAAACCGGTAGAAATAGAAAAGTCGGTAAATGTACAAATATTTAATAACATTTAGTAAAATGTTTGAACACAAAGTTAATGCTTTAAATATTAATAATATACCATTGAAAAGAATATATAATAATACTAGCGGACCCGACAGACGTTGTCCACCCAGGGGATTTTCAATATCCTCTTGTAGCATCACATTTCAAGGGCTTCGATCTTTTTTGAAGAGTTTTTGGGTTTGTGTTCACGTTTCGACGCCGTAAAAAAGTACTCAGAAAACGTAACATCGTACAATGCGCATTCGGAGGTCGAAATTAAAGTCTCTACTGCAAAGGTCACGCATCCTAAAAAAGCAGTCTCGCGCCATCTCTAGTCTGACTTTGATCTCTTGTGCGTGATTCCATTATCATTCAGCCAGCATCCTATATATTTATACTGATGGACTTGCTCAATAACATGCGCTCCAGATTCAAAGTCATTTTTTAAATAACTTTTTATTAAACATGTTTTTGTTACCTTACTTTTTTAACCTTTGTATAATTGCCACCTACGATTTTTTATAAACTTTATAATGTAATGTTTTAGCAAATTTGTACAATAAAAGCTCTATGGGCGTTTAACGTATATGAAAAAAAGGAAAACAATAATATATAATTTATTTTATATGTATATATTTATTTTAATACTTTGTTATCTTTATAATGTATAACGGCCTCCGTGGTGTAGTGGTCAAGACGCTTGACCCACACACTGAAGGTTCCGGGTAAAAAAATAAATGTGATTTATCTCAAGCCTGGGTGTTTTGTGATGTAATTCACAACTATCATTGATGTTGTGCAAAAAAAAATTAAATGAAGAATGGAAATATTGTAATATTGTGTATATTTTATTGAATAAATACTCTATGAAACAAAAAAGGATATCCGGTTTGCTTACCGTAAATGAACCAATTGGAAGAACTGACAGAGAAGAACCTCTGACGTCACAGGCGGAGTTTTTTCAGAAATATAAAACATTAAAAAATCATAGCGCTGATTTATTTATTATTTTTATTTATTTAATAGCATAATTATACATTTTTACAATTTAAAAAAAATTTCACTTGTTATATTTTTTTACTAAAACTAAAACCCCACCAAGCCACTTTTTGTAGCTTGTTGGTGAAGATTATATTTATACTGACTTAATAATATTATTTACATTTATAAAAAACAATGAATAACAGATAAAAATTAACAGCCGGAAAGATCAGAATAAACATGTTTATACAAATAATAATGTATAAATTTATTTTTTAAATACAAGAAAATATATATGAAAAATTAAAATATTTACACCTAAGCTACTATTCATATATAAACTCTTGATCGAGTAGCCACTCTCTTATTTTGCTCTTGTTATAATGTGAGTTAAATTTAAGTTCTTTTGGCAATAAATTGAAAATTCTAGGTACCAAATATTTGAGAGTTCTATTTCCATATTTATTACATACTGTTGGTACTACCAAGCCTTCATTTGACGTGAAGCGTGTATTATGGTTATGTTTGAGAGGAAACTTGAATGATAATACAATATATAAAAATAATAAATAAAAAAAATTGGCTTAGTTTAATAGTCTTATCATTTTTTTTAATTTTTTTTTAATGCTGAATAAACGTTAATATTTTGTTTTTTTAAATACCGGTTCGTTATAAATACCAGACAGGTAAACATCGCTGGCAACCCTGTCGCAAGTGAGACATTGTACGTCTCTCCCCACTCCAGCGGTATCCAGAATCAGAATGACAGTAGCACGTGGCCATGTTATTATTATTGTCATCTGAACCCGGCATATGCCGGTTATGTACGGAAATCATTATTTCTAATTCGGGCGAGCAGGGGTTGATCCAGATAGATAACGGCACAAGGCATAAGCATAGCCCAGACGCAAATAAATATTTACATTCACAAATTAAAGCGTCATTATGCCGACTTTTTAGGGTTACGATAGAACCATACTACATTTTAAACGGTTTTTTAACTTACAGTGTTTTAAGTACGTTCAAATGTTTGTAGGCAGGCTGAATTTTCTCCGTAGGCGTTACTTAGTAAAATATTTAAGTTTGCAAGTGAAAATTCTTGATGGAAGTTCATTGTAATTTATTATATAAATAAAACACGAGTGATACTTTAACCCACAAATTTGGAATATCCAGTGACCGGTTTCATCGCTTTCGCGACATCTTCGAGACTGGTACCTTTATTAAAAAGTTAAATGTATTTATACAGAACAGAGGTAAGGATACATAATTCAAAGTTATATGTAAGTAAATTAAATAAAGTTATTTTTATCTTAAGGATCATTATCAACAAATTTTCTATGGGTTAACTAATGAATTGATATAATGCTATTTTATTCGATAACACATGTGCATTCTCCATTACTTTACCCATTGTAATATAATTTTACTAATGACTTTTTACCCTTTGTTTTTCAGAAATCTTATTTACAAAACCACACTCACGAAGGATGAGACACCAAAAATAAAATAAAATACTTAAACTCATTAAAATAGCATTATATCAATTCATTAGTTAACCCATAGAAAATTTGTTGATAATGATCCTTAAGATAAAAATAACTTTATTTAATTTACTTACATATAACTTTGAATTATGTATCCTTACCTCTGTTCTGTATAAATACATTTAACTTTTTAATAAAGATACCAGTCTCGAAGATGTCGCGAAAGCGATGAAACCGGTCACTGGATATTCCAAATTTGTGGATTAAAGTATCACTCGTGTTTTATTTATATAATAAGTTACTTAGTAAAGTGAATTTATTTATTTTTATTTTGACACTTTATATACATATACAATATATATACATATAAGGGCGGGCATATTGCCTTAAAGCAATTTCTTCCTACCTACCCAAACCGTTCAGTTTGAGAAAATTATAAATACATGGACATATTGAATCTTACAATTTTATACAAAAATTAAAAACAAAGATTAACAAAAAAAAATATATTTAAAAAAATGAACACTGTACTATGAAGAGAGGAGATTGGTGCAGACGGGTGAATCTCACCTTTATAATAAAGGTTTCAGCTGTTTTACTTCACAAAAGTCAACATTGGGGGGATCCTCAAGCCCACCATCCACTCGCAGCTGTTATAGAGTCCTGAGGGACTCTCTGTCAGCTGCGCACAGAGGAAATTTATTATAATAGAAGGGGGAGGAGAATGTATGGATAGAGGCCAACACGTAGTCCCCTCCCCTCAGGATCCCCTCAATGCCTCTGTATTTTTTTTTCAAATATATATTTCTACAAACAATTTATACAAATTAACGTACAAATATACAAAAATAATGACTCAAAACTATAGCAATTCAGCAAACATAACTAAAATCAACAGATGGAAGATGCAAAACTTTAGCAGAATAGTGAACGTTACACAGTGTGTAAAGTGACCACTTAATGCAGCCAACGACAGGTCACAGGCCCTGTAAATGCCTAGACTTTCATATTCCAATCTCAAAAATGTTTTTCCTAACTGTTGCAATAAATTAGGATATTTGTTTACTTCAAAAAACTTAAACTTCATAGATAAACTAACTGTATTACAAAATAAAGCCTTTAGAATCAATTTGAAAAAAAACAGATACACGAGGGTAAAGTCGATGGTAAATGAAATGAAATTATTAACATATAAACAAAGAATATTTTACAATACAATGATATTTGTTCATAAAATTATAAACTAATAAAAAAACAGAATTTTGGAAAAAATTGATCGGAACCAGCATGAACACGATCACAATACTAGAGAAAAGAACAAAACTAGACTTCCATTTAGGAAAAAGGCAAAGTCACAAAATTCAATTTTATTTAAAGCAATTAAAAAGTATTACGAAATGGAAAAAAATATTTATGAGAAAAAAACATATCAAAATTTAAAATAATGGTCAAGACATATGTGATAAACAATTTATAAATTAAATATATTTGCAATGTTATTATTAGAACACACATAACAATATGTATAATATGTGTGCCCTACTTTAAGATTTAAATAAATAAATAAAATAGTTCTAGTTTTTAGTAGTGGAGAATTGAGGTCATCTTATATTTCCTTGACTGTCAACAATTTGATATCCGCGCTAGGTAATCAATATTTTGGATGTATTGATCATTTTGTTGTTTACGTACGGATAATGCATGAATAACCTTAGGTGCTGTCCTTAAGACGATAGTAGGTCAGGCGACAGTGGGAATTGGTTTTCGGGTGAGCCCCGCAGCCCTGAGAGGATTAAAATATTTAAAATTTGATCAATAATAAATAACAATCAAATAGTAATGGTATTATTCATTTTGATGGGTGTAAATTTGGTGAATAAATTCGTTTAAAATCTTAATTGATTTATGGGGCATGCTGGTTCAATTACTCCAATTTGTTGTGAATGCACAGCAACAATAGAGACATCCACCAGTACAGTACCTGATCATAACAAAAAATCATATGGGAGCGGTGAAGTCAACCAAATGGACTTTCAAATTTTGAATGCAAGTTTGAATTATGTCTGAGGGAAGAGATCATTGCAGGAGACTGCTGCGAGAAATCGCATAGATGTCAAGCTATGAGATTCTATAAAATAAAATATCCGATTCTATTTAATTACATGTTAAATCAAATTAAAATTACTGATGTTTCTACCGTGAGCGATCTGGGTGTTTTGTTCGATTCAAAATTATTATTTAAAGAGCACATTATTAAAATATCTAACAAAGCTGTAAAATTATTAGGATTTGTACTTAGAACCGGAAAAGATTTTAATAATATAAACACATTAAAATATCTGTACACATCTCTAGTTAGAAGCCAACTAGATTATAATTCTCCAATATGGTCACCTTATCAAATCACTTTCTCAGATTCTATTGAGAGAATTCAGAATAAACTTCTTAGATATATTAATTTTAAGATGGGTTTTTCTGCTAATCAATTAAATTATAACAAAATTTTAGACTCTCTTAAATTAACTAAATTGCAAGAACGAAGAACATCGACCGATCTTATGACTTTATATAAAATAATAAAACCAATGTTTGATACCCCCGATCTACTGAAATTGATTTCATTCTATGTACCACCTAGATTAAGCAGAACATCTACAATATTTTATTGTCAAAATTGTCGAACGGTAGCTCAATATAACTCACCTATTGTTAGATTACAGAATACCGGGAATGAATATGCATCACATTTTGATATATTTAGTTTATCTCTGCCTAACTTAAAAAATAAAGTGACCAACATATTTTTATCAAAAAGAGCAAATCATCTTCAGAAGATTGGGTTGGAATAGTTATAATCTGATTGATTAATGTATTTTGTTATTGTATATAACATTTTTATTTCTAAGCACTCTTTATACCACATATATGTAAATGGCAGAAATGCCGTAAATAAATAAATAAATAAATAAATAAATAAATAAATAAATAAATAAATAAATAAATAAATAAATAAATAAATAAATAAATAAATAAATAAATAAATAAATAAATAAATAAATAAATAAATAATGTATTCTTTAATAATATGCTTGCTTCCAATTTCCATTATGTTGTCCTCGACACAAAGCTCTTGACCTTATAGATTGTTATTATTTTGTAATATTTCTTTGTATGAATAAATGACTCAAAAGAAAGCATTATTTATTTATTTACATCCATTTTTTGTTTACATTTCTTTCATTTTTTATTACATAATAAACGAGTACACAACTTTAATTATCATTAATCTTAACGGAGTTTTAGTCCCAACACTTATGTATGGAAGTGAAACATGGAACTGGCAGAGGAAGGATGAAAGCCGAGTGAACGCGGTTGAAATGCGATCTCTTGGAAGAATGTGTGGAAAATCAATGTATGACAGGGTTACGAATGATGAAATCAGGCGAGAGTGTAAATCTGAGTCAAGTATAATTGATGAGATTAAGAAAGGGTCTCTGAGATGGTTTGGTCACGTAGAACGAATGAACGACGAAAGAATGGTAAAACAAGTATATATGGCGAAAATGAACGGTAACGTGAGACGAGGACGACCAAGGAAGACGTGGCATGATCAGATAAACCAAAATCTCAAGTCTGGTCATGTCTAAATAAAGCAGACAGAACCGAAGGGCATGTATGACAAGATGTGGAAGAAGCTAGGAATATATGTCAGGATAGACATGTGTGGCGGTCCATTCTCTCTGCCTACCCCTACGGGGAAATGGCGTGATGGTAGTAGAAGTAATCATTAATCTTATGTTTGATGTTTATCGCAGTAAGAAAAACTAGCAGTTCACATTGGAGTTCTAGTGCCAACTCTAATGTATGGAAGCGAAGTATGGAATTAGCGAATGTATGGTAAAACGATGTTTGTATATAACCACTTGCCGACTTTTCTATGTCTACTGGTTTCGAGACGTACCCGTCTCTTCGTCAGGACATCAATTAAACCAACATGACAAAAAAACGGAGTTCTAACTCTAATGTATGGGAGTGAAGTATGAAATTGGAAAAATAAGGATGAAAGTAGGTTAAATCCTGTCGAAATGCGATCCCTCAGGCGAATTTGTGGTAAAACGATGTATGATAGGTACACAAATGTCGAGATCCGTGAACTGTGTAAGGCTGAGACATGCATTAGCGACAGAATCAAGAAAGGGGTGCTGCGTTGGTTTGGACATGTCGAGCGAATGGACAGCGAAAGAACGGCTAAAAGTATCTACGATGCGAATGTTGATGACTGCAGATAACGAGGAAGACCGAGAAAGACATGGCACGACCAAGTCCATCAAATACTTGGAGATGTCAAGAGTAGGAATAATCGGGGTGCGTGCATAATAAGATGTATGAATGTATTTTTTTTTTTTTTCATTTCATTTCATTTTTTTTTGCACCACAACAGGCCAGGAGGCCCAATTACAGTGGTGAGTTACATCACAGAGAACCCAGGCTTGAGAAAAATCACATTTTAATTTTTGGGTTCTCACCGGAAATCGAACCCGGAACCTTCCGTGCGTGGGTAAAGCGTCTTAACCACTACACCACGGAGGCCGCCTATTATGTAGAGGAAGCGAGGTGTGTATGCAAAGACAAAGTGATAAGCGTTCTATCCTCTCTGCCTATCCCTACGGGGAAACGGCGTGATGGTTTGTTTGTTTATTGTAAAACATTTTAAAGTTGATAGGTACAATGTTTCACTTCTGAATGATATTTCTTTAGGAAATTTATCCCTTATCTATAAATCCCCGTTAAGGGAGGATGCGCTCTGCTCACCCCCTCCCTTCGTCTCCGAGCGGTGAGGTGGGGGTACCACGTGACTTATCTCATCAAGCGCCATCTATTAGTGGCTTCATTTACTAGAAAATTTAGGGCGCCCTAACGCGAAATTTTCCGGCTTATTACCTCCAAATCTTCGCTTTTTGCTAATTACAATTTAATTGATAACATTTTTTGATTTCCCCGAGGCGAAGTGGCTTATATGCTCGCTTCATGCTCGCGGGTTACGGTTCGAAACTCGGGTCGAAACAGTGAACATAAATAAACATAATATATTGTGTATTTACATAAGTTGTGTTGTGTTTCATATTAAAAGAATAAAGAAACCATCATTCAAATTTTCCTAATGAGGAAGTTCAGTGTCTTTTTTTATTTTTTAGATTTTTTAATAGACTATTAAACTGATCCAAAAAGCTTTTTTTACATATCGTATTATCAGCGCTATGATTTTTTAAAGTTTTGTATTTCTGAATTACCTCCGCGTGGAGACGTCAGAGGTTGTTCTCTGTTAATTCTTCCCATTGGTCCGTTTATGGCAAGCTAACCGGATATCCTTCACAGCTGTCACATCATTGGTTGGTTAATATGAACCAGTGACGTCAATCAAAGTAGTGCGTTTTTATTTAATTTTTTTTTTTTTTTTAATACATTTTCAAGAAAATTTTGCCGTACGATCTAATGCTTTAATTTTTACCGCGCGCAAGAAAACATTTTTTGTATCCAATTTCCCGTAGGGCTGAAGTTCCTCATTGCAAGTAACAGATTTGGATTACCGCGTGGTGTAGTGGCTAAGATGCTTGTTTCACGCAAGGATTTTCGGTTAAAACACGGTAACTAATTAAATCATCATCATCATCGTCATTTCTGTATCCGCCCTTAGTGGTGCAAAGGGCACTGCATTGGTGCTTAAATTGCAGCATACTTGGATCAATTGAATTACATGAAGGTGAGGATATCAGTAATACGCTTCAGACAAAATAAAATATTGCAGTGAAGTACCACCGTGAAATCAATATTTCACGTCCACCCTTTCAGGGATCGAACCTAGGATCTCGAACATGGGAAGCGAACGCGTTAACAATTACGCTATGAGGCGGTCTTATCTACACTCGATTTCTTTTTTTAAGATATTCACCTGACAGTTCCCATAGAGCCAAAAACACTCGTCCAGGGTTTTGGCTCTATTTCACAGACAAAACTATACTTTTTATCCGCCCGGACAAAGACATTTTTTTCTTGCAAATATAAAATAAAAATAACAATGTTTTGAGTATCTCCAAATTCTTGCAGACTCGCTGGATTTTCTCCCTAGGGTGTTGTTCATATTTAAATTTGTTGCAACAGAGATGGAAAACATTTTTGAGAAGGGAATATGGGATTCTGAGCATTTACGGGGTTTATGACCTGTCATTGGCTGTCACACTGTGCAAAAAAAATAAAAATGAACATTTCCCTAGAGAGAGAATCCAGCCAGTCTGCAAGCATTAGGACATACTCAAAACATTGTTGAATTAACTACCTGGTAAAAGAAATAGTTTAAAAAATTGGAAAATTGTTTTCAGGCGTTGCCTCGTAGGTGAATTGGTTCAGCTGGGTGAATTTCACCCACATGATAAAGGTTTCAGCTCATTTACTTCACAAAAGTCAACAGATGGAAGGGTTGAGGAAATGTTTACGTTCAAACATAGGCAGAATGGTGAACGTTACACAGTGTGTAAAGTGGCCACTTAAACCAGCCAATAACAGGTCATAAGCCCTGCAAAAGCCTAGACTCCCATATTCCCTTCTCAAAAATGTTTTTCCTCTCTGTTGCAACAAATTTAAATATGAAATAAGAACATCAGATCTGTTGGCTATCTACCAGCTGTCTCCACCTTTCTCATTAAGTTCGTTAGTAATAAAATAAGATTAGTTTTTTATTGAATGAGTAACATTTCGCATCAAATTGACTATACACAATATTTCGCAACAAGCTTAGTCCCTGTATGGATTTGCCATTTGGCAGCGCGCACGCGCCGGTTTCCCTTTCATTCTGAAAAAGGATATAAGCAACTAATGACCAAAGTGAGTTTGACAGGCGTTTTACTGCCATCTAACGCGGAGTAGAAAAAGCTTACAATGGTTAGCGGAGACTCTAACCACACAATAAATTATTTTATTTCTCTGCAACTTGTTGGATTATGTGTTTTGGTGACAAATTGATTGCATTCGCTATTATGGGTGGAATTTATATTTTATGAGTGAGTCATGATTTCATAATACTTTGCATGCAATAAAATTCGAATGAATTAAAAAAAAAATACATAGATTCAGATAAACTTACATTATTATCAATGTAAATTATATATTTTTTGGCAGTAGGAGTTGATAGCGCTAAAATTATTTACCGGTTTAAAAATTCTAAATATTAGAAGGTTCGATTATCCATCTAAGGCTATAAATAATAGTATTAACTAAAAATTACAGGTGACTTCAAAAAGATAAAATAATTATACTTAACATTTAAATTTATTTCAACAGAGAGGGAAAAATTTTTGAGAAGGGAATGTGGAAGTCTAGGCATTTACAGGGCTTATGACCTGTTATTGGCTGGTTTAAGTGGCCACTTTACACACTGTGTAACGTTCACCATTCTGCCCAAGTTTGAACATCCACATTTCCTCAACTCTTCCATCTGTTGACTTTTGTGAAGTAAAAGAGCTGAAACCTTTATCACGTGGGTGAGATTCATCCGGCTGAACCAAATCACCTACTAGGCAACGCCTGAAAACAATTTTTCAATTTTTATACTTCTTCTTTTACCAGGTAGTAATTCAACAATGTTTGATTATGTCCAAATGCTTGCAGACTGGCTGGATTTCCTCCCTAGGGAGTTGTTCATATTTAAATTTATTTCAACAGAGGGGGAATTTTTTTTTTTTTTTGAGAAGGGAATGCCTAGAAAGGAAATCCAGCCAGTCTGCAAGCATTCGGACATAATCAAACATTATACTTAATATTGATTTTCGGATATAAAATACCAAAACACATGGATCTTTGAACCGGGTTGTGATCCCGCGGTAGTATTGTGAACTCATAAGCCAAAAGCCCGAGGTTCAAATCCCACTCTACTACAATTAGATTTACATTTTTACGAAACAAAATATTTACGAGTTAAGGATATGGTCAGAAAATTTAAATAATAATAATAATAATCAAAGTTTACTAACAAAAATAACAATAACTTTATCTACTACATAAACACTTAGGTAATAGATTTCTCTGGATCATGTCTAGTCTGCCTAACGAGGCACAACCTGTTTTAAGGCAGACATTTTTATGCAAAAATAAACAATAACATAACTACCCACTTGTTAATATACTATACAGTTATACAATATTAAATTATTATTAATTTATTTTTGGTAAATTTTCCGATTTTTCTCGACCTAAATCCAGTGACCAATTTTTTACAAATTTGTTAAATTGAATCCGGGTCATGGTTTTGCAATCTTTGGGTAACATATTAAATATTTTGGGGCCCAGAAACCTGAAATTTCTTTACCCGAATTCAGAGTTTGTAGTAGACCCCATGACCCATCCTCTAGTTTGACTTCTGGTAGTGTGGGAGTGTTCTTTTTGGGATTTGATAGAATAATTTACTTGCACAAACATTATTATTATATGACTATAATAAAATAAAATATTTTAGTATAATAAAAAAAACTCAAGTATGTCTCTTTTTATTTAAAAAAAGGGCTTAGTAATTCAATTGTAGTGTTTAGCATATGTAGAGGAAGCGGGGTCTGTATGCCAAGATAGTGTTATGGCGTTCTATCGTCTTTGCCTATCCCTACGGGGAAACTACGGTTTATTTGTTTGTAATTGCGATATCATATACCTATTTTTTGTTTATTTCTAAATATTATTTGAAAACATATTTTATATGTATATGTTTCTTTTTTGGGTGATACCGTGTGTGTTGGAATAGTTCCGACGTTTCGGCTACCATTGCAGGAGCAATCTTCAGGGCAAACTGAGTGTTTTGTAGAAAAAAGTGTGTGTTTAAGTACTAGTAATTTGTACCGTGTCGCAGTCGGCAGTAGGCACATTTCTATTCATTTTTGTAGTATGTAGTGCTGGGAACCATGTTGAGTTTAATTTAAGCCCGTCGTCTTTGTTTATGTTATTTGGGTGTTTGTGTATTTCAATCGCCTCTTTTATTATTCGTGTACTGTAATTACTGGGTTTATGCAAAATTTTCGGTTCAGATGCGAAAAAATGTCCGGTGTCTATAAAGTGTTACGCTATTGCAGATTTGTCGGGATGCCCAAGTTTACACGCTCTTTTGTGTTCGTCAATCCTTTTCTTTGCTGTGCGCCCCGTTTGTCCTATGTACACTTTATCACATCCTTGGCAGTTTACCCTGAAGATGGCTCCTGTAATGGTAGCCGAAACGTCGGAACAAATCCAACACACACGGTAGCACCCAAAAAAGAAACAAATTGATAACAGTGACCGTGAAAACCTTCGCACCCATAAATTACATGTAATTTTTTCGCTCCTCATATTTAAGTTAGTAGAAATAATTATTATAATGCAACTATGTAGTGTTATCATATGATTTAATGTAAAGGATCTTTACCGACAAGCCACATTAATTGGCTTGGCGAGTCCTGTAAAACAAAATATTTTTTAATGTTTTAAAAAACTAATAAAAATGTTATAAAATAAAATATAAAATTTTACAAGTCATTCTACAGGGAAGGATTGAAGGGAGACGCAGTGCAGGTAGAAGGCGCATCTCCTGGCTTAAGAACTTGCGCGACTGGTTCCATTGCAGCACCCAGTCCTTGTTCAGGGCAGTTGCCAATAAAGTAAGAATCGCAATGAAGATTTCCAACCTCCATCGGGGAGAGGAACCATAAGAAGAAGAAGAAGTTGTATGTAAATAAAAAATAAATTTATAAAAATTGGAAATTTTGGGTTGATTAAATTTGAAAACGGTACTTTTACTAGTTTTGATACACGCATTAGGTAATAAGGCTTTGGAAGATTTAGATGGTTTTATCAGTCGATAAAGCTTGAATAAACTTGCAGTCCCGAATTTTGTCATTCAGAGAGTTTTATTTATGATACATTGGTCGAATTAGTTTTGAACGAAACACTCGTTTCTTCCACATGCATTCACCTTTTGACACATTTAAAGTGAAAACCAGACATGTTTCAGAGCACAAACGCGTCAAACGACCAGCTTGAGTCACACCTGATTATACAATCCACATGTTAGTGGTTAACGCGCCGTGTTACATTGGGTTTTTTCCTCCAGTGAAAAATATATTCCACATATTTTAAAAACACTGTAATCTTCATGAACCACCGTGCTCATAATTTGTTTATCGACACCTATAGTTCTTAAAATATAGCATGAGTAGAATCACAGTTGTCAGAAAAACTGACGACATAACTTTGTAGTAACGTCTAAGGAGTAATTTATATTGACACGAAAAATTATTCGTATTTGGTATGTTATTTTCTTTTAAATACAATGCTTGACATATAAATCAGCTTGAAAACTAAAAAAAACTAAAATAAACCTAATTATTAACGACGTTTTTACAAGGTTACAAATGATGGAGATGGACAAATTGATCGATGTAATTTGATCGAATAAAAAAATAATTCGTTTGATAATGTTCACGAAAAAAATATAAATGTCTTATTTTTTTGGTAAATAATTGTATGCAACACAATATAATACACTTGTTTTTGCGTTTTTATATCAATTTTCGAAAACAGAGTCTCATTTTTGCATGAAAAAACTGATAAAATCGATTTTATCGGTACATGATCAGTGATCAGTAATTTCCCATCAATATTGACATGAGTTTGACAGCTGTCATCAAGCTATATTTTAAGGACTATCATGGTACATAGGTTACTGCATCGGTACACCAATCGCAAATGATCTAATAATGAAAGATCTAACAAATTAAAATCATTACTTTGTAATCACTTACTGCTACCATCACGCCATTTCCCCGTAGGAATAGGCAAAGAGAATGGACCGCCACACATGTCTATCCTGGCATACCTTCCTAGCTTCTTCCACATTCATTCATCTTGTCATACATGCCCTTCGGTTCTGTCTACTTTTGACATGACCAGACTAAAATTTTTGGTTTATCTGATCATGCCACGTCTTCCTTGGAAGTTATGAAAAATTCACCACAACACCCGGACACCAATGAAAAAAATAGTTACGAAAAAAAAATATTTCTACATCTCTGTTTTGAAAATATGTATTCACAAGTCTGTCTGGGCCGTCACTTCCCAATTGGACTCCGCTAACTGACGTCTACGTTCTCTGAATTACAATGAAGAGTTGAGGTGTTTGTACTCTGCACCAACTCAGAGGGGTTGAAACCTACTATGTCTTGTACGAGTACTACCTTTGTACTGTATACTCCTATATAAAATGTCTAAATTCTAAGATCGATAAAATACAATGAGGAATTCTACTGTTTTCGAATTTTTATTTTCTATTAGCGTACTATTTAACAAAGCATTTTTTTTGTGCGTTATTTACAAAGATATGATTTTTTAAAGTTACATTTATCAAATACCGCGCCAAATGACTGTAATCAGTGTGTCACTTTTCAGTAGTGACGTCATGAAACGGTTGGCGTTCTTTCACTGACCTGACAAGAATCTATGGAATATTGCTTTGATTACTTCATTTAGTTGATCGTAATTTGCTCATTTCTATGTTATGGTTGTTTTTGCGAACGTTTCCATTTAGAAAAACCTAGAAAGTTGGCATAATCTCTGGTCGAAATGTCAAATTATACAAATTATACTCTTTTTTTATATGGTAAAAACGTTCCTTACAAGATGCGGGGGCTTTAAAGCGGAAACCGGAAATACTACACGTAGATATAAGGAGTGACGTCATTATTTACGATTTTAAAATGAATACTATTTTTAACATTTTTTATTTATTTTTGTGTGCGTTTTTGAGATATTTCATCCTACTCCAAAATTTTTAAATATTCACATGTACTCGAAAACATTTTTAAAATTTAATTCTGGGTTGGGCTGGATTGCATGCATTTTCTTTCGATGGTATTTATTTATTTTGCATGTGGGGGTTAAGTTCTTTTGATAGACGACACATACGCGTGCAATAATTTCACCTGAAATGTAGAGCAACGACCAAGGAAGCGAGTCATCATTTTTTATCCCATCCTATCTATCGTGGATGGAAAGTGGATGAAATGAAGTATTTGGGTATAATATCAGACTCAAAATAAACTTTGAATGCTAACTTTAAGCATGAAAAAATGTCTAAAAAAAAATCTTCCTAGGATGATTGAGAAATAAATTAGATAAAAATACTGCAGAACTTATATAAAGAACTATAATCATTCCACATATATATTACTACTCAACAGTATTATTTTTAGCCAATGACGGCAATTGAAATAAATTAAAAAAACAACAAAACAAAACAATGAGAATAGTGCTAAAGAAAAGTAGGTATAATAAAATAGAAAAAATGGGAGAAGATCTTAATTGGATAGCAATAAAAAAACTGTACAATATGCTTGTTTTTTAAATAAAATTCTTAAACAATCTAATTCCTAAAACTGCATTAATAAGATTGTGCTAAATAAAAATTTTAATAATTATATTAATAGAAATAAGAATAGAATAAGACTGCCATTAAAAAAAAAAAAAATCTCAAAATTATATCTTTATATATAATTCCTCTGTACGTGTGATGTCACCCTACTCCTCCTCCGTTGCTCTCTATCCCTGAACATATATAAGTTTTATAGTGAGAAGATCTTTTAATATAATTATGTATCCCCGTACTGCGGGCCAACTGTTTGTGACACCTGATTTTTATAATCCGAATCATTTCTATTAAACTTATGTTATTCTTATTTATATATTATGTAGGTGCATATAATATGCATTTGTGTGTTCGTTTTGAATCAACGTTCGCGTATTGTCAAACCTAATTTTATTGTTGTCATTATTTCGTATTTACTGCATTTTGTGGTTACCTACCGTACTCGTATTGTATGGGACTCGTCGCACATTATTCATTCGATGTGTATCAGTTAAATTTTAAAATAAAATGCTTTTTTTTCAGAATACGGTTTTGAAATTTAACATACTTAAAAAAAAAAAAACAATTTATATCATTTCGTCATTTGAATTTTAACAAAAAGGTTTCTAACTTTTTACTAAGCTCTTTATTGTACCATTTTTAATACAATTTACAAGTTTTAAGAAAATATTTTTTACATACTTACGCACCCACACACACGCACCCACTCCCTCATTCATTCCCACACGCACATGTATCCTCTCCCTCATTCATTCACGCATACACATATTCACATACACATGAATACAAACGTCACACAAATACAATTACTAAACTTCTTTTCTTATATATTACGTGTCATTATATTTACAGTGGATTTTTTTAATTGGCTTTAATTTTAAATATGTATTTTTAAATAAATATGTATTTTTAAGTAAATATAAATATGTATTTAATTTTAAATAAAATAAACGGCTTAACCGATTTACGTGACGTTTTCAGAAAAATATAGATCTTTGCACTATTCGTGTTCGTAGATATTAAAATTTTTAATCGAATATGTTAAAAAGAAGTTAGGAGCATAAATATTTTATTCATCGATCTACCAGGGCTGCATTCGAGGACAATGCAATTGCAAAATAATGGAAAGATATTGTTTTTTTGTGCATGAAAAAGTTTTTTTTTTAATGTTTACAAACAGCATTTGTTTTTTGTGGATCTCAATCCGATTCCTTCCTTAAATTCCTTATAATTTCTACCTATTATTTTTTTTTACTGTAGTTTTGGTAACACTAAAATAATATTAAATTCAATACATTTAAAAAAATCGTATTCCTACATAAGTACACCCCTTTGTTGGTGATAACCGGAGTTTGGCGTTTGCAAAAAGAATGCCATATTTGAAAAAATATTAATTTTATGTTTTGGAATTCAACTATAAACAAGTACCTAGGTACCTACTAATCAATGAAAAGTATTTTTCCAAGCTAATAGCAGGCAAGCCAACGTTCGGGCAGGACAACGTCTGTCGGGTCCGCTAGTTATGTATAAAGGTTTGAAAATGTATAAAGAGATGTTTGAATGTATGAAGAATGAAAAAAGTTTAAATGAATTTAAAAAGAAAAGTTAGGTGTACTGTAAAATGGTGTTAATAGATATGAAAGTAAAATAAGTGTAAATATTGAATATATACTATGTATTGTTATATAAGCTAACTAAAAAAAAAATATAAATAGGGTTTTGCCAGCAAAAATCAGATCTCGGAAATACTTTCTTGGACTGAAATAGGATTCCCATGTCAAGGATATCTACCGACAGACAAAAATACTTCCTTTCAAGGTGTGAAGCCATTGCATGACATAACCAATACTAACAATGTTTTGAGTATGTCCAAATGCTGGCAGACTGGCTGGATTCTCTCCCTAGGGAGTTGTTCATTTTTAAATTTGTTGCAACAAATAGGGAAAACATTTTTGAGAAGGGAATATGGGAGTCTAGGCATTTACATAATGATGATAAATGGTTTAAGCTCTTTTACTTCACAAAAGCCTACAGATGGAAGAGTTGAGGAATTTTTTTTTTTTTGCACCACAACAGGCCAAGAGGTCTAATTGCAGTGGTGAATTACATTACAGAACAACCAGGCTTGAGAAAAATCACATTTTTAATTTTTGTGTTCTCACCGGGAATCGAACCCGGAACCTTCCGTTCGTGAGTCAAGCGTCTTAACCACTACACCACGGAGGCCGCCAATTGTTTATGTTCAAACATAGGCAGAATAGTGAATGTTACACAGTGTGTAAAGTGGCCACTAAAACCAGCCAATGACAGGTCATAAGCCCTGTGAATGCCTAGACCCCATATTTCCATCTCAAAAATGTTTTCCCGCTCTGTTGCAACAAATTTAACCAATGCTGTTTTGAATATCATAAACTTTTCTGCTCACACAAATTTAAAATACTCATTGCTCTTATGTCATTTTCCATATCATCCAGCCATCTTAACTTCGGTCTGCCTTCCGAAGTGGTATAAAGAATTTTATTGGGGGTCAGATTATCATTCATTCTGTGCACATGGCCCAACCTTTGTAATATTTTTTTATGAATTTTACAATAGGGTGGATTAATAATTATAAAAAAAAATCATACTTCTTTTGGCCCTCAATCAGAGCTTGCCAGGCGCTCAAAGGAATCAGTTCCGCGGAGTATAAACTTTTTTCATTTCGGTAGTTTTAAAACGTGTTCGAATTTGCAAAGTGATTAAGTAATATCTTTACTAGCAAAAAAATAATGTTATCAATATAGATAATTAACAAAATGTTCAGACATTTATAAACTTCAAACCTCGGTTGAGACCAGGAGTAGTATAGAATATTTAAACAAACATTTTTTACGCTCAATGTAATCCAAAATGCAACTTTTGAGAATCCTTTCACTTTGGTGTAACACAAACAAGAAAAAAAACTTCATGGATCATTGGCCCATTTTATTGTCCAATGTTAAGTTTGCCATACAGTGCCTCTAATTCACGATTAAACCATTTCCTCGACAGTCCACTTTGGTTAGCAGCTCCAAATATCTTCCTAAATATTTTTCTTTTAAATATTAATATCATGTTTTCATCTCCTTCGTTAGCAAGCTATTATAATATCAACATTTGAGAGAGCACACAAACGATTATATTCAAAACCGCTGACAAAACTCGTCTAAAAGTTACGTCTGAAATCTCGAAACAGCGTCGAAAGTTTGGGAAAAGCGATACCCGGCTATAAGCCGGCGAGCACCCCCCAGCTAGTAAAAGTGACTTCATTTTCACCCCTTCCCGCCCCCACTGCCTGAATAACACCCATAAAAGGAAAACACTCCGAAACCACCCCCGCAGCTTTACAGCGACACCTGCGTAGGGGTTAAATATATATATTTTTTAATTTTAAGGGTTCATCAGCACGCAAAATTTTTAGAGCGTTGAGGTCTACGAATGTCTGAGCCGAAAATTTCAGTTACGCTTTTAAATAATGAAAGCGTTATAATTACACCCCTATCCACATTAAATGGTGATTAGGGCACTGCATTGGTATTCCAATTACAGGGTGTTTTGATCATTTTATACCAAGATGATTTTATTAATTGAATTACTACTACTACTACTACTACCATCACTCCGATTCCCTGTAGGGTTGGCAGAGAGGATGAACCGCCTCTCACATCTATCCTGACATACATTCATAGCATCTTGCACATTCATACATCTCGTCATGGGTGCCGTGGCGCAGTTGGTTAGAGGGGCATCTGTGCAACTGGCGTCGCGGGTTCGATTCCCACCAGTTGCAAAAAAAACCAAGATATACTTTTTCTCGATTGGTCTGAGTGTTGTGGTGTATTTTTTATAACTTCCTTCCATTTTCTTTCTTTCCCACCTGCTGATAAACCTCAAAAATATAGGTTGAAAAATACATGCCCTCAGTTGTGACTGCCTTTGCCATGATCAAACTTGAGATTTTGGTTTATCTGATCATGCCATCCATGTCTTCCTTGGTCGTCCTCGTCCAACGTTACTATTATTTCTCATAGACACCACTTTTACTATTCTTTCATCATCCATTTGCTCTACATAAAACTATCTTAGTCATTAGAGAAATCTAAAATGATTTCAAGGCATTGCCATGCAGGTTAAATACAAACAAATATTTATTAGTATAATAGTCAAAGAGGATTGGCCTACCACTCGGTTAAAGTGTACGATCTACTTCCATTATCCATAAGGATAATTAGTAAATACTCACAATACAAAATTGCTATTAAGAAATGGATAGTGGAGGTGGGTTGCGCACGGATCGATGAGTGGATCAAGCCAAATAGGTAAAATTTGTGTACTGTATATGAAATTTGGTCTACAGGTTTATATAAATTATTGATTTATGTTTCTTATGATTATTTTAGTTTATATTGCTTATTGTGTTAATGATAATTATAAGGTTTAATAGATGAATTACGTTTTTAAAAAATTATTATGTTGACTTTGTTAAATACCTAATTTAAGACATGTTTCACTTTTTGTAAAATGTTTCCCTCAGCACGGGACACTCCAGTTTTACACTCTTTAACACTTCAACATTATTCTGTATAAAAAAAAGAATACAAACATTGTAAAAGTAATAATAAATAAATAAATAACTGCGTAAGTTGTATCAGGGCGGTATTTAATAATTTTATACAGCTTGCCCACCACATACCGCATCTGAGGACATAAGTCTCCTTGGCGGTGCCCCCATACACGGAAAATTTTCTCGTTGTCAAACGAGAAAAGCTGCCCGAAGGAGCTCTCTGAAATCTGGTAGTCTTAGCATCTTTGTGCTGAAAGAAAGTAATCCAGAATTACATAATATGTACTTCGTTGGATTGAGAAAAGAGGGAAGTGAATTCTTCACTGACTGGGATTAAATTGATTGGACATTATCAATTCGCCGAAATGATTACAAAACTTTTTAAAAGTCTTGAAATTCTTTTTAGAAGCCACCAGATCTGTATATCCAACAGGACCTATAACAGGGCCACGGATAGTAGCGAGAAGCTCCATTCGGTAATCATAGAGAAGAGGAAAGGGACAAGACCACAGGATGTGTTCAGAAGATTGGTTAGGATATCCGCAACAGCACGAAGGGGAGTCAACAATATTAAAAACAAATATTTTATGATTAAATTTACCATGACCTGATAAAAACTGCGTAGTCCAGAGATCGGGGATAACCCAAGAAGATTCTAAGCGCTGACTGCTATAATTTTATACAACCAGGTATAGTCCATCGCGTTTTTTCTTTCTTTTAGATTATTTGGTTTTCAAAAAATTTAACGATTTATTACTGTGCAGGCTACTGCCGCATTTAAAGTTGCTACCTTTATATCTTAAACGTAAAAGCGGTAAACTAAACTGCCCTTAGGTGCGCTGAAACTGAAAAGGTTTCAGAGTTTCATATTAAGATCTTTACTGCCTAAATGTATACCCGCACCTTGCAGCCACCCCTTTGCGGACAAAAGAGGGGGATCGGGGTAAAACAGGTTGAGAATTTGCATAGAAAGGACGTAAACATAAACAAAAAAAAGCGAATCGAAACAGAGGATTGTCAGAATACGATGTTTTTTTTCTTCCTAGCACTGCGTTGTTTTTGATGCGATTATACTGATGGGTTTTCACATATATGTGTATATGAGTATACATAATATTGATTTGAGCGTTTACGACGTTTTACTGTAATATGATTATACGACTGTAAAATCTATGTCTTAATATATATAATTCTTCTGTACGTGTGATATTACTGAACTCCTCCTAAACGGCTAAACCGATTCACGTGCGGTTTTCAACAAAATGTAGATGTTTGCGCTGCGCGTGTTTTAGATATTATCTAAGTATTCAAAAGGTTATAAATTAATTTGTGTAAAATTTCTTAATATTTTTCTTTATTTACTATTTTTTTTCTCATGTATCTCTATAATAATGTATAAACTTATATGTATGTATATGTATGCGTGTATGTTTTCATATGTAAATTTTTTAAATATTTTTCTATGTACCATATACCTATGTTGGTACATTTCCTGATTTTTACTTATTATTGTATCTTTTAGCTTTTCTTATGTTATCTTTAATTTTAACTAAATTTACATACTCATGTTTCACTGCTGCACTTAAATGTAATTTCTAAAATATGTAAAAGCCCATAGGGCGTGTAAATTAATAAATAAATATCAAAATTTTCAAACGAATCTGTAAAAAAAAAGTTAGAAACATAAATCTTTTTTTCATCGACCTACCAGGGTTGCATTCGACGAGAATGATGTTTTTTTCTGTTTAAAAAAAGTTTGTATTTGAATGTTTACAAACAACATTCGCTTTTTATGGATCCCAATCAGATTCTTTCCCAACATTCCATATAATTTCTTCCTATTTAATTATTTTTAATGGATTTTTGATAATACTAAAACAATATTGGCTGGCATTCAGTACAATTTTAAAAATCGCATTCATGAACAAAGTGCACCCCTGTTGGTGAGAAGAGCTAAGTTTGACATTTGCAATAAGAATTCCATATTTAAAATAAATTATTTTATGTTTTGGAATTCAACCATAAACAAGTACCCGCTTATCAATGAATATTATTTTTCCAAGGTAATAGCAGGCAAGCCAATGTTCGGGTAGGACACGTAACGTTTTCAAGGTTTATAAATAACGAGCTAAACATAGCAATGCTTTGCTATAGCTACATTTAAGATCATACTCGTATACAGATTAAATTAAGAAAATCGAATGCTGTTGAAATACAATCTCTCAGGCGAATGTGTGGTAAAAATATCTACGGTAGATACACAAATGTTGAGATCCGTACATTATGTAAGGCTGAGATTGGCATTAACAACAAAATCATAAAAGGAGCTCTACGTTGGTTTGGACATATAGAGCGAATGGACGGTGAAAGAACGGCTAAAACTATTTACAATGCGAATATTGATAGACGCAGAAATGGGAGAAGACCGAGAAAGACGTGGCATGACCAAATCCAACAAATACGTGAAGATGGACATGTTAAAAGTCGGAATAATCGGCGCGTGTGCATGAGAAGATGTATGAATGCAGAGGAAGCGAGATCTGTATGCAAAGATAGAATGATGTGGCGTGATAGTTTGTTGTTGTTGTTGTTATTGGAAATCTAGTGCCAAAATTCAGATAGAAAATACGTGAATACGTTTGTATGAAGAAAAGTCGGACCGCGTATCCTCTTAAGATTAAACATAATTAAGTATACTTTCAAAAATTTAGTAAAAAATCTTTAATAAAAACCGTTCGGATAAACATTAAAAAGATGTTGTAACTTTTCGTTAGTATGTAGGTACTTGTTTATGATTGAATTCCAAATCTAAAAGTAATAGATATTTAAATATTGGATTTAAGTAGGTACCCAAGTGCTTGCGTATGTTTGAATTCCAAAACATAAAATAATCAATTATTTTCAAATAAAGAATTATTTTAGTAAATGTCAAACTCTGCTCAGGGATGCATTTTAGTCAGGAATGCGATTTTGAAAAATGTATTGAATGTTAGTTAATATTATTTTAGTAAACCCAAAAATCCAGTAAAATGAGTAAATGGGTAGAAATTATATGGAATTCAATGAAATAATCTTATTAGGATCCATAAAAAAACGAATGCGGTCTGTAAACATTAAAAAACACTCTTTTTTTATATGGCAAAAAATGATATCCATCCGTTTTTTTGTATGCGCATTCTCGGCGAATGCAACCCTGGTGATGAATAAAAAAAGCATTTACGCTCCTAACTTTTTTTGTACTTAATAAATTGAAGATTTTATGATCTTTAAACCTTCTCGCGGCAAAGAGGTACATTTATTTGAAAACCGCACGTAAATCGGTCCGGTAGTTATCGAGTCCATCGAGGAGAACCATTCGAGCATTGCCTTTTATATATAGATAACATCTTCAATATGTTCAGTGGAAAACGAGTTAAAATCATATATGTGTTTTTCATCAATTTTCCAGGGTTGCATTCGACTAAAATGCAAATATTGAAAAATTCGGAGGATGTTGTTTTTTTTGTTGTGGACATGTAGAGCGAATGGACAGCGAAAAAGCGACTAAAAGTATTTACGGTGCGAATGTTGATGGATGCAGAAAACGAGAAAGACGTGGCACGATCAAATGCAACAAACACCTGTAGACGGACATGTCAAAGTAGGAAAAATCGGCGTGCGTGCATGAGAAGATGTATGAATGTAGAAGAAGCGAGGTCTGTGTGCAAAGACAGGGTGATATGGCGTTCTATCCCCTTTGCCAACGGCATGGTGGTCTGTAGTTGTTTTTGTTGTGTGTTTCTAGTTTTCTCAGGACTTCGGATTTTAGAATGTTTACCCGAGTTTCGTCATCAAGTCTTGGGCCCATTCTTCAAGCCTAACACTCGTCCAGGATAAGATTATATTTTACACTCATTAACATATATATAGAAATCTCCAAATATGCCTTCTTTGGAGAAACGTAGAACTGAGATGGACCTTGAAAGCATTTTCAAAATACTTAATGCTATAAGTGATGTCCCATCTCTGTTGCAATCAATTTCATTTCATGTTCCCAACCATGTTTTTTTTTTGTATTTTTTTATTTTTATTTTATTTTTTTCATATATATTTGGACCCCTGTATTAAGTAGCCTTACTTGTCATGTACAAGGCTTAGGTACTCGGAAAAAAATCGTTTTTGTTTGTCTTGGAAATGGGATGTTCGATCACTGATTTTGGTTTATTACCTTTATGAGTCCAATCACCATTGTTGCAAAGTTCAAGAACAATGGCGCATGATAACTACAGTGTGGATATCTGTTAAGGATATTCCATCTTTCCTGCATTCTGTTTCAAGATTGTGGCGTTGTAAACTGAAAAATGGGCACTGAAATAACAGATGTTCGATCCCAACCATGTCACCAGAAGTCAAAATCTGCTATGTATCAAATCTTCTGAGATCAACTTTTGATTTTATGTCCCAATGTCCAGAATGTGTGGATTAATCAATTCGTCATAAAACATGGACCATCTCTTTGTTCTTATAACGATAGAACCCTTTTAATATCAATTCACCGCTCTGATTTTTTTGCCTCCCCTGTACAGTAGCAGCTGCTCGATTATGGAATAATCTACTTACTAATGTAAGAGGTGCTCGTTCTTTAATTACATTTAAATCAAGATTGAAATGTCACTATATAAATATTTGAGTTTTTCCACGGTAAACAACATTACTTTAGGTGACAATGTTTTGAGTGCGTCCAACTGTTTGTAGACAGGCTGGGTTTTCTCCCTAAGGAGTTATTAATATTGAAATTTATTGAAACTGGGAGGGAAAATATTTTTGAGAAGGGATTATGGAAGTCTAGGCATTTACCGGGCACATAAACTGAGGGAGCGAGGGAAGGGGAAATTAAGCATATCTACAAACATTTGGACATGCTTGAAACATTGTTGATTACTGTAACTAGTATAAGAAGAATAAAAATTGAAAGTACGTTGCCCGGGCCTCGGTTACAATGGGAAGTTGACATTAATTTCCAATTTTATCTACCAAGTACAATTAAGTTTTCTGTATGAAAAGCAAAATATGCATACAATTTTTTCTTCTAAACATGTTTAATTATCGGTTATTTATTTATTTATTTATTTATATATTATATATATACATACGGCCTAAGACAATTACAACAGTTACATGAAGAAACATAAATGCAAGAAACTGAACAAAAAGAACATAAAACTATTTAGCAAACACAAACAAGGGCAATACAATAATAGTATACAATATATTAAAAAAAACGAATGACCAAAAACTTTGAGCTAAACCATGCCAATCCAACTTCATCCCACACTGTTTAGTCGCGAAGAGATCTACGAAAAGCCGGAAGATCTATCCCAAAAAATTCCAAGTCGTGTGATGAATTGACTAATCTACACATTCTGGACATTGGGGCATAAAAACTAAAGTTGCTCTTAGAAGATTTTATAAATAGCAGATTTTGACTTCTGGTGACACGGTTGGGAACATGAAAAGAAATTGATTGCAACAGAGATGGGACATCACTTAAAGCATTAAGTATTTTGAAAATGCATATAAGGTCCATCTCAGTTCTACGTCTCTCCAATGAAGACTGATTAAGAGATTGCTCTATTTCAAAATAAGAATAATTACCCCTTTGTAATCCGAGCAACCATACCACTTTTCTTAAAAAACGGTGTTAAACAGACTCGATATGGTCAATATGAGTCCTGTAGAATGGAGACCAAATAGGAGAAGCGTATTCTAGATGGGTTATTGATGAATATACTTTAAATTTTCATGCAAATATATTCATTTTCGTACAAAAATATCCTTTATAGACAGTCGAAGATAATTCTGTTAAATTTCCATTGCAATCGGGGCCCTGGCAGGTGAAATAATGAAGCCAGATGAATCTCACCCCTATCAATAAAGCATTCAGCTCTTTTACTTCACAAAAGTCAACAGATGGAAGAGTTGAAAAATGTGGATGATTAAACAAAGGCAGAATGGCGAATGTTGCCAGCCAATGTCAGGTCATAAGCCCTGTAAATGGCAAGACTTCGATATTATATTTTCAAAAATGTTTTCCCTCTCTGTTACAATTAATTTAACCTTAGGTACTTTAACTTGAGAACAACCACCTTAACAAGAAGAGGGACTTTTGCCATCCACGGATCTTGTAAAATGATACCCTTAATTACAGGGTACTTTATAATGTACACCTCCTGGCCAGCAATTGCAGTCCAAATAGACCCACTTGTCTCCTGTTTTACCCTATCTTCCCTCCCAGCTAGCGGGAGGAAGACAGTTTAATTTATTACCCCATACGGAAACATACCCCGACATCCCTTAACGCACACATTTATTTATTTATTTAACTTTGTACATAATGTTATTTGGACATTGGCGGGCTTATTGCCAAATGGCAATTTCTTCCAACCAACCAATAAAATAAAAGTTTTATTTTTATAATTCAAGTTACAGAACATATTCAATAGAAAAAAAAAAGATTAAAAAGTTAAAAATACATAAAAATAGAAATAAACGTATTTGTTTATAAATTACCTTAAATCAAAACTATTACTCAATGGGGAAAAGAAAAAAAGCGGAAAGAGGAAAAAGGAAAGGAGGAGAGATTAAGGAAGAGAAAGGAGATGTTTCTTCAGACGTGATTTAAACAGAGAAAATGTAGTAACATCTTTAATGGTGGGTGGGAGATGATTCCACAGTCGAGCCGCATGGACACTATATGAGTTAGAGAAGAAAGAGGAATTGTGGATGGGTATTAAGAGAGTGCCTTGAGAATAAGAACGAAGAGGTAAACCACGAGCGTTGAAATTTTTCACACAGGTATATAGGAGCGTTAGGACTATGAAGTACATTGAACAGAAGTGAGAGGGAGTGATAGTCTCTTCGCCGTCTAATTTTGAGCCATTTCAAGTTTATTCAGAATTTGAGTTTCAATATTAAATAATGTTATTATTAGAGATAATTCATTCGAATGGAAATAATCGAATGCATTCGATTATTAAATTTATGAAAGTCCAAATGCAGTCATTCATTCTAATGAATTAGTAATTTATTCATATTTAAATTTGTTGCAACAGAGAGGAAAAACATTTTTGAGAAGGTAATATGGAAGTCTAGGCATAATTATTTATATAATCAATGAATGAATGAATGAAATTAATAATTTGATATGTAAATTCAATCGATTACTTTCATCTTAAGTTATCATCACTACACATACATTAAGAGATCCGTGTAATGTTTTGAATAATCCTCATCGCCCGATTATTTAAGAGAGCTCTTCCAACCTCTATCACAACATGGGCTATTTATTCGTTTACATAACGAATCGAAAGAACCCTTTCAATACCCATTCACCGCTCTAATTTTTTCACCTTCTCCGTCACAGTAGTAGTTGCTCGATCGTGGAATAATCTACCCACTAATGTCAGAGACGCCTCCTTCTTCATTTACAGATAGTCACGAATATTTGTTTTTTTTTTCTCCACCTTTTTTCCTTCCCATCCCTCCTCTTCTTTTCATAGTAAAGTGCAGATTTTTAGTTAATTTTTGTTCTAATTTTATAAAATGTATGTATGATACCCCATTTTAATCGCGTACTAATTCAAATTACCTCATTTTGAGAAAACTGCATTCGAAATATATCACAAATATATTTCTCCAATGTAAAGATATTTTAAAACCCTTACACTGAATATTAGATCCAGCATTTTATTTTTCAACCCAGTTTTCCTAAATCAAATAAAAAGTTATCAGACTCTAATTAATTTCTACCCAAACTTTAACAGTCCATTTAGAATTTTATTTCTGCAAATACATCATGAGTTGTTACTCTATTAAAACAGATTTTAGGAGCCGTCAATCGATTTCATTTGAAATTTTCACAATTTTTAAACATCTCCTCATATAATACGATATACTCGTAGAAATGATTTTATGAATGAAATTTTTTAACCCAGAGGTCGGCAAACTATATATATACTCGACTGCGGCTCACACCGTGCAAGTTTCACCTTCGTTCGATTTATTTCGTCTACCGGTTCTAAAGCAGAACTGTCAGGATTATTGCCACCGAAAGTTCCAACACGTGGCGAAGATATTGCAAATGTCGTCATTAAATGCATTGAAAAACATCATATTAAAGTCGATAAAATTGGGCAAAATATTTTTTTTTTAAATATTTTGAAGACAAAAATTAATCACGAGACACGTCTTTACCATTGCATCATTAAACAAGAACCACTTTATACTCAGAAATTTCCAGAAGAAATGTTTTAAAGATCAATATTGTCATCACAGTTTTAGCTCAAGCTTTTTATCATCGCTAATTTAAAGAATTTCTAGCTAAAATGGAGAAAGAATAAGCATATTTTCTGCTATGTTTGAGAATGTCTAAATGCTTGCAGACTGGCTGGATTTCCTCCCTAGAGAGTTATCCATATTTAAATTTATTTCAACAGAGGGGGAAAACATTTTTGAGAAGGGAATATGGAAGTCTAGGCATTTACAGGGCTTATATGTCATTGGCTGGTTTAAGTGGCCACTTTACACACTGCGTAACATTCTGTCCATGTTTAAACATCCACATTTCCTCAACTCTTTCATCTGTTGACTTTTGTGAAGTAAAAGAGCTGAAATATCCCTGTTATTTAATTAATGACACTGCTATTCTTAAGCAAACTTTTTATTAAAACACTCAAATTTTACATATGCATTAAGTTAACCCCATTACCACTGCATTAAATTCTCAAGTTCTGGGGTATTTAGCACCCCCATTAGCTTAGCACAGCAGTGGCCAGACAATGAGGCACCGGTGGGTGCTTGGTATTAACAACTTAACCCTCAACTCGTAAATTACGTAAATTATTAATTTCATTGGGGGTTTGACTACATTATTTATGTTTCGAAAATTTCAAGAAATATGAAGGTGTTGAAAATACGTAGGTCTAGGCACTAGTCATCGGCTGGGATGAGTGATCACTTTACAAACTGAGTAACATTCGCCGTTATGCCTATTTATTATTATTGATTTATTTTACACTTTACATCTTCTTCTTCTTCTTTTGCACGTCCGCTCTTAGGTGGTGCATGTGGACATCACCAGACGCCTCCAGGAGACCCTATCGCCAGCCAATGCGCTCGCTTCCTCCAGTGTCAATCCAGAACCCTTTAGTTCCGCTGAATAAAGTCGAAAGATCGTCATCAACGGCCTTCCAGGACGTCGTGAGCCCGCAGGTTTTAAGAAGAGGCAACTTGGGTTTGGGTTCTCCTGAGGCATGCGCAGCACGTGTCCAAGCCATGTCCACCGCCGCATCCTCAAGATGCTCGTTATAGGAGGCTGCTGCGTCTGTTCTTGGACTTCAATGTTAGATATAAAATCGAACCACCATTTGCCTAATTTTATTAACAAAATACGCAGCAGCGTAGGGAGGATCATTACCACGCTTCTTCTACAGGTAAAATTACTAAACCCAACGCTGGCTGATGCAGCAAACTTCCGTCGTCATCACCAAAGTACTTTCGAAACAACCCAAATTTTTACCGGACACGGAGCTATGAGAAGTTACCTACATAGGTTTAAATGAAGAAATGATGACTATTGTCCATGCGACGATATTTCTTCACAGAGTATCGAATATCTGTAATTTCAGTGCCCATTTTTCAGTTTACAACGCCATAATCTTGAAGCAGAATGCAGAAAATATGGAATATCCTTAACAGATATCCACACTGTAGTTAAAAGTAGTTATCACGCGCCATTGTTCTTGGACTTTGCAACAATGGTGATTGGATTCATAAAGGTAATAAACGAAAATCAGTGATCGAACATCCCATTTCTAAGATAAACAAAAACGATTTTTTTCCGAGTACCTTAGCCTTGTACATGACACGTAAGGCTGCTAAATACAGGGGTCCAAATATTTATTTAAAACATACATATCTTATATATTCTCGTCAAGCACCTTCTTAGGATTGTTCTCGGCTTTGGTATGGCTCAAACATTCGCTCTCATATAGGAGTACTGGCATTTTACAGGGTTGAATGAATAATCTGCATTTTGTTTTAACCGAGTATAGACTAGAGTTAAAAGTTGCTCCAGCAATTCCTAGGCGGGTTGCGAGCTCTTTGTGCATGCTTCCATCCCCAGTTATGTGAACTCCCAAGTATTTAAAGCTGTCAAATTTCTCGATCCTTTGTCCATTATTATAGAGAGGCTGATCAGGGTCAGGACAAGATTTGCTGCTCATAATCTCAGTCTTTATAATATAAACACTTTTTATACAAATAAATTTTATTCATAAAAAACGGGCATATAGCCATACGACAATTTTTTCTGACCAACCCAAACCGTTCAGTTAAAAAAAATAAGAAGAATATGGACATGTTCTGGGTATAGTAATATAGATTCTTATAATTTTATTTGAAAACAAAACATGTATTTACGTAGATATGTTTTTTGTTTAGAAACATCAATAAACTAAAATACTACACTGTACTATGAAGAGAGGACGGGGGATGTGTAGGAAAGAAGGACGAGAAAAGAAGAACTCAAGTAAAGACACCAAGTCATTGGAACAATGCGCACTATCCTTCGGTAACTACACATATGTGCTTTAACTGTCTTCCAGGAAGCAGCAAGCAGCCTGTTAGCCACATGTCCGGCAGTAACTAGCTACAGTCTAAAAAACTACCCTTCGGATATACATATTTCTTTTTTTTAAACAATTTTGTAACAGCGCTTAATTTATTTAGTTTTAAGCATGAACACTTGACAAATTATATACTCTGCTCAATTTAGTTTTTGTAAATTTATTAATTTAATTTTAAACTGACTGAATTCCACTCGTTCATGTGCTTTGTAGCCACAAGACGATTGGTTATCTAGCTTTATATGTAAATGTTATCAACTATCAAATACCTAAATTTTGTAAACGGAGTCTAGAATTTCAACCATCCATGCTCTCAGTAGCTGCAAGACCTGTTATTATCTAACTTCAAAGTATTATTTACCTGAATTGTCTCCTCTGCAGAGTATTTGGTGTCTTGAGAAGCCATTTTAGATGTGGATTCCCCATTACACATCGATTTCGCCACTGCAATGCTTATCTGAAATACGAAAAAGTGCATTTATAATCAAGACACAATTTAGAAATTAGAAAAAACATTCAACAACAGTTAATCTGCCCCCTGGGCCCTAACGATTCGGCCCTTCGGCACACTTGATTGACAATAACCAAAAATTATCTTTTCACATTTGGTCAGCATTTTCAGTGAAGGATTTTTGTTTGATCAGCTGTGTATACAAACTTGAATAAAATAACAGATGAAAAAATAAGAAACGCTGTTCGTGAGACGAGGTGGCCGAGTGGTTAAGGCGTTGGACTGCTAATCCAATGTGCTCTGCACGCGTGGGTTCGAATCCCATCCTCGTCGTAATCTTTTTTAAATTCTTAATTTTTTTACATTGAAAAAGGTGATAAAGGTTTCTGCTCTTTTACTTCACAGGAGTTAACAGATGGAAGAGTCGAGGAAATGTGGATGTTGAAATATGGACAGAATGGTAAATGTTACACAGTGTTAACATATTACAACAAAGATGAAAAATATTTCAGAGAAGGTAATATAGAAGTCTAGGCGTCTACAGGGCTTATGCCCTGTCTGGCTGGTTTAAGTGGCCATCTTACCAAACCAGCCAATGACAGGTCATAAGCCCTGTAGACGCCTAGACTTCTATATTATCTTCTCTGAAATATTTTTCATCTTTGTTGTAATATGTTAACACTGTGTGTCTACAGGGCTTATGACCTGTCTGGCTGGTTTAAGTGGCCATCTTACCAAACCAGCCAATGACAGGTCATAAGCCCTGTAGATACCTAGACTTCTTTATTAGATTCTCTGAAATGTTCTTATCTCTGTTGTAATATGTTAGTATTATCAGTTCCCCGGGAGTTGAAACCAGTCCTTGTCTACAAAAATTTAGATAAATTCAAAATATTGTTGCTAAACAATGTGTAAAATGGCCACTTAAACCAGCCAAAGACAGGTCATAAGCCCTGTAGACGCCTAGACTTCCATATTCCGTTCTTAGAAATATTTTCCCCCTCTGTTGCAACTAATTTTGATCTTAATAACTCCCTAAGGAGGAAATCTAACCAGTCTCAAACATTTAGACATACTCAAAACATTGTTGAATCAACATAAAACACTTATTTTATAGGTGGTTCATCGCAACGCTTTACTGTTTCTGGACTGGCACCTGAAGCGTAATACTGATCACCTAGCCGCCAAAATAAGTTGCATTTGGTGCACCAACTCAGTGCCATATGCGCCACAGGGCATGGAAGGGGAAATAATGGGCCGATTCAATAGCATAAAGGCCATGAAGGATTACAATTATTTGAGTATGTGCAAATGTTTGCAGACAAAATGTTGGATTTTACAGCGTAAGAGTCAGATTAACAAATTACAACAGAGACCGAGAAACTTTTAGAAAATATTATTTTTAGAACATTAGAGAGAATCTTTCTTATGGAATAATTGAATGGGGAGGAGCCTATAATAATCATATTAAGCGTTTAGAAACCGTACAAAAGATAACAATTGAACATATTACAACAGAGATGAAGAACATTTAATAGAAGGTAATATATGGCCTGTCGGTAGCTGGTTTAAGTGGCCACTTATACACTGTGTAACATTCACCATTCTGCCCATATTTGAACATCTTTATTCCTTCAATTCTTTCATCTGTTGATGTTTTTGAAGTTAAAGAGCTGAAATCTTTATTTATGCGGGTGAGATTCATCTAATTGAATTATTTCACCTACATACTAGGCAATGCCTGAAAATGTTATTTTTTCAATTTCTATACTTCTTCATGGACCAGGTGGATTTATCAACAATATTTTGAGTTTGTCCAAATTATCGTAGACAAAGACTGGATTCAACTCCCTGGGGAGCTGTTTTTATTAACATATTACAACAGAGATGAAGAAAGAGTTAGTTTTGTCTGAGGTTTCTAGTTGGGATATATAATTTTATTGAGCTTAGTACTTCAGGCGCATACCCTAACAAGGCGAAACTATTGTCACGAAATTTTTGTGTAAAAATAAAATAAAGTGTTTAGTAGACTCAAATTAGTGTTTTATTTCTTGTATAAGTTTAAATAAGGAGTTCTATAAAAAAAAAAAAACACCAAAGTGTAAAGTGGCCACTTAAACTAGCCAATGACAGGTCATAAGCCCTGTAAATGCCTTCCATATTCCCTTATTTAAGGTATTCTCCATCCCTGTTGCAATTTGTTAATCTTAATGATTCCCGAGGGGGTGAAATCCAGTCTTTTGTCTACGAACATTTGGACAAACTCAAATATTGTAATGAAACCAACTGGTCCAAGAAGAAGTTTAAAAAATTAAAAATTGTTTTCAGGCGTTGCCTAGTATGGGAAATAATTCATTCAGATGAATCTCTTCACAACAATAAAGGTTTCAGCTCTTTAACTTCGCCAAAATCAACAACTGGAACAATTGAAGAAATATGGATGTTCAAACATAGGCAAAATGGTGAATGTTACACAGTGTGTAAAGTGGCCACTCAAACCAGCCAATGGCAGGGTATAAGCCCTGTAAAAAAAGACTTCTATATTCCTTTATTTAAGGTATTCTCCATCCCTGTTGTAATTTGTTAAGCAAATCAATCAATATATGTAATGTTGAAATTATGAAAAAATAAAGCTGATATAAAAAGCTCTTTTTTCTTATAAATAGCAGACTTTTATTATGACTTTCTTATTTTTATCGATTTTTTTTAAAAATATTAGCACGTACTTTTCTAGTAACCTTTTTTGAAATTAAAAATAAAATGTATGCCACACATAGGCCATGTCTTTGTGATTTTTTTTCTGTTTGAGTGTATTTTGTATTTGTAACTTACGTATGCCTATTGTAAAATGCAATTAAAAAAATATAATAAACAGAAAAAAAAGAAGATATAACTTTTGAAGATAGATGTTCAAAAATAGGCAAAATTATGAATGTAATCCAGTGTATAGAGTGGCCACATAAACCAGCCAATGATAGGTCATAAAGCCCTGTAAATGCCTAGACTTCCATATTCCCTTCTTTACAATGTTTTCCATCCCTGTTGTAATTTGTTAATCTTAATGACTTCCTAGGGGGTGAAATCCAGTATTGCCTACAAACATTTGGACAAAATCAAAATATTGCTACAAAAATTCGTCTGTCTATAAACTAGTATACACATGTTTTCAATATAGTGCGATTTCTTTGAGGAAAGGAAAACCTCTTCTATATTACGATAATGTATAATGTTCTTGAAAACGAGTGTTACAATTTGTAAAGGTTTTGGGGGCTAAAAAGGCTTCGAGGGAGGGCGCTGTGTATACCTTATAATATGTGAGTAATATTGTGAGAGGGATGTATTGTATAACATTGTGAGAATATTATATTATAAAAGGGGTTTCTACTCAAAATCTTAATAGCCTTTGTGATAAGAAGGGTTGTGTACAGTGGAAACCTTTACATATAAGAATATAGATATACATATTTATACAGATAAAAAAACTCCCAAAACGTTTTTTTTTTATGTGAAAGCGTCTTGCCTTTAGTGACTGTAAATTTTCTCATTATATTTTTTTCTACCACAACTGACCAGAAAGCCCAATTAAGTGGTGAATCGCACGGAATACCAAGACTTGAGAAAATCACATGAAAAAAAAATGTTTCCTCTGGGAATCGACCCTGTTACCTTCCACGCGTGAGTCAAGCGTGTTAGCTATCAATTTATTTATTTTATAAACGTTTATGTACATTATAAAAATATTTCAATGCGAATAATACGAAAAAAATAATACTAAAATTTAAATCTCTACTATACATAGGTTTCAAGGAATTTAATAAATTACCACAAAATTTTAAAGTACGAATTTCAAAATACAGAAACAGGACGTGCCAATTGAAGAATTATTTTTTATTAATTAATGAATTTTTAGGCGTTGCCTAGTGTGTAGGTGAAATAATTCAATTAAATGAATCTCACCCGCATAAATAAGGGTTTTAGCTCTTAAACTTCACAATCATCAGAAAATGAAAGAATTAAAGGAATATAGATGTTCAAATATGGGCTGAATGGTGAATGTTACGCAGTGGCCACTTAAACCAGCCATTGATAGGTCATAAGCCCTGTAGATGCTTAGATTTCTATACTACCTTCTCTTAAATAATACTGGGAAACATACAAGACGACGACATAATATTAGTCAAAAATGCTGACATACACAAATATAACAACAACAACACTATCATATTGAAAAAGCAAAGACAAACACAGGACAGTCAAAAATACTACATAATGGACTTAAACACTACAACGACCTACCTTACTACTTGAAAACTTTTACTGGAGACAAATTTAAAATTGATCTGAAAAAGCACATGACTGAACTAACTAGACTAGACGAGACATAAAATGACTAGACAATATTAAATTTCTAATGTAACCCTCCGGGTTTTTTAAAATTGTAAATAAATAAAAAATAAAAAAAATGTTCCTTTTCTCTGTTGTAATATGTTAATATAAACAGCTCCCCAGGGAGTTGAATCCAGTCCTTGTCTAGAAAAATTTGGACAAATTCAAAATATTGTTGATCCACACTTAAGTCTGCTTCGCACCAATGAGTTATAAAGAAGCCTAAGAACAAGAGTATTCAAGGACACCTTACATACACATTCACCTCAGAGGCCATCAGTAAATAATCGAGATATGATGCAATTACTGTACCAATGCGATACGCACCAGTAGAAATGCACCGGATAAGAATATTACGATGATTTCAGTTTGAAAATGGCCCCAAAGCTGAATTATTCCATCTCAAACAGCATTAATGTATCTTCGGGTGTACCACAGGGTGCTCACCTTGCTCCTTTGCTATTCAATCTGTTCATCAATGATATGAAAAATGCTTTTATTACTTCATCAATTTGGCTCTTTGCTGATGACAGTAAAATTCTCAAACAGATTGACAGCCCTTCCGATTGTTCACTATTACAATCTGATTTATTGTATTTTAGCACCTGGTGCTCATCCAATAATCTACATCTCAACTTAAGTAAGTGCAAGGTTATGATATTTTTTTGTCTGAAAAATCCAATCATATACGACTACTCACTAAACGATGAAATATCATCATCTGTGTCTAGTATACGAGATTTGGGTATTATGCTTGACACTAAACTTTCTTTTACATTTTATATTGAACATGTTTTCAATAAATCCTTAAAACTTCTTGGATTTATTAACAGAAGCACAGCTGACTTCAAAAATATCAAAACCCTTAAAACTCTTTTCTGTTCCCTAGTTCGCTCGCACCTAGAATATTCCTCTGTTATCTGGTTTCCATATTATGATCTTCACATCAAGAATATTGAATCAGTTCAATATCGATTTTTAAGAAAGATAGGCTGGAGATTGAGACCTAGATACGTATAATGAGTTAGAAACTACCTTGAATATATCTTCTCTTCAAGACCGTCAAAATAAATCCGACCTTATAGTCCTATTTAAAATTTTCAACTCACTCTTTGATGCGCCTGAACTACTGAGCTTAATAAAATTAAATTTCCCAACTAGAAACCTCAGACAAAACTCACTCTTTCATACCTACAACCATAGAACTTAATAGAGTTTTCATTCTCCTGTGCCCAGAATTCTTAGGTCTGCCAACAAACATACCAGTCTTGATTTCTTTGATAACAAGTTGTCTTCTTTCAAACGATCACTAATCAAATTCAACACCTCTCTCCCGCTTCGACTCCCACAAAGTCTACTATAAACCAATGAGTCTTTCTATTTTGTTATAATAATTTTCTATGTATAAATGTGTCCATAAAAATGCCCATTGGGCGTATATATCAATAAATAAATAAAATAAATTCTAGTCGATACCTGTGTTCAAAAAGTATCGAAAATTTAGAATTTCCTACATACACACATATATATATATATATACATATACATATATACATATATATATATATACACATATATACACATATACATACACACACACGTACATACACCCATGCGCATTACACATACATACATTCATAAAAACATAGACAATTTATTTATGCGAAACTTCATGGTTGTCATCTATAAAAATATATATTTTTTAATTTTTCCTTATTTTTTATATATTTTTTTACATAAGTGAGTAGATTATTCCACAATCGAGCAGCTACTACTTTAAAAGAGGAGGCAATAAAATTAGAGCGATGAAGGGGTATTAAAAGGGTCCTCTCGTTACTAGAGCGAAGAAAACTAAAGCGAAAAGAAGAGAGCAAACTTTCAACTAAAAAAAAATTTATATGATGTCTTTAATTTTGTAGAAGAGTCTATGTAATGGTGCCATTACTTTTGTGAGTCTGTTTATGTGTTTAGTCCATTTTTATTGTCTGTTCACGTTGAGTCATATGTATGTAGATTCCTTGGTAACAAATATACATGTATACAGTAAATTTATAAACAAAATAATAATATTTTATTACTATTCGGTTATTCAACAAACCGTTAAATATTTTTAGCTTACAAAACACGTTTTACAAAACAAATCGGCGAACGATTTAAAATCCAGCCCAGCAGGTAAAACAAAGCGTTTGAAATAAGAACGACCATTCCAGAATGCACAGAGAATTCAAATAATTCTCAACTCCAGTAAAGTTAGTTTAAGTACTGCTAGAGGTACCCAAGTAGCTAAGTTCCCGCTAAGTTAGTGAAGGAAATCCCGCGGAAATAGTGTTGCTATGTTGCTCACGATTTATGGCCACGGCGACCCTATTTTAAGTACTTTGCTAAGTTTTAGTGTTGCCAGTCTTAGAAATTCACACGGTCGAATATTAATAAAAATGAGTGCTATTTTTTACGATCCAATAGATTTATTTGTATAAAAGCTCTATACTGATTTTAGTTTTGAATCCATTGTAAACAATAAATTAATGCTTAAGTACACTCATCGGTTGTCTGAACTAAATAAGGAAGTTCCGTGTTTTTTTAAACTCTGTTAATATAACTAAGCCAAAAAAAATTATTTAAAAAACACTTTATTTTTAACTGCTTATTTTAATTTTTTTATTACAAGGTATACTTAACTAATGAATCTTATCTTATTTTATTTTTACAGTGATTACTTAATATTATCAAATGAAAATATTTTACATAAAAACATATGGAGATAATACGAGTAAATCATCATGTTCAAATATTTTTATTATAATATGATGAACACAAAATATTAAATGAAAAATGTACTCGTGTAAATATAAATTAATGTATTAATTACATTTTCTTAACCAATTGTCATTTTTTTCATATACGCAACCCTCTTGTCCAACAGATATTTTTTAAAGATAGCACATTTGGTTAAAATTTTCCAAAACCTTTTGAAATCACCATCCTGAAGATTTTAAATGCATTTGTATGAGTTTTGTGAACGCGTGAACTCTTGTTAGTCGATCTGTACTTACTGTTGGCATTGGACAGTTAGGGTTTTGTGAAGGATCAATAGCGCTATAACGAAAGGGAAGGATTAAGATCATTTTAGGATCTGTATTTCTTCTTCGATGGCGCTACAGCCTAAATCGAGCCTTGGCTTCCTTCAACTTCTGCCTCCAGCTCCGCCTGTCCTCAGCAGCCATTTTCTGATTTGCGAATTGTAGAAGCTGTGCTGCATCTTTTTTCAGTTAATAATATTGATGTTTTTTGTTCATATTTCTTGATAAAACTCCATAGTTAATTATTATGGTAGATAAAATTATAAATAAACTTATCAATGAAACTTCTTGGTTTAGTTTTACTTTTTATTATTTTGACCAACGAGCGCTTTCGCCTAAGTATGCATCTTCAAGACTGGTAAATTGTTTACAACGTTTAGAGTTTTTATACTATTCTTTAACATATTTTGGAGATAAGATCAAATACGTATTTTAACAAGGAACAGAAACATAAATATTTACAACTAGTTTGCTAAACAGTTCATTTTTTGGAGTTTTTGGACCGAAATTGGGATTAAGCTTTTATTACTTTTTCCGCCATTTAAATAATAATAGAACTGTATTTTTAAGAAATAATAATTAGTTACTCGCTAAGATCCATATTGAGGTTTTGCAAGTATTGTCTTGATAATTTGATGCACAGGTAGCTCAATCACAAATAACTATCGACGTGCTAATAAGTGACGCGATAACAATTTCTCACCATGGTTGTTTATCGTATTTGCGATCACAATGGAACATCCGTGAACACCTAGTAATAAACGGTTGAAAAGCCAAATGTCAAGAAAAGCAGTCGCCATAGTAATTGTAATTCAATTATCACTTTTTTGTATTGAATACTCCTTACTATTTTGCAAATGCAATATATTGTATTATTTTTGATAACGTTTACACTTTGATTTTTCGCCAGCAAACTATATTTATTTACGAGGAACCGACACAAGCGTTGACTTAGAGATTACAGACGCGTCGACTTATGACTGCGATAACTTAGGCATGTTCATTATTGTTCATTGTGATCGCTCAAATGCTTGGCATGTTTTTAAGCATTACGAATTATTTCTTTCGTTTTTTAAGTGCGTGTTGTATTGAGCGAATTCTTTTGATATTTCCTGTATGTATAAAGATTTTGTGTCGTTTATTTTGTCTGGATCCGAGAAGTATGGCTGCAGTTCTAATCTTGAACAGGCACTGTATTCCTTTCCTGTCATACGAGGACTGCGGTGTGGGGAACCATACAAACTTTTAAAGTGTCCATTAGTTATTTTCACAGTTAGATTGTAAATAGATTTTGGCTAAATCAGTTCAAAAAATGATAATTGTAGTGTTATATTTCTGAATTTGGCAAGGAAACATGTTACCTACGCAGCTGTGCACAATGAACATAGTCTTGCAAAATGCATAAAAATACTTATACGTGCGTTAACAGCGACCAATGTGACATTATGCGCCACATGGCACGCACAGAGTTGAACGTCCGTTTGACAGTTGTAAACTTTCGATTTCGCCCGCTAGGGGCGCTAATTTTACTATTTCTGTCACGTGCGAGCGGGACACCTTGACTTAACCCTTAAAGGCCGTTTACACGCAGACAAAACAATTCTGTTTTATCCAGGACTCGATCATTGTCCACGTGTAAATAGCAATGTTCAAAAATTTCACGCGTTGCCTAGTATGCAGGTGATATAATTTGACTTCACAAACATAAACAGATGAAAGGATTGAAAAAATATAGATGATCAAATATGGACAGAATGGTGAATTTTACACAGTGTGTAAAGTGGCCACTTAAACGACAGGTCATTAACCCTGTAATTGCCTAGACTTCTATATTACCTTCTATAAAATGTTCTTCATCGCTGTTGTAATATTTTAATGTTAACAGCTCCCCACGTAGTTGAATCCAGTCCTTGTCTACAAAAATTAGGTAAACTTAAAATATTTTTGACTTTGATTTATGTTTTTTTTCTTTTTTTTGTCCTTGAAAAATAAACATAGTTTATTGATAACCTTAGATTTTTTATATTTTTTATTTTCTTTTATTGAGAAATCATCCAGTACAATAACATGGTTTAATAGTATATACAGAGACTTAATTCTAATGGACCAGTGAAGTTTTCCTATTAAGAATATTATCATAACCTGTCATCTTAATTCTATTATCTAAGGTTATCAATTAACTATTTTTAGTGCAAAATAGAAGGAAAAATAAATAAAGTTTGTAAATTAAAATCAAAGTAAAAAAGTTATTTTTAAAATTTTGTATATCTTACTATTATCTCTCATCAACTTCAGGGTGCCTGGAAGAATGACTAGACAGGTGCCACCGTTTTGTAGCAACAATTCACAGACAGGGTATACTTGTAATGCCGTATTAAATAGACTTCATGAACTCGGCAATAGTTATTCCCACGTATCTGATATATTTAGTGTAGGATATTGTTCCTATGGAACAAACATTTCGAACTTTTTCAAAGATCGTGAATGGTAATTATATTTATTTATTCATGCATTTCATAATACATATGTATATATTTACAGTTTTTTGTTCACTTTGCCTAGCTGCGTGAAACAGTACTTATAATTTTCTTGTTGTTTTACTGTAGAATGTTTTATTATTTAAACTTTCTACTGATTTTTTAGGTTGATTTTTTAAATATAAATCTTGCATAATTTTTGGTTTAATTTTTTTTTTATAAATCTGGGTATAAGGAATTTTTTAAATATTTTTAATAAAGTCTAATATGTGGTATTATAAATGTTTGTAAAAGCCAGATTTGCCGTTTATGTAAATAAAATATAATAAAATAAATATCTTACTATTAACGTATTTAAATAAATTGAATATTATATAATGATGATTCTATGGAGGTCATCACCATCAAACCGTAAAGTTGACAGGGCCGAACACCGTTCTGGCCCGCAACGCGTAACCCACCTCAACGTCAGCTCGGACAAATAAGATTTAAACATCGTGCAGCGAAAGAATATTCACATTTCATCTTGGCATTTCGTGTCGCCCGTCCACCAGCTCTTCGTCAAGTGTTCGCTATTGTAAATTCCTTTTGTGCAAAATTGTAAAGATGTAACCTGTGCGTATCTACTCAATAAATAACTTCATTTGTAATCCATCTTTCTCATTCCATCCAACCTTAAATCAATTCACGTGGAACCATCCAAACAAAATAATATGGAAACTTTACTGGTCCATGAGAGTTAAGTCTAACTGTGTATACTGTAAAACTATGTAATTGTACTGTATGTTTCCTGAGTAAAAGACAAAAAAAAGAGCAATTCGGATTGAACTTGCCAAAAAAGAGTAACATATTATATTGAAAGAATCGCAGTGAAAGGGTTAAGCGAACCGACGCACGACATAATAAAGCGACTGGCAACGGATCTGTTGATAGGAACGTTCTAAATTTAAAAAGTGAAAAGTTTCACCATAGAAAAGGGGTTGCAGATAATAGAAAATTTATTCTGAATTCGAACTTTTTAACGAATTTTTTATCTTTTGTTCTTTTGAAGTTATCATCCTTCTCTTTTTATTTCTTTTTTGCACGCCATTGGCTCCTACAGCAATGAGAAAATTCAATGTTTTAAAAAAAATATTTTTTTACTGTTTGTATCAAAATATATATTTTTTAAATCAATAAATTATTAACCGCATTTTCATCGATAAGATTTTTTACTGATTTTGTAATTATAAAATTACTCAGTAGAATCTCATACACTACAAACGAAAGTAAGAGGGTGTGATAATCCATCCGCAGTCCAATTTCAGCCATTTCAGTTGCCTAACAAGGAAGTTCAGTAACTATTTGAGGGTATTTGAAGCACACTTAGAAATCTCCATTGAAGGAGTTACTGAGATATTTGCGAAAAACTTTGCAAAAAGAATTGTGAGATTTGTAATAATGCTTCACCGACTCAATGGAGAATGCTAAGTTTGCGGCGTCACGTAGTATAATTGTGAGATTTGTAATCATGCTTCACCAACTCAATGGAAAATGCTAAGATTGCGGTGTCAAGTAGTAAAATTGTGAGATTTGTAATCATGCTTCACCAACTCAATGGAGAATGCTTAGTTTGCGGTGTCAAGTAGTATAATTGTGAGATTTGTAATCATGCTTCACCAACTCAATGGAGAATGCTAAGTTTGCGGTGTCACGTAGTATAATTGTGAGATTTGTAATCATGCTTCACCAACTCAATGGAGAATGCTAAGTTTGCGGTGTTAATTAGTAAAATTGTGAGATTTGTAATCATGCTTCACCAACTCAATGGAGAATGCTAAGTTTGCGGTGTCAAGTAGTATAATTGTGAGATTTGTAATCATGCTTCACCAACTCAATGGAGAATGCTAAGTTTGCGGTGTCAAGTAGTAAAATTGTGAGATTTGTAATCATGCTTCACCAACTCAATGGAGAGTGCTAAGTTTGCGGTGTCAAGTAGTAAAATTGTGAGATTTGTAATCATGCTTCACCAACTCAATGGAGAGTGCTAAGTTTGCGGTGTTAATTAGTAAAATTGTGAGATTTGTAATCATGCTTCACCAACTCAATGGAGAATGCTAAGTTTGCGGTATCAATTAGCATAATTGAAACTTGCTTTTGTAAAATTTAGAGATGGTTTTGCATTACGCTTTTATTTAGGTAGGTAGGTTTTATGAATAGTTTTTTTTGGCATTAACAATTGATTTTCCGTTTTTGGTGGAGATTTCTTAGTTTGCTTCTAATACACTAAACTAAGCCATTTTTATTTAGTTTTTAATTATCGTGTTATCAGCGTTATGATTTTTTTAAGTTTTGTGATTTTTAAATTACTCCACCTGTGACGCATCAAGTTCTCTACGATGAGTTTTCCTGATTTGATGGGTCGGCTTCTCGGTAACCTGAAATTTATCACAGCACTCTGTCTTTGGTTGATATCTGTGTTCTAGTGACGTCGCATAGCGCGAAGTAGTTGATTATAATTAATATTTTAATATATATTTTTTTATCAATATTCCTACAGAGATGTGGTAGAATTTTTTCAAATTCAGGATTATCGATATTCGAGCGTTTACAGGGCTTATGACCTGTCATTGGCTGGGTTGAGTGGCCACTTTACGTTTTACAACATTCCCCATTCCGCTTATTAGCGAATATCGACACAGGTACCATTTTGATTCTTGTATATATCTTATTAAATGAGAAACCATTCACTAGCGTGTTGGAGCACCATCTATGTATTGATATTGAAGTTAAGTATTTTTAATTAGCATATTACTTTATTTTTTATGTAAATATTTTAATAGCCTATTTTAACATTTTCTCGTTACACTTATCGAATTTTACATGTCTACCGGTTTCGAGACGTACCCGTCTCTTCGTCAGGACACCAATAAAACCAACACGAAAAACTAATATTCAATAACATTTAGATCTTTCTTATTATTTTTTCATACATTTTCGAGAAACTTCGTAGTAATAATAATAATGTTTGGATAATTTATATAGCGCCATTTTTGTAAAAATCACCTCAAGGGCGCTGTAGGTAGTATTAAATGCTTTTATTTTTACCGCGCGCAAGAAAGCATTTATTATCAAATTTCCCAATGGGCTGAACTTTTTCTTTGTTAATGTTGAAATATTAAAACATGGCCGTCGATAAGACGCCACCTGACAGGAAGTAGAAAAACACACATGGTTCGCGCCTTTGCTAAATTGATAGCTTTTTAATGACTGCGATAGCCCCTGTGTTTTTTCTTCGAAGCGACGCGACGACTGATTTAACCCCGCTTACGATTTCGTAAAAAAACAAACGGATTTTGTAACGATCAGCCCACTTCGCTTGCTTCTGTATCTGAATAAATGTTTCGTAAACTTGTGAGGAAACAGCTCGAGGATTAACAATATATTATTTAAAAAGGGTAAGAAATAATATCATTGTCAATATTACTCTCTTAAACACAACATTTGGACATAGGTCTAAGGATTATGTGTCTGCCAAACAAGAAATTTTAGCTTTACAAGAAATAAGATACAAAAATTGATTTATTACGCGCGGTAAAAATGTAAGCATAAAATTATATTAACATATTATAAAAGAAATTAAGAACATTTTAGAGACGTTAATATAGAAGTCTATACATACTACATAACATTGGCTGGTTTAAGTGGCCACTTTACACAGCGTGAAACATTCACTATTCTGCCTATATTAAAACATCTTTGTTCTTTAAATTCTTTCATTTGTTGATGTTTTTTAAGTTAAATAGCTAAAACCTTTATTTATGCCGGCGAGATGCATCTGATTGAATTATATCACATATATATATATATGTATATTTATTTAAAAATATATATATTTGGACCCCTGTATTTAGTAGCCTTACGTGTCATGTACAAGGCTAAGTTACTCGGAAAAAAAAAAGTTTTTGTTTGTCTTGGAAATGGGATGTTCGATCACTGATTTTGGTTTATTACCTTTATGAGTCCAATCACCATTGTTGCAAAGTTCAAGAACAATGGCGCGTGATAACTACTTTTTACTACAGTGTGGATATCTGTTAAGGATATTCCATCTTTCCTGCATTCTGCTTCAAGATTATGGCGTTGCAAACTGAAAAAATGGGCACTGAAATAACAGATGTTCTATACTCTGTGAAGAAATATCATCGCATGGACAATAGTCATCATTCCTTAATTTAAACCTATGTAGATAACTTCTCATAGCTCCGTGTCCGGTAAAAATTTGGGTCGTTTCGAAAGTACTTTGGTGATGACGACGGAAGTTTGCTGCATCAGCCAGCGTTGGGAAAAACATTTTAGTGATTTTACCTGCAGAAGAAGCGCGGTAATGATCCTCCCAACGCTGCTGCGTATTTTGTTTTATACAGCGTTTAGCAAAGCTAAGTGGAAATTCTGAGAAGAAAGGTGCCGTTCTTTTACAAGTTGCGGCTCTTGCTCGTTCATCCGCTCTCTCATTTCCCACGATACCAGCATGTCCTCTTATCCAGCATATTTGAATGTTCATCCCTCTTATTTTTAGATGCTTAATTTTACTCTGAATATCTACAATGAATGGATTTACCGACCGAGTATCTGTTATAGCTTGAACGCCCGAACGACAATCTGATAATATTTTTGCAATAACCCATATATCACATATATAGACTAACTTATATTTTCAAAACCATTCGAAATATAATTAATGTACAGGAATTTTTGAACATTTATTTTGCATTGTGCCAATCAATTTTGGAGTACGGTATAATCGGCTGGGGTGGTGCGAGTGACACAGTTTTAAATAGTTTATTTGTTGCACAAAAATCTATAGTTGAAATTATACTCAGAGTTCCGATACAGACATCTCCTGAAGAAATATTCAAAAAATCACAATTTATGACACCAAAACGCTAAATATACGCTAAAACAATACCCACTTACAGAAAAAAACTACTCTTACTCAAATGTAAGACAAAACCTCTACAATACATCACATACAAATGATATAATCACTAGATCCTCAGCACAAAGACAACTTAAACAAATACAAACGAATACCACTTTCGAACAAAGAGATTTTGAGTATTATTTAATTAAAATCTATAACTTACTTCCACTTTCTATTAAAACATTTAGTAACGAGAAAATGTTCAAAAAGGCTAAAAAATAATAATAGTGGAGCTGGGTAGAAGTAAAATGGATTGTCTCATTCGCCCAAACCAATATTAAATCAACCGCTCCACAAGTGTATAGCTTATGTTAGGTTTTTGTTATTTTCATTGTGCATTTTGTAATATAAATAATATAGATGTACATATAAACCTAGGTTTTAAAACAGTCTGAATATTTTGTTAATTATATCTGTGTATTAAGTTAGAATTCTTTGTTTATTCTCAAATGTAAAAACATTAAAAAAAAATATTGTTAAGTGTCCTCGGCACGGGCAACTCCAGTGAGGTCATATTATTTTTATTATTAATCATAGTTTGTAAGAGTAAAATATGAATAAATAAATACGTAAGGCAACGCCTGAAATTTTTGTTGTTCAATTTTTATACTTCTTCATGAAGTTCGGTTCTCTGAAATTTAGCGGTCTGGCCCTGAAAAACCGTGTATTTGCCAATAGACGGTTTTGCATCTGAATTATTATTTGGATCATTTTTTTCAACAAATGAGAAAATTAAATTTCACCGTACCGTTGCGAAGTGCAATCTCTATACTCACTACTATCAATCGCCAATGCGCGTTCGCTTATTATTCATGCGGCCCTGGGTTTGATTCCTGGCATTATGGCTGTAAAATATAGTTTTAAAAGGTCTCATGAACTGAAATATTTCATCGTTGCCGTACTGGCACCGGAAGCGTAAGACTGATCACCTCACCTTCCTTAACCGATGATCGAACTACGCTGTATTTGTTTTATTATTTTTTTTATTTTTTTATTTCAAAATCATGTCATTCAAAGTATAACACATTTTAATAACATTCCCAGGAGTTTCTACAACTCATTCGGGACTGAAATATTTGATAACTTTATAACTTAAAATATGACAAAAATATATAAGCCAAAAAACTTTTCTTACACAAAAAAATTATTTTAAAATCAAGAATGGAGGAAGTGGTAAATCTAGAACTAAGGGAGATAAGGTTGTTAATATCACATGCTATGCAGACAAATGGTTTACCAATGAGGTGTCCTATTCACAAATATGTACGGATAGTAAAATAATTAATATTTCTCAATGCAACTGAGTCCAATAAAAGTCATATTAATATAGAATTTGTGACGATTTTAAAATTAATTTTAATATTGATTATCGATTGATAAACGTAATTATCTTCTCATAAAGGACAAATAATGATTGTTATAGAGAATTTAACGCCAGGATGTGGTTAACTCGAATTTCCAATACCTTCTCCCTTTCTGGTCAAACAATAGGCAGGATCGGGTGTCTTGAGAGGGTGGAGGCCACACACAACCCTAGCGACATGTCAGAGATAACGCAACACAAAATCGTACCCATTTATTTATTCATTGAACTTTTCGTGAATTCGCGTGGCTTTATCGCCAAATATATTTTTTTCCAACTATCCAATAAAAAAAAGCGTTAAATTGACTAATTTAATTATTATCATATCATACACAAATAAATTAAATATCCCAACTAGAAACCTCAGACAAAACTTACTATTTTATATCGATAACTATAGAACTAACTATGGTTTTCATTCCCCTATGCGCAGAATTCTTAGGTCTGCCAACAAACATACCAGTCTTGATTTCTTTGATAGCAAGTTGTCTTCTTTCAAACGATCACTGAATCAAATTCAATTATAAACACCTCTCTCCCGCTTCCACTCCCATCAAGTCTACTATATCCCATTGTGTCTTTCTACTTTTCTTTGTAATAATTTTCTGTGTTTACATATATCCTTAAAAATGCCCAGTGGGCGTATATATAAATAAACATAAAATTATACATTTACTAAAAATTGCTTTGACTGTCTCAATGGTTATTTACCCTGTTCTAAGACAGTTAAAATATATATATACCTGCGTGAAAAATTTCAACGCTTATCAGTTCATGGTTTACCTCTTCGTTCTAATTCTCAAGGCACTCTCTTAATACCCATCCACAATTCCTCTTTCTTCTCTAACTCATATAGTGTCCATGCGGCTCGACTGTGGAATCATCTCCCACCCACCATCAAAGATGTTACTACATTATCTCTGTTTAAATCACGTCTGAAAAAACAACTCCATCCTCTTCCTTAATCTCTCCTCCTTTCCTTTTTCCTGTTTCCTCTTTCTTCCTTTTTCCCATTGAGTAATAGTTTTGATTTAAGGTAATTTATAAACAAATACGTTTATTTCTATTTTTATATACTTTTAGCTTTTTAATCTTTTTTTTCTATTGAATATGTTCTGTAACTTGAATTATAAAAAAAAAACTTTTATTTTATTGGTTGGTTGGAAGAAATTGCCATTTGGCAACAAGCCCGCCAATGTACAAATAACATTATGTACAAAAAGTTAAATAAATAAATTAAAATACAAATAATTAATTTTAGTCAAAAATATAATTAAAAAATACATTAAAATAAATGGTCAAAAAATAATTTTTAAATTTAAAGTAAAAGACATAGTGAAAACACAGTAAAAAAACATAGCAAAATGCATGTTTAAAAAAAACCAGTAAAAACAGAGTTAAAAGTAATGGGAATCTCCTAAATTCATTTATTAAATAAATATCAATAAATTATAAGATAAGACACAAATGAACTATCCTTATTTCTGTCTATAGCTTAAGTATTATTTTCCATAGTTATAAATTATTTTTTGTTCAAATAACATGTAAACTGTGCAAATTGGCTAAGGCCGCTTAAAAAGAAATAAATCGTATTGGATTGGCACCTGAAAAATAAAATAAAAATTTACTATATATCTAGACTATACTATGAAGAGACGAGAGGGTAAAGAGGAAAGAAAAGAGGAAGGGAAAGGAAAAAACTAAAATATTCAGGAAGTGACGTTTCATACGTGATTTGAATGTAAAAAAAGAAGGGGCGTCTCGTCTCTGACATTATTCCAGGGTATTCGAGGGTAGATTATTCCATAATCGAGCAGCTACTACCGTGAAAGAGGAGGCAGAAATATTAGAGCGATGAATGGGTATTTTTAAAAATATTTTTTATATGGGATTTGCATTCTTTTTTACCTTGCTTATAATATACAAGGTTTATGTTTCAAAAAGAGGATTTTTCTGCTATTATATTACTTTATTTTAGCCAAACTGTTGGGATCAGGAAGGACATACTAATGTGGGCCAATCAGGAACTTCTCAGCATTTACTCATGTGGAGAGGAAACCACTTAAAACTCTTCAGGAAAAGTCAGTCTGTTGACAATTGTCAACAGGCCTTCCGTTCGAGTATTGGGCATTTTGTTCACTACTTTGGTTTATTTTATCAATTGCGTGCACTACATTGACCATGTATGATACTACCTCTCGTGTGAGTTCTTTATTACCTATCACCGATGGGATGTCGCAAAGATCTGGAGAATGGGTATTAAAAGATATTATAGATGTTGTAAATAATCATAAATATATAGGATTAATTATTGATTCTAAATTTAGCTGGGGTGTTCATATTGATGGAATCAGCGACAGATTAAGGTACTGGCTTAAGGTGATTTATGAAATCAAAAGCATACTCCCTTTCAAAACGTTAAGATACATATATACCTCGCTCATTGAATCCATTATATCTTACGGAGTGCGTGTCTGGGCCTGGGGTCTCACCTTCCAGTCTCATCTGGGTAAAATTTATGATATTCAGGTGAGACTGTTGAGGGGAATTGTACCGGATAGCATAATCCGTGAGGCGAAACATATGGGCGAAGGTGTATATTTTAAATTCTGTAATGTCCTGCCGGTAAAACTATTTTGTGACTACAAATTGATTGTAGATCACTTTGTTGATCCGGAATATAAAAAAAGAGTTTCTCACACTCACAACGCTAGATTAAAAACTAAGGGCTGCCTGTTTGTTCCCCGAATTACAAATTACTTCGGAGAGCGAACATGAAATTGCGCTGTTCCAAGATTGTTCAATGATCTCCCACAAACCATCATTAACATGAAAGGTCTTCAAATGAAAAAAAAAGAGCTGAAGAAATATCTTCTAGATACTTTATAGTGCCTGTTTAGAAATAAATTTGTAAAATGTAAATAAAATAAATGTAATATAAACCTGTCATAAACAACGTCACAACGATTTAAACAAGCACTAAATAAATAGTCCAGATCTTGTCTCGATGTCCCTTATGTTTGTCAATGCTTCTTTCTTTTTTTTTATATGTTTTAAACTATCCTTTTATTGTAATATTTAAACCTCATTAATTGTATACATGGACAATGTCCGTTAATAAATAAATAAAAAATGTGTCCCACCGAAAAGTCTTGAGACTTAGTGGGTAACGAATTCTTGTATGTATTTTTTTAATTATAAAATTAACGCTGCTCTGCAGCATTGAAACTGGAAAGGGTCCTCTCGTTACTAGATCGAAGGGTTAGTCCATGCTGTGATGGAGGTTGAAAGAGCTCTCTCAGATAAACCGGCGAAGCGGGATAGTGTCCGGACTTAAATAAACGTGAATTTAGTTTAAAACTATGTTGCTAGAAAAACCATCAGAATCTTCAAAGGTGTTTGGTTTTGTTGTGACTCAAACGTTACTCAGGCGATTTCGACGACCAAACAGGGTTGTCGCAGCATGGAAGTTGATTGCATCAGTCTCGTATTACAATGGTTATCAACAAACTTATCTTCATTAGGGAAATATTACATGCTACGAGTACCGATAAAAATATACGAAATGGATTTGGAATAATTAATTGTATTTTCGAAATCAAAATGGATATTGTAGAGAAACGTTTTCATAAATAAATGTTTTTTTTATTGTTATTCAATAAAAATTCGTTGCATCAATTTCAACAGAGAGAGAAAACATTATCGAACAGAGAATATGGAAGTCTAGGCATTCACAGGGCTTATGACTTGTCATTGGCTGGTTCAAGTGGCCACACTGTGTAACATTCACCATTCTGCCCATGTTTGAACATTCATAATTCCTCGACACTTCCATCTGTTAACTTTTGTGAAGTAAAAGAACTGAAACCTTTATCACGTGGGTGAGATTCATCCGGCTGAACCAAATCACCTACTAGGCAACGCCTGAAAACAATTTTCCAATTTTTGTACTTCTCTTTTACCAGGCAGTTATTTGAACAATGTTTTCTCTCTGTGTTGCAATTAATTTAAATATGAATAACTCCCTAGGGAGGGAATCCAGCCAGTCTGCAAGCATCTGGACATACTCATACATTGTTGAAAATTCGTTGCTAAAAAAACGCGACATTTTTTTTTTCAATAAAAACCTTTATTAGCGTAAAAAAAACAAAACATGCAGTAAAAAAATGGAACAATTAAGGTTTAACTTGTCAAAAAAGAGTCTGGCTCTTGTGTTTGGCAAATTTACAAAATATTATAAAAAAGAAACAAAAAAATTGCAAATCAAAATAATAAAATAAATAAAGAATTAAACAATTAAAAAAAATGAAAAAACTTAAAACTAATAACAAGTAAAAAAAAAATAAGAACACAAAATTTATAAATTTAAAATACACAGGCACATTTTATACATACATTTTTTTTTCAAAATATGGTTGATGTTTGGCCTTCTGACGTCAAGATTCGCGATAATGTTCTAAACGAATTTGAATGGTCAGGAACAAATAAACATGAACCGTGACGTATAAGGGGCGTGGCCAATGCAATGACCGTTTTTGCGAGTTAAAAAATATTTTTTATACTAGTAAGTAAGCATCAATTTTTTTTTACTGGACATAGACTATTACTTTTAAAAAAAAAATAAAAAGAAGATATTCTCCCATTATATTTTGAATAAGAACGATAGTGGAAAGAGTGTTGTGCATAGTTAGAGGTAACTGTACCCGCAAGACGAGTTGGGATGTTTATTATACAGCGCCCTTGGGGTGATTTAAACGAAAAATGACGCTTTAGAATAAATCCAGAATAATAATATAATAAGGTGGCCTTTGTGGAGTTAGTAGTTAAGACGCTTGACTTGCAGACGGAAGGTTCCGTTTGATTCTCGGAGAGAATGCAAAAATTTTAATGTGATTTTTCCCAAGCCACGGTATTCTGAGATGTAAATCACCACTGTAATTGGGCTTTCTGGTCTGTTGAGGTGCAAAAATAAAATTAATAAATATTAATTAACTTTTTCAACAAGAATCTTAAAGAAAATATTCATAAGTTAGCCACTGACGTCATTGTAGACAAAGAACTAAAACTTGAACAACATTGTAATAAACATAGACATAATACAAGAATATCAGAACAATACCACATACAACATTCCAAAACGAGACAAAGACAATCGAGACTAATAAATCAGGGACTGAAAATTATACAAAAATCTACCAGACAAAACTAAACAAAAGACTTGGACAAACTTTTCAAAAGATTTAAAAATATTATTATCAATGTGGCAACACTATAGACGTCACACGCGACGTCGCGCGCCAGGTCCGAGCGACGGACAGGACGAGAAGCTTTTTGGCTGTGTTCGGTGACACACGTTCTTTAGACAAAAACTTGATTTAATTTTAATTGTTACGATTTCATACTTTTTCTTAACTGCTTTATTTTACGTAGTATTTCCATTCTCTATTATGTCAAGTTTAGTAAAGTTTATATATTGTATCTTTTGTATTAATAAAAGATAATAAAACTGCAAGTACAACCTTTTACTCTATCTGTGCATTATACATACCATGTTAGCCCGAAGATTTATCCAAAACGAGCGCAAAGTAAAAAACGTTCTCACGAGACGATTTTTACGGAACGATATCAACGCGGATAAATATTTAGCAATTTATGTGGAACCTACTAGGCAGTTGACATAACCCGACGTTTAGTAGGTAACAAACAACCATATCGACAACAAAGTACGAATAAAAAATCATATTTAATTTTTTTTAAATGAATGTAATAATCCGTAAGGGTTAATAAATTAGTTTTAATTAAAAAAATCTAATTCATACGCTTCGTGACAGCCCTGTTTGGGTGTATGCAAGTAACACACACGTCTAAAAATAGTGTTTCTGGTTTCTCCCGAGTTCCAACGCCACATGGTGTACAATTTCTGGATACCCGAAGGGGAAGATATTCTTATAATCTGATATAATCGATATTTAATCGATATAAATTGTTTCATATTAACGCCCATTAGACCATTCAAACAGATGAGATGATGACTTTGTACGAAAAATGATACTTCTAATAAAAGTCAAAAACTTTTTTTCGTTCAGCGCTGTGGAAAAAACAACAGTTTAGTGAGTCTCTAAGTCCAGAGACTTTTCAATAGTACACATTTTTATACACCGCCATCATCATAATTGACGTTTTCGCACCGAGTGGTGCATAGGGCACTGCATTTGTAAACCAAATGCAGCATTAATTAGGATCTGCAATCAGAAGATTGAAGGATCTTGGACCAACATGTGAGGAGTGCCTCTGTGCGAACTTAGTTCTGCATCCTGGAACTGACAGTACACTATCGGATCTATTACTAATACGATTTAAATTATTACTAAACAATACCCTATTCAAGTAAACATATTTCAGGCATTGTAATAAATATAATTTTCTATAACTAAGGAGCCCACTCTCTACGTATAATTTATTACTAGGAAATAGTCTATGTTTTTTGTAAATTATCTTAATTAATGGTATATTAATCCTAAACGATATTAAATTTATAAAATAATTCAAAACGAAAGAGTGAAGAGTTAAAACACATGTAAAAACAAATATTGTTTTGAATTTTTAATTATTAATTCTTTATCAAAACACAGGACTTGATCATCGGCGCTGTGGTATTAAATAAATCTAAATCATCACTGTATTGATTTGCAAGTCTATTTCCTATGTTCCTTATTTTTGTCTAGTGTTTACTAGTGATATCATCATCAAGAATGGCAGGCGAACGCGTCAGCCACTACACTACGAGGCGGACTTATCTCCACCCATTTTCTCAATCAGAATTTTTACCCGAGAGCAACCATCGAGTCGAAAACACTCATCCAGGATTCTGGTTATAATTCTCACACCGAACTGTATTCTTCATTCGCCTGGACGAGACAGATGTTTTATTACTTTTGATACATTAATGCTTTTAAATTTGTTTATTAATGATGTTGCTAAATCATTCATACTCTCGATTTTGGCTCTTCGCGGACGACAACAAAATTCTCAAAATAATTCAAACTTTACAAGACTGTTTTCTTCTTCAGACATCAGATTCTCTTTTAACCAATGTTATAAAGTCAATAAATTAGAAGTAAATATTAAAAAATGCAAAATAATAACATTTCATAGAACAAAACAACCGATTTCCTTCGAGTACCTAATAGAAAACTCCAAAATGGATGTAGCTAAGTCCATCAGAGATTTAGGAGTTGTTTTGGACTAAAAAACTGACATACAACGAGCATATAGATAACACAGTAAATAAATCACTGGAAGTAATTGGCTTCATTAACAGAATATCCTCTGATTTTACTAATCTCCGTACAATCAAAACTCTTTATTGCTGAACTGTTCGCTCTCTTCTAGAATATGCCTCCGTGGTCTGGTCTCCATTCTATGTCAATCGCATAAATCACATTGAATCAGTCCAACATCGCTTGCTTCGAAAAGTAGCGTGGATGCTTGGACTAGAGAGAGGTAATTATTCTTATGCTGATATAGAGTCAATGTTAAATATTTCTAGTCTACAAAAACGTAGAACTACTATTGATTCCATATATGTTGGTATAATCGATGTTCCATAATTACTGGGACAAGTAAAATTAAATATTTCGACTCGTAGGTTGTGAAACAATGAAGTACTGTTCATCGATCGGCATAGAACAAACTATGGCCTCAATCCTCCAATCACCCGTCTTTGTCGTATTGTTAACTCGAGACAAGATGTGGACTTTTTTGATTTAAGTTTACAACGATTTAAACGAGCACTAAATAAATAGTCCAGATCTTGTTTTGATGTCTCTTGTGTTTGTCAATGCCTTTTTTTAAAAATGTTGTAAACTATTATTTTATTGTAATATTTAAACCCTGTAAATGGTTTACATGGACAATGCCCGATAAATAAATAAATTAATATGAAATTCTGTTTTAGATACAGAACTTCTCTTTGTAACTTCAAATGATAAAAAAAGGAGGGATAAAAACTAATATCTGCACCTTATATTTGGTAAGTTATAAATAAAATATTTTGTGCTTTATTTTTTAAAATTATAAGTCACCCCGAGTGACAAACTGAAAGTCAAGAAAAGCTACGTTTATTAATGTTGTTTTGACAGTTAATACAATGGGAACACCTTTGACAGTTCTCACAGTGACAGAAGATGATGAATGCTTGTGTCACAATTGAGTACCTACTCTACCCTACTTAGGTATTGACGGGGGCTACGTTCATGGCGCACGGAAATAATTCTTTTTTTTTTTAAATTCACAATAACAATTTAATGTACATACATTTCAATTCCCCTTTCTAATTAACATATTACAACAGAGATGAAGAACATTTAAGAAAAGGTAATTTAGAAGTCTAGACATCTACAGGGCTTATGACCTGTCAATGGCTGGTTTAAGTGGTCACTTTACACACTGTGTAACATTCACCATTCTGCCTTTATTTGAACATCAATATTTCTTCAATTCTTTCATCTGTTGATGTTTGTGAAGTTAAAGAGCTGAAACCTTTATTTATGCGGGTGAGATTCATCTAATTGAATTATTTCACCTACATACTAGGCAACGCCTGAAAATGTTATTTTTTCAATTTCTATACTTTTTCATAAACCAGGTGGATTATTATACACAAAAATTTGGACAAACTCAAAATATTGTTGATAAATCCACCTGGTCCATGAAGAAGTATAGAAATTGAAAAAATAAAAAAAGGTGTAAAAATTTTGAATGACTAAAATTCTTTCTTTATTTTTTCTGTCTCTTTCACACAATATTTTATAATATAATTAGCCGCGCGGATAATTATAAACTAGTTTAATTCCTGACAATAAGGTAGTAACCGCGAAACCAGTCGAAGTATAACTCTAAATTATTTATTTATTTATTATCTAAACATTCAAAAGAAATTTATAAGGAGCCTGGAATATCGTTTTGGTAACATTGAAAATGATTACGGCGCATCTTTGATCAATTTTAATATAGAATCACTACAAAAAAGGCGCCTTAGATATGATTTAATTTTTCTTTTCAAAATTCTCAATAACATAGTTGATTCGCCGTATCTTTTACAAAATATTGGTTTCCGTTGTCCTCTTCGCTATACTAGATTAAATTCCCTTTTTTATGTACCAACTTGTAAAAACAATTATACCTCGAATTCATTCATTAGACGTACCTGTAGAAATTATAACGGACTCAGTATTGATGTAGACATTTTTAACTGCACGTTGCATTTGTACAGAAAATTTCTTCATGGGGTCGATTATTTGGGATAGTTGCTGAATGTACATCTTGAGTGGTTTATGCTATGTATATGTGCCGCATGTAATGTATATGTTTGTGTATGTTTTATATGTGCGTTCATGTGTGTGCGTGGATGGCTCGGAGTGTACATTCGGTATTTTTATTTATTTTAATTTATTACCTCCATGGAAAACGCAAATGTCAACAATTATCCTTTTTTCACTTAAAATTCTTATTTATTTTTTATTTTTTGTCACATTTAATGTTTATATCTTTTTAATTTATGAAAACTTAATTGGTCTTTTTGTGTTAAAAAATTGTTGTTTTTAATACTGATTTTGTATGACTGTATGTTTTCTAAATAAAATAAAATAAAATAAAATACGGCCTTAGCCAATTACAACAGTTACATGAAGAAACATAAATGCAAGAAACTGAACTAAAAGAACATAAAACTATGTAGCAAAGACAAACAAGGGCAAAAAAATAATGGTATACAAAATATTCATAAAAACGAAAGACATAAGACTTCGAGCTAATCCATGCCAATCCAACTTCATCCCACACTGTTTAGTCGCGAAGAGATCTACGAAAAGCCGAAAGATAGAGAAGCCGAAGCCCAAAGAATTCCAAGTCGTGTGATGAATTGACTAATCTACACATTCTGGACATTGGGGCATAAAAACAAAAGACGCTTATAGAAAATTTGATAAATAGCAGATTTCGACTTATGGTGACATGGTTGGGAACATGAAAAGAAATTGATTGCAACAGAGATGGTACAACACTTATACCATTAAGTATTTCGAAAATTAAAGTGGTTTATACAAATTTAAAAACATATAAGTGTAAAATGTCATACCGCAAAGTAAAACATGTTTTTGATAACAATAAGAAACTTCAGAACCTAAAAGTCACATTTACTCAAATTTAACAAAAATTGTCATGACCATTTTTAAAGATCCAATCTCATATATGATTTTTATTTTATTTTGCTCTAACAGGCCAAAATCGTATGGAAAAGGAATTATTTTACAGAACGTCTCTTTTTTAAAAACCATTCATCTACCACCCATTTGTTCTACATGTCCAAAAAGCATACCCAACTTCTCCTTTCATGATTTTGTCGATTGCAGGAGATATAAAAGAATTTTCATAACACGAGATCTTCATTTATTTACTGCTGGTTGTTTCAGTACTACTTTTTAATCTTATTTATTTATTTATTTGACGGACGTATGCAGTCCATTCTAACGATGGTAAAAACAATTTCTTATAATAAATACAGGCACTATTAAAATAAAACACAAGTAAATCAAATTAAAGTTAGGAAGAAAAAAAAATACTACTTAAATACAAGATCCGGTCTATCTTAGAGATTTTTTAAATCTATTTAGACTTACACCAAAAAATTCCAGATCTTGACTCGAGCTTACAATATGACACAATCGGAACATTGGTGCATGCAAGCCACAGTTTGTGCTGTGTTGATCAAGGAACAGCGCATTATTATTTCGCAACCGGCGGATTGGAACATTGAATGCCACTTGTTCCAGTAACGATGATACATCAATCAAGCCATTCAGCAAATTAAACATAAATATGGAGTCAATGTTATTTCTACGTTTTTGTAGACTTGAGATTTTTAACATTGACTCCATTTCTCCGTAAGTGTAGTCTCCCTCTCGAGACCAATCATCCATGCTATTTTTCTTAGCAAATGATGTTGCACCGATTTGATATGATTTATCCAGCCTACATAGAAGGGAGACCAGATCGCGGATGCGTATTCTAAAAGAGGACGAACAAGTGAGCAATATAATGTTTTAACCGTGAACATATAAGTAAAGTCACTAGATGCCCTGCTAACAAAACCCAAGAGTTTTAGTGACTTGTTAATCACAGTATCAATATGTTCATTAAAGGTAAGTTTACATTCCATGATACTCGTAACTCCGAGGTTCTTAATAGACTTGACTACATCCAAATTAATATTTTCTATTTTGTTATCAAAGGAGACAGGTTTTTTCATTCTATAAACATACATTATTTTAATCTTTTTTCATATATATAATTTTAAGCAGCAAACAGTCATTTGTATTTTGAATTATTTAATAAATATCTTTCAGTTTTCAGTATAAACATTTGAAATTTCAGAACAGATTCATTCGGTTATTGACAATGATGGGGGACGCACGCATGTAAAATGGCGACGCGAAACATATGGGCGAAGGTGTATATTTTAAATTCTGTAATGTCTTGCCGGTAAGACAACTTTGTGACTACAAATTGATTGTAGATCACTTTGTTGATCCGGAATATAAAAAAAGAGTTTCCCACATTCACAACACTAGATTAAAAAATAAAGGGCTCCCTGTTTGTTCCCCGCATTACAAATTACTTCGGAGAGCGAATATTAAATTGCGTTGTTCCAAGATTGTTCAATGATCTCCCACAAACCACCATTAACATGAAAGATCTTCATGTGAAAAAAAAGAACTGAAGAAATATCTCCTAAGTACTTTACAGTGCCTGTTTATAAATAAATTTGTAAAATATAAATAAAATAAATGTAATTTAAACCTGTCATAAAAAAATAAAAAAATGTGTCCCACCGAAAAGTCTTTGGACTAGTGGGTAAAAAATTCTTGTATATATATTTTAATTATAAAATAAACGCTGCTCTGCAGCACTGAAACTGAAAATGAGCGGTTTATTTATGATTTTTAAATTATTTTGCCATAACAGGGCGAAATTATTTTTATAAATTATGGAAAACGAATTATTAAAGAGTATGTCTCCATGTTTTTTTTTCGAATGTCTGAGCTTCAGAATATTCTATCTTTTACTTGAGGTAAAACGATGTTACAACACCGCGCACAAAGGACAGTACCAACGGCAAAGGCCCATCGGGCGTGCGACGCGGGAGCAGGGAGTTTTTAGTCGTAAACGTGGACCCCGTCTGTGGGTACTCCTACATGGGTACCTACCAGGCACAAAACCTACGTCACGCTTGCGACGTTTAGGTCTGCTATAATATTTTGGAAGACTTGTGCGTGACGTCGTCATTAAAAAACAGTTCTTTCCCGTGAAATACGTAAAAATTGCGGATAGAATGTATCGTTCGATAATGCCATCTTGCGCACGTGCTGTTCATTGTTAAAACACATCATCAAGTTTCAAGTGTCATAGATAAGTGGTATCAATTTCAAGATCGTGACTTCTTCACATTCTCATATAGACCCGGGTGTCATACAAGCCTCGTGGTATTCTAGTCGATTAGTTAGAGCTGGCGCGTTCGCAAAACTTACACAAAAATGAAATGAAATCTTGTTCTACTTTTAATTTATTTAACTTTTTGTACATAATGTTATTTGTACATTGGCGGGCTTATTGCCAAATGGCAATTTCTTCCAACCAACCAATAAAATAAAAGTTTTATTTTTATAATTCAAGTTACAGAACATATTCAATAGAAAAAAAATATTGAAAAGCTAAAGATATATAAAAAATATAAATTAACGTATTGGTTTATAAATTAACTTAAATCAAAACTATTACTCAATGGGAAAAAGGAAAAAAAGAGGAAAGGAGGAAAGATTAGGCGGCCTCCGTGGTGTAGTGGTCAAGACGCTTGACTCACACACGAAAGGTTCCGGGTTCGATTCCCGGTGAGAACACAAAAATTAAAGTGTGTATTTTCTCAAGCCTGGGTGTTCTGTGATGTAATTCACCACTGTAATTGGGCCTCCTGGCCTGTTGTGGTGCAAAAAATAAAAAATAAAAATTAAGGAAGAGAAAGAAGATGTTTCTTCAGACGTGATTTAAACAGAGATAATGTACTAACATCTTTGATGGTGGATGGAAGATGATTCCACAGTCGAGCCGCATGGAGACTATATGAGTTAGAGAAGAAAGAGGAATTGTGGATGGGTATTAAGAGAGTGCCTTGAGAATTAGAACGAAGAGGTTAACCATGAACTGATAAGCGTTGAATTTTTTCACGCAGGCATATAGGAGCGTTAGGACTATGAAGTACATTGAACAGACGTGAGAGGGAGTGATAGTCTCTCCGCTGTCTAATTTTGAGTCATTTCAGTTGCCTACGATAATCAGAAATGTGGTCATATTTCCTAAGACCAAAAATGTACCTTATGCATGTATTCTGAAGTCGTTCAAGTTTATCGAGTTGCTCACAGCTTAAATCAGTCATGGAAACATCAGCGTAATCTAGAATGGGTAGTAGTAATGCTTGTACAAGGGTGCATTTAGTATTAATGGGTAAGAATTTTTGCAACCTTCTAAGTGAGTGTAGACTGAACAATATTTTGCGGCTTAATTCATTAGTATGAGCTCGCCAGCAGAGATGTTCATCCATTTGTACTCCTAGATTGTTTACGGATTTCCTGTATTGAATATTGGTCTACTCACCTGGGGTAATCTAGTTTATATATATCTAGGACACAATGTCAAACTTGGTAAAGATAACCAGACAGCGGAGTTACCAAGAAGAATAGCGCTAAGTTGGGCTGCTTTCGGCAAACTTAAATATATTTTTGAAAATAAAGAAGTCCCCAAATGCCTAAAAAGACAAGTACATGTATCGTACATATTGCCGGTGACAACATGCGGACTAGAAACCATGTCTGCAACACAAAAAAGTAGCCAGAAATTAAAATGCACGCAACGATTCATGAAAAGACAGATGCTCGGTGTATGTCTAAGAGACAGAGTAAGAAATGAAGAAATAAGTCGCCGAACTTGAAATGACAGTGGGCAGGACATTTGGCGAGGCAAAATGATGGCAGGTGGACACCCGGAATAATGACACCCAGAATAACTTTACACACTGTGTAACATTCACCATTCTGCCTATGTTTGAACATCCACATTTCCTCAACTCTTCCGTCTATTGACTTTTCTGAAGTAAAAGAGCTGAAACCTTTATTATGAGGGTGAGATTTATCTGGCTGAACTGATTCACCTACTAGGCAACGCCTGAAAACAATTTTCCAACGGTCACAAATGTTTCGAGTGTGTCCAAATGCTTGCAGACTGGCTGGAGTTTCTCCGTATGATGTTATTATTTGTCAAAACAGAGAGGGAAGACATTTTTGAGAAAGGCATGTGGAAGTCTAGGCATTTACAGGGTTTATGACCTGTCATTGGCTGGTTTGAGTGGCTGCTTTAAACACTGTATAAAGTCAACAGATAGAACAGTTGAGGAAATGTGGATGTTTAAACCAAACCAGAACGGTGTATGTTACACAGTGTCTAAAGTGGCTACTTAAACCAGCACATGGCAGGTCATAAGCCCTGTAAATGCCTAGACTTCCTTTCTTATTTTTTTTTACCTCTCTGTTGCAACAAATTTCAATATTAAAATCCATTCTTGCATGTTCTGTTTTTCCGCCCTACGTAAACTTGTTCGATTTCCGATTAGGATGACATTACGAATTTAATTTAAAACAAACTTGACTATTAGATTTTATTTTGTATTTTAGTTTCTTTTATTTAGGAAACATACAGTACGGTTACATACTTTTATATTTTACACAGTTTGACTTAACTCTAGTGGACCAGTGAAGTTTCCATATTATATAATAATTATATGTAAAAAAAGGGGGGCACACATTAATCTAAACGACTGCGACACGGTACAAATCCTAAATACATAACGTCACACATAAACGACTACGACACGGTACAAATTCTAAGTACCTAACGTAACACATATTCATACACAAATAACATCAACCCTGATGGTGGACGCTGTAACGCGATCCGAAACGTCGGTAAAAAGTACGAATGACACACGGCATAATAACCCAGAAAAACTTAAGTGCATAAATGGAAGTTGTTTAAAAATTAAAATTAAAGTAAAAAAAGTTATATAAATGTTTGAAATTAGTATTAAATTAAAGTAATTAAAAGGTAACAATTGAAATGAAGGATGAAAAACATGCTCAGAAATAACATAAACCCTGATGATGGACGCTGTAACGCGATCCGAAACGTCGGTTAAAAGTACGAATGATGTATCATGAACGGCATAATAACCCAGAAAAACTTACTGTGAATAAATGGAAGTTGTTTAAAAATTAAAATTAAAGTAAATAAAGTTATATAAAAGTTTGAAGTTAGTATTAAATTAATTAAAAAATACAATTGAAATGAAGGATGAAAAACATGCTCAGATATAAAAAAACAAAAAAACATTTTTTAAAAGGAACATTTTCAAAAAGGAAAAGCATAAGTATACACATACATATTTTATGGGATTCAAAGAAACGATGAGAAGAATCTAAAATGTGTGAAAAACTATGTATGAATAGGTGTACACATGTCGAGATCCGTGCATCGTGTAAGGCTGAGATAAGTATGAGGAACTTCAGCTCTACGGGAAATTAGATGCAATATTTTTTTTTGCGTGCGGTAAAAATTAGAGCATTAAATTATGCGGTAAAGTTTCTTGAAAATACACGAAAAACGAACTACTTTGAACGACCTCACTATCATGACGAGAGAGTTGTGGAAGATTTCCGGTTTGCTTACCGTCAACGGACCAATCGGCAGGACTGACCGAGAAAAAGCGGACGAGAACTTGATACGTCACAATACATATCTTTAAAAAATCATATCACTGATAATAAGGTCCACATTTTATTTATTTTAATTTGGCTTAGGTTTAATAGTTAACTTTAACAAATAAATAAAATGAAGAAACCCCTGAACTTCCTCATTACGGACAAAATCAATAAAGGAGTTCATCAGCGTTGGTTTGGACGCGTAGAGCGAATGGACAGCGAAAGAACGGCTAAAAAGGTTTACGATGCGAATGTTGATAAATGGGGAAATCGAGGAAGACCGAGAAAGACCGAGAAAGACATGGCGTGACCAAATCCAACAAACACTCGAAGATACAAGTCGAAATAATCGGCGCTAGTGCATGAGAAGATGTTTGAATGTTGCGGAAGTGAGGTCTGTATATAAAGACGGAGTGATATAAATTCTTTTTTTTTTTTAATAGAAAAAAAGAAATATTTGCGTTCTTATGATTTACCAAAATATTTAATTTTTGGGGGTCATTTTCAACGAGTTGTAAATAACTCAATATTAGAAAGTGGAATCAAGTTGGGGTAGAGTGGGATCCGAACCACGGACCTTTGGTCCGTGAGTCCGAGACACTAGCCACAGGACCACGAGCAGATTCAAGTTCAATCCTTTCTACCTACCCTTAGTGGAAAACAGCGTGGCAGTTGGTATTTTTTATTGTTTGAATTGTCAAACAAACAAACAAACCATCACGCCGTTTCCCCGTAAGGCAGGCAGAGATGATAGAACGCCACATCAGTCTATCTTTGCGTACAGATCTCGCTTCCTCTACATTCACACATCTTCTCATGCACGCGCGCCGATTATTCCGACTTTTGACATGTCCATCTTTAAGTATTTGTTGGATTTGGTCATGCCATGTATTTCTCGGTCTTCCTCTATTTCTGCATCCATCAACATTCGCATTGTAAATATTCTTAGCCGTTCTTTCGCTGTCCATTCGCTCTACGCGTCCAAACCAATAAGGAGCTCCTTTCTTGATTTTGTCGATAATGCTTATCTCAGCCTTACATAATGAACGGATCTCAACACTTGTGCATCTATCGTACATATTTTTACCACACATTCGCCCGAGAGATCGCATTTCGACAGCATTCAGCCTACTTTAATCCCTGTTTTTCCAAGTCCATACTTCGCTCCCATACATCAAGGTCGGGACCAGGACTCCATTGAGAATTGAGAACAGCTAATTTTGCATCTTGCGACAAACATTTTTTTGCCAAGGTTGACTTTTAAGTGCACCGTTCATCCTGTTCCTGGCACTCGCCCTCCTTTTAATATATTTCTCAGTCATTCCATCCCTAGTAAACATACTTCCCAAATACACAAATTCCTCTACTTGTTTGACTATAACTCCATTCACAGTGATTCCACATTTAGTCATACTTTCATTTCTTTCAAAAACCATCACAATCGATTTGTCGACATTCATCAGCAAATCGGTTCCCTTGCATACTATAATTTATTTCGATTTCAGTTGTTATAAACCATTAAAAGATTTTACCAGACCTACGTAAAGGAGTTAAAATTTTAAACTTTAAAAAAATTCTATGTGTGTGACTTTTTACATAAACCTTTTATACAAAAAAAATAATATATTTTTTGAATAACAACCGTAGCAGTAAAAATACATAAAACAAACCGACTCACCCTTCGCTTATTGTTTCAAAGCAGCAACATTTTACGACACACAAAACAAAACCGAAAGCCAAGGTACTTATTTCTTATTTGGCACGAAATAACCGAAACAGCTGTCGTTTCAAACTGTACACGAAATAAAAACAAACACCATTAAATGTGCACCACACTCACGCCATAAATCAACTCACAGTAAAACCCGTGAAATAAACGTAAATTACAAGCTACTTAGATTAAACGCCGGTTAAAAATAAATATGTCACTAATTGAACATGATATTTGATATTTGAGTAGCGAATTGCGCTTTTACAACCAAACGCACCCTCCTTTAGCGAGGGCTAAAGGGAAACTGGTGAAATAATTGTGAGTTTACGGGAAAATACGTTTCCTACCTACTATTTCCTACCTACCTACGAATATTCGTGTTCATCGGGATTTTGTGGGCGTGCTTTGTACATACAAATAAAATTGAACTAAAAATAACCCCCCTGTTTCAACCTTTCTACTCTATGATTGAGTAGTAAAATTAAAATTTGAATAGAAATTTCCCACCAATTGTCAATCTATTTACGAGTAGCTGAATCACAATAAGTTTTCTCTGCTCTTATTTAGTTAGTTAGTTAAGATTTGAACCATGTTTTTTCTACGTTACCGACATCTATATATTGAAATGATAGCTATTACAGTAGAAAAAATATTTGACAGCTTTCTGCTGTACCATTTGAACAGAAATAGTGATGAGCTCAGATAACGGATTGATTAAATATACTACCTGTTGTTAATATTCGAACTTAACATTATTCGATTGAAGACTATGAAACAAACAAACAAACCACCACGCCGTTTTCTGTGAGAGTTGGCAGAGAGGATAGAACGCAACTTTAGTCTTTATTTGCATACATGTCTCGTTTCCTTTACATTTATAAATCTCCTCATACACGCACGACGATTATTTTGACACACATCTTCAACATCTTCATTTACATCTTCAAGTAATTATTGAATTTGGTCATGCCATCTCTTTCTCGGTCATCCTCGTTTTTTGCATCGATCATCATCCGTATCATATTTTTTGAGCCGTTCTTTTACTGCCTATTCGTTATGCATATCCAAACCAACCCATTACTTCTCTTTTCATGATTTTGTCGATTGCAAGGGATTTAAAATATTTTTTAAATAGAAGATCATCGTTTGTTTACTGCTCATTGTAAAAAACTACTTTTTAATCTTTATAAATATCTCACTGTTTTCAGTATTGGCGTTTGAGATTTCTCAGAATCATTGATCCATCATCCATGGATGATCTTTTATTTGGTAGTCTAAATTGTTTACGTCACTTATCCAGTTTTCTCGATCTTTTTAGGGATTCCTTCATTTTTCAAGAAAGTTTTGTTCTCTTCTGTCTTTTTTTTTCTTATATTGCCGATCATTACGAGTTTGGTTAAAATCAAATAATTCACTTGTGAAAATAAAGAAATTGCTCGATTATCTCAACCGATTATGCCCACCACTACGCAAGAGCAAAAGGACGTTAGATATTTGGGAATCCCAAATTTTGGGATTTGGGACTTGTATGACTTGGACTAAATAGTAAATAGTCTGTGACGTCTGTGATTGGGGCATCGTAATCAATATTGTATCGGAGTTATTATCGTGTTGTAACTACCTATTTTAAAACTTGCACTATGCATGTGCAGTTTACCGCTTTTCAAGTGTGATTTACTATGGTCGTGGTTATTAACATCAAGTGCAATGTGCTAATCGTAACTTATGTGACCGGCATTTTAAGTTTTAGTCGCTTTTAGTTAACGCGATATAAAGTTTCAATCGCGTCAACCATTGATCGCTTGCCAACTGCAACGTGAAATGGGTCTTTCAACCCCCATTTTATTGTGAAATGACTAAGTTGGTCAGGGTATGGAACCTCGGAAGGTTGTTTTACGACCAATCCAATAAGATCCAGCGTTATTTGTCAAGACTGCACAGTTTTGACGACGGAATCATAACAGAAGAAAATGTTACTCTATCGAAAGAAAAAGGCGACGCTGGCGTTCTTAACACGCTTCTTATAGTTGAACATGAACCAGTGTACACAGCTGGTAAGTTGTCGAAGAAATATTTAAAAAAAAACCCAATTAGTTTGATTGATTTTTAGGTTATAATAGTTGTAGCCGGTCGATTTGTGGAAAAAATATTACAATGCATGTACATTTATTTATTTATTAACCGACATTGTCAATTTATACAATTTTTAGGGTTTAATATTACAATAAAAGAGTAGTTATAAACATTTAAAAAAAAAGAAAAGAAGCATTGACAAACATAAGGGACATCAAGGCAAGATCTGGAATATTTATTTAGTGCTCGTTTAAATCGCTGTAAACTCAAACCAAAAAAGTCCAGATCTTGTCTTGAGTTAACAATACGTCAAAGATGGAACATTGGAGAATTGAGGCCATAGTTTGTTCTATGCTGAACGATGAACCGTATTTCATTGTTTGTCAATCTACGATGTATGCAAGAAAAGCGATTTGCTTATAAATGTTGATAAATCGAAAGTGATGGTTTTTGAAAGGGATGAAAATACAACTAAATGTGAGATCAGGGTCAACGGAGATATTCTGAATCAGGTAGAAGAATTTGTGTATCTGAGAAGTATGTTTACTAGGGATGGAAAGACCGAGAAAGATATTGAAAGGAGGGTAAGTGCCGGGAACAGGGCGATTACGAGGACAAGGTTTCATCGAAGCTTAGGACCAATTTACATTTAGTTTTATTTAAGAAGCGAGTTCTCTGTGTCCAGGCTGGTTAAGAATACAGTTCTGATTGTGAAATAGAACCAGAATCCTTGACGAGTGCTTTCGACTCGCTTTCAGGAAATCAGAGAAATTTAATGACTTGTTGAGTCGAACATTCAAACTGATTTCACAAAATTCCAGTTTAATTTTATCAATAATATCACAATGTACATATCCGTGTAAAATCCTTACTGGTGTTAATAAAAAAAAATGCATTTCTAGGCCTCCGAGACTGCCTCTCATCATCGGAGCAAGCCAAGCTCTTGTCCCTCGGAGCCCAGTACCGTAGGGTGGATCGAGGAGGTCTGGCCACCTTCCACGGCCCCGGTCAGCTCACTGCCTACCCTATCCTGAACCTCCGTCACTTCAAACCGAGCGTCAAGTGGTACGTGGACCGGTTGGAAGAAGTGGCCATACACACTTGCGCGGCCTTAGGTAAGATGTTTTTCTCTCTGTCATTTTCATTTATTTCTTTTTATTTTCATTGAGAACATTACAGAGTATTCAATTCATTCTCGATACATTAAAAAATATACATAACAGTTTAATTAAATAGAAAAAATATTTAAAAAATTATATAAAATGAACATATATGTTACAATTTGGAAATTGCTTTCCTAAGAAAAATCCCACTGTCATGAAATATATCGTCATCCGAGCGATACGATTGAATTACACGATTGCTCTACCTACCGGCATAACCATTGGCAGGTTGGTTCTGCATCACGGTAGGTTGAACAACTTTTGTTGCCTTTTTCAAAGATAATTATCAGGGATAAATAGACAGAATTAATTCAGAATATCTAAATTATGTATGCGGACCGCCCATCGGTTGAAATAAGTGAACACCTAAATGAATATCTCTTCTCCCCAACAATGATTGGTAGCCCAGCATTCGTAGTAAGAAGTCAGTCAGGAAAAGCCACGGGTAATATCCATATTCCCGAGATACAGATAACGCAGAGTTTTTCGCTGCAGCATTTAATACAGACTGTAGGCGAGTCATTTTGTTTATTGGTAGACCTGCGTAGATACCATTACAATAATCGACTCTAGACACTACAAAAGCATTTATTGACGGGCGACATCAACGGGAAAATTTTTGCGTATGCATTTAATTTATTTTTTAATTTAAGAATAAATAATAATATAAAATATCTTCTGATTGTTTAGAAGTCAAATTTTTAGGGAGGTATTGATTCCGTCCAATCTATGGCGGACCGGTATCTACTATCTTACCTACTAAAAGTAACGACGTGATTATATTTTCTCAGCATCCTTACTGATGAACGTCACCGCATGCACCTGGCATGCGGGACTCCTGATTTCTGTTTATTGATGAATAAATCGCCAAACTTTTTTCCTCCTAGGCATCGAAGCAGAGAGGTCCCCTCACACCGGAGTATGGGTCAACGACCGCAAGATCTGCGCCATAGGAGTCCACGTCTCCCGAGGAATCACAACCCACGGGCTGGCCATCAACTGCACTACGGATCTGACGTGGTTTGAGCACATTGTCCCCTGCGGCATCCGAGGTAAAGGTGTCACCTCCCTCACTAAAGAACTGTCCGGAACATCGAGCATAGAAAGTGTCCTGCCCGTGTTTCAAAGAAGCTTCCAGAACGTTTTTGACTGCCGATTGATCGAAATGATGCCGGAAGAAAAAGAGCGCATTTCGAACGATGTAGAGAAAAATTTGTGATTTTCTCGCCATTGTTTTAATTGAGGATATTATTTTATCTATTTTACATCTAAGGCCCAGTTTTTTGATCTTCAGTAATAAGTAAACTGTGGATGTATTAGGGCCGGTTGCATCAACAAAAGTTAAGTTAAAGTCAGGGCTAAAGTCAAATAAAAGTTACTTTTATGTCAAAATGCGTTGCATCAAAAAAAGTTAACTAAATATTAACAAAAAAGTTACTTTTATTTAACCGGCCGCTAGGGGGCCGTTTAAAGTTAAGTTTAAAGTTAAATGCGATCTGCCATCTGTCAAAAAAGCGTCGTGAGTGTTGAAATCCATTGATCGATCTGTGAAAAGTTGCACAAAATGTCAATTTTATCTGATTTTTCGTCTTCCGATGACGAATTTATCATCGAGTATATTCTAAACCGATAAAAAAAACTGTTCAAACCACGAACGGACCATTTTTTGTGGGAAGAGTCTGACTTTATCGCAAGATTTCGAATGTCAAAAAAGTGAAGAACTAATAATTATTTGATTTTTTAATTTTTAATTATTTTTCAAAACACAGGACTTGATCATCAGTGGCATGGTGTAAAATAAATTCAAATCATCACTGTATTGAAATGCTGTTTATTTATTTTTAAATAGAGCTAGATTGAGCTCAGCTAACTCTTTCTGGCATTTAAGGCTGCCATAATTGCCCGAAAAATGTCATTTTTTTGCTCTATTTCTAGAGTAAAAAGTTCATCATTTTGTTATAGCTTTTGCTCTTTTAATTTTTTATCTAGTTGAAAAAGGACGATGTCCCTTTTGTTCTTTTCTTCTCCGAATGCGCAGTGTTGCTTCGCCCTTTCGCACACACTGAAAATTGGAACGAAATTTAAACGTTTGTGCCCAAGGACGCGTCGCGGGGCATGTGTATTGTTACATGTAAATAAACAAGTACATGCTTGCGCAAAAATCCCAACAATTTTTAGGGTGAAACTTGAACCTTTACAGTGGCAACATTCTTAACTTTAACTTAACTAAAATAATGTTGATGCAACGGAATTTTCAGTCACCAGATTTTGAGCCTTAACTAAGTTTAAATATTTAACTTTAAACTAAATTTATACCAACTTTGATGCAACCGGCCCTAAGTCTTTAACCATTAGTTAAAAATTAATATTCCCTTTTTAAATCTCTTATTTTTTTAATGTGTCGTGACTACACAGCACCGTAACGCGCGGGTGTTTTTAGGTTAGTAAGGAAAAGATTAACAAATATGTATTTTTTAAAACCACCGAAATTCTTCATTCCGTAATGAGGAAATTCAATGATATTTTTAATGTTTTTTATTTTCCATTGGAATATGCAGTGACCGGTTTCATCGCTTTCGCGACATCTTCGAGACTGGCGTCAACTGCATGTCACGATTTAGTAAAATGTTAAAATTAGACACTTAAACAAAATGGTCAATTACACTGCGCCTACTTAGAATTTAGTTTGAGACAATATTTTACACTTTTTTTTATTTACCTCAATTTTATTCCCCACTCACGCGGCGGCTCGTCTTTTGACAGATCGAATGAGTTATGGAAAAATTTCGACGTAAAACCGGGGTTAATTGGGGGGAATATTGAATGATAATGAATGGAATAAAATGGGACCTAAATATTTCGGTGTAAAAAGCGGGAAAACATAAAATCGAGGAACGTAAAATGAGGTTTTAAAACATTATGGTTTGTTGGAATTTTTTCCTAAGTAACATTTATTTGTTTAAGATTGAATTCATTTTGAGTATTGAAGTATACACAGTTCTATCTCTGTTTACCCTTGGGCATAAATAGACTTATCTTTATTTAGGACAAATACGCTCATTAATATAATGATTTAAAATATTTACTTTAACCTCTAGGCAACTGCCCGTAATTTTGGTACCTCTCCCCCTGGAACGATGTAAAGTTTTGATATCTGGCTAACTTTCTTTTTATGTATTAAAAAAACGTTACGAAATTAAAGAAAAAAATATGGGTTGAACGTTTAAGCCGTACCTTTTAAAATAAATTATTATAAATATGTTTTTACTTTAGTAAAAAAGATTTTAGAGCTATAAAACAAAAATAATTACCTTTATTAAACATCATCCAGCAAAAGAAACACTCGCATTAAGTCCAGGAAAAATATTATGGTAAAAATTCTTTGGTTTGATCTGAGAACAAACTGTTTTCTAGCATAATAGATCCCCTGTTTCAAGAATCTTAATGTCGATAATAAATGAAAACGATTTACACTAAACAATTCGATATTATTCCCGCGAGCACACACACAATCATAGTACGCCTGTCGGCATATAAAACAGTGACCACATGTTTATATTGTTTTGTTGAACTAAATGTAAATATAAATAAATCTAAAATTTTTGGAGGGTATGATAATTTTCAAAACATGTATCTGGACATAAAGGAATTTGACAGTGTCTGCACCAAAATCTAGTTTGTACACGTCGTTTTGGTCGTAGTTTAGTTTTATTGCAAACGTGAAATTCACGGAACGCGGATTTTCTTTTAGCATCGGGAGGCAGTGGTATAAATGATGGAAAATGCCGAGCAGTGGGTCTTAGCGGATGATCGCTAGGTCTGCTGGTCCTCGGTTTATGATCGGGGTCATGGTATTTTTGCAGAAGTTGTCTAACGAGTTCTTTATGAAATTTTGTCAAACTTACTTTTTTATTCGTTTTCAACTTATACATCGCATGCGCATTTGAAACTGTCACATCGATTGTCCGAAACGCAATTTTTTAATACCATTTTATGGTTTTTCGCACACATTCGATGAATGTAATAAGCCTATCATATCGATCGACTTGTTGTGTCCTAATCCTCTTCAGGAAGGGTGGTGGATGGTTTCTTGTAGAGTTGATTGAGAACACGAGTTTTAAGAATTGACCAATATATTCACAATAAAATATACAGAGTAAAAATTAATTACAACAACGTGACGATGTTATGTCAGCGAGTCCAGAAGAATAAAAGATGTAGAGGAATAGATCTACGGGGCTTTTATAGCCCGAATCCTGTGATAATGATTGACGCAAATAGTATTTAGCAAATGCTATTTGTCACGAATACAAACGGATCTTCTTTATCTGGGTTTTTTATAGGTAACCGCAAAATATGAAATAATATTTAATTAAAAGGAAAAATAGTTAAATAATTGATAACTGTCTCCAGCATGACGTAAGTGGTATCACGCTATTTCTTTTGGTGACAAAGAAATGAATAAAAGGTCATAACAAAGCGTATTCCGGAAAGTGCATTCTGCATCGACCGAAACAAATGGAAGTCAGAACGCGCTAAGTCTGGACTATATGGCGGCTGGGGCAGAACTTCCCATCCGCTATTTTCCAAATAGTTTTTAACGGGTTGAGCAACATGTGGCCGAGCATTGTCATGTTGAAGAATCAATGTCTCAATATAAACAAATGATGACAATTTTGAAATGACAAATAATGTTTACTTACCTTTTGAAAATAGTTTCAAAGGATTGGGTAGTGAATAATTTGGAAAAATATCAATTTGTTGGTAAGTAAACATCTAGCGCGTCAAAATATAATAGGGATCCAGTGTTAATTTGCATTGAACTCGAAAAAAGGCACTCGCTAACGAAAAGTATGTGATAGGCAGGATTTACATTTTCTAGAATGTGGAATCTACCAATTTGCCAAACCCAGTCACGGAAAACACACTCCTTCAAATACTGAGGAAATCAATGTCTCGGTGAAATGTTATCATTACATTCAATCACGTGACGCAAAGTTTTACTGCAAAGTATATGCAAAAAAGAGAGGATTTTATTGAGGAATGACATTGCAAAAACCGTTTGTTTTTGTTATGCACACGTTTTCACTGGGAAACATGGCTGTCCCACACCGCGACCGACGGGTCATTCGAGGCCTCCTTCGCACCGGCCTCCTTTACACTCCTATGCCAAGCGTCTTAGGTCGTCTTCTGCGGACTGCTGCACGGAGTTTTATTGAGGAATGACATTGCAAAAACCGTTTGTTTTTGTTATGCACACGTTTTCACTGGGAAACATGGCTGGCCCCCGTGTATTTAGAATACTTTTCTCTTAACTCTTTCGCTGCTGAATTTGGGGAGCGCGGCTGTAACGCCCGTGCGGGGTTTATTTCAGAATTAATATTTTTAACAAAATAAATTCTTACCTTTATTTAAAACGCTCGATTTTTTTATATGTTGTGGATCATGACACATTACACATTTTAAGTCACTATTATTATCACAAAATCACTGAACATTATTTAAAAAAAAAAAACTCAAAGTTTTAAGGTCCCCCATACACATCAAAATAATGTATAGTCTGTTTCATTTTTTTTGTGTGACACTTGCAAAAAAATTAAAAATTTTAGAAAAAGAAAAGGTTAAAAAAATTCTTCAAAAAGTTTTTACCACTTAACATATTTTATTATTATTTGGAACAGTATAAATTTTAGTATCTTGACATCGTATGATATTCCTCAAAATATGGTGCAACACATAATGGAACGTTGCAATCCACGCACACCAACCTAGTTTCTTTGCGGATTTTTTTTGGACGTCTTTGGGATTGTGAACAAACATGACAACATCTTTATGGTTTTTTTTTGCTGGTGTCTCAGAAATTGGTTTTGGGAAATGTCTACCGGTCAGTCTTAATGGATGATCCGATGATTTGCATTGCTGTTCCTAATTGAAAATCTGATAATAAAGGTTTTTTTCCGGTAACTGTCAAATATGCGGCGTGAGAATTTAATAATATCGTGTCAATAAAATGAAACACTTTTTTTTATACCTCTTTGTGGTCTTTCTTAAACATCCAACAGAACTCAGCAACATGTCTGTTCTATCTACAGGTCCCATGTTGACGATAACTATAAAGACGAAGACTGTAAAGTCTAAAACAACTCTGCGCTTTATAATTGGTTGTTTTGTCTTCCAATCCGATTTTCCCGATGCGCCTATTGAATCGTCGTGCATTGTAGAGAGCATGTGGACTTCCCTCTTGTCTTGCCATTTGAGGGCCATCATGGTGTCAGAGTGCATGGGGATGACACTTCACCTTTTTTTAGCTTCTCAAAAGTAGGAAGCCACCTCCTATTCTTCCGTACAGTACCACACGCGTTCGTTCCATTGCCATGCAATACTTGGAACAATAATGGACTCGTGTACCAATTGTCCATCCAAACGGAGTGCCCTTTATTAAAAAGTCGGTCATGAAAGTGGTAACCACTGATCCCGATTTTTCAACATTAAATTTATCGTAAATCTCTTTATTTTCACCAATATATGTAATAAAATCTAAAATAAAGTCAGTTTCAACATCGCAAAATACAAAAAATTTAACACCAAAACGGTTTCTTTTTGACGGAATGTATTGTTCAAAACTTAGTCTACCTTTAAATAACACGAGACTTTCGTCAACACACAAATTTTGAAAAGGCTCCAACGTGGATTTGAACATATTTTTAACGTGCTCTATGACTGGTCTTATTTTATAAAGTTTGTCTTCTTTATTTGCTTCTGCATTGTTACAAAAATGCTACTTATTAAAAAATATGTGTCCCGTGGCATTATTTGAGAAAATATTGGAGTAACTAGGCCAGCATGGGTTGACCAATATTCACTCGAAGAAAGTTTTTTACTTCGTACCATCAATATGGTTAAACCAAAAAATAAATACATCTTGTCAGTTGTAACATTCTTCCATTTAAGAATTCTGGAATGAGGTCTGATATTAGCAGTTTTCATAACATCGTCATAATATATATTATTTTGTGTTGCTATTTTCTCCATCAAATCGTTCGATAAAAAATGCAAAAATATGTCAGGTTCACTGCAATCTTCGTTAAATGGAACTTTAATACCAGAATTTGCAGTGCTGAATTCGTGAACCTCGGGAAAATTGGGACCGCCTGGACCCCCACCGCAGGAGGTGTATGTGATGATGTCTGAGTTATGTTTTCTGATGTGCTTGTCGATGGATGAGGAGATAAAACTGTAGGTACTTCAAATTCAAAAATAACAGATTCGTCTTCAGAAGGTAAATCTAAATCAGAATCATGGCCTTCTTCTGAATCACTCAATCACTGTTTATTATAAAGTTCATTATTTCAACATCTCTCCCTAACAAATTTTTATCTCCAGAATGAGCCATTATAAATTAACTTCAAATAATAACTCCACAATAAAAAAGTCAAGGATGTTATAATAAAACCACTAAAAATTAGTACGTAACACAATATTCAGTCCAGCAAAATATAATAACAAGAGATTCATATAACCATATCAAAGATGAAATCCGAATATCCGTTTGAATGTTTATGTAACAGAAATAATAAAACATTCAATAACAATAACGCAAATCACCAGTCTGGGTAATTAAGTTGGTTGAAAGGAAACCGATGTTTACTTTATCCCAAGTGTTAATCGTGTAGGCAAATAGGTACGCACATTATTATTGAAACAGAGTATAGCGGCGACACATCAAGTGCATACTGTGGGAATTTTAGACTGTGGTCCTGAAAACTGATTAGAAAGAATGTTTAAAATAATACCATGTCTCCTAAAAAAAATCCGTGTGTAGAGAAAAGATGGATTTATCGAATGACGTAAAAAAAGTTTGAAATAAGTGTATATAGAGGCCACTACAAGGAAGATAATATTGAAAACGGCTATGTTCGGGATCCGCAGTTGCGGCACGGCGCCGCGTATCGGCTATGCTCGGGACCCGCAGTGAAAGAATTAATAAGTGTATCCATTGCAATCATACCAGCTGCTTTAACAGTTAAACTCATTGTTCTGTTACGGGCTCGCTGATCGACGATGAAGAAAAGACAGTCAGGCGAAGATATTAATATGTCTTGTTTATTGATAAGTTTAGCTTACAGGTGAATGTGAACGTGACCGTTCAGTATTACTTCTAAATTAACAATTCTACTTAGTACTATCAAATTATGCGCTTTTATATAATAATCAAATCAATAGAGCCGCGAGCAAAACAAATAAAGCCGACAGGAAATTAGTCCCAAACAACTTGAGTCAATTTCATAATGCGTCATGGTTTTATTCCATATATCTTTCATCCAGACCATGCATGAAGATATGGACCTGAAGCAAACATCTCGTGATAAGACGGTCAAGACTTAGGTAGTTCTATAACATCTTCCCCGTTAAGATGAGATACAGGGGGTAATCCACTTATCTCACATCAGCCCTAAGCCTTGCGCTGCGTCTTATCGGAGGTGTTTCTGTGATGTCATCTAACTCATGATCATCAATATTTTCTCTTGTTCTACATAAATTACTCATAATTGCCTGTGCCGGGTTTATTCGATTTCTTCGCTCTCTATTACATATTACATTTTTACATTTCATACACAATTTAAATAGAATATACAATACAGTTATTTTGAAAAAACATAACAATATAAATGAAAAATAGTTGTTATTAACAATTTCTTTGAAAATATTATCTTTCCCTTTTGAGTTTTCCATAGTGTCGTACAATTTATTTAGTTTGTGGCTTATGATAGATAAATCATCCTTATCTAAATTGAAAACCTTTGGGTAAAATTTTGGTGATTCTATTTGATCAATTTTGGAATAATTATCTGTACACTGTTTACAACAATAGTCTTCTACAATGTTAAACATGGGAATAATAGATTCCATTTCAAATAGGGTAGATAAATGATTATAGTTATTAGTATCACACATTGAAAAGTATGGATGTGGGCGCGAAAATGAGTAATCTAACTGTCAGTTGCCTTCTGTACGCCGATGACGCAGTCCTCCTAGCTGACAGCGAAGAGGAACTGCAATCCTTGGTTACAAAGGTTTACGAAGTGTGCAAGGAGAGTGATTTGCTAATGAATGTGCAAAAGTCGAACGTCATGGTCTTTGAAAGAAATGTAACTATGACTGAATGTAAGATTGTAGTAAATGGAGATAGTTTGAAACAGGTCGAAGAATTTGTATATCTGGGTAGTATGTTTACTAGAGATGGAAATATGGACAAGGATATTGAAAAGAGGGTTAGTGCCGGTAACAGAGTTAATGGTGCCTTAAAGTCTGTCGTAGCAAATAAGTGTCTATCGCAAGAGGCTAAATTAGCAGTTCATAATGGAGTTCTGGTACCAACCCTAATGTATGGAAACGAAGCATGGAGTTGGAAAAAAAGGGACGAAAGTAGACTGAATGCTGTAGAAATGCGATCCCTCAGGCGAATGTGCGGAAAAACAATGTATGATAGGTGCCCTAATGTCAAAATTAGAGCAGAATGCAAGGCTGAATTAAGCATTATCGACAAAATTAAGAAAGGTCTTTCGCGATGGTTCGGTCATGTGGAGCGAATGAATGATGAAAGAACGGCCAAAAAGATTTATGATGCGAATGTGTCTGGTTGTAGAAGTCGAGGAAGGCCGAGAAAGACATGGCATGATCAAGTACAACAAATTCTTGAAAGTGGTCATGTGAAAAGTCGGAATAATCGACGTGCGTGCATGAGAAGATGTATGAATGTGAAGGAAGCAAAGGAAGTGTGCCAGGACAGAGTGGTGTGGCGTTCTATCCTCTCTGCCTACCCCTCCGGGGAAATGGCGTGATGGTTAGTTAGTTAGTTAGTTAGTTAATATCACTTCCAATTATAGCCTCGGTGGAATATAGTTGGAATACAGTTTGGTTCCATGTGAAGGATACCGGTCGTTTCTAACTTAAGGTCTCTTGTTTCTAAATTTTTACATTTTATGGTAATAGAAGTTGCTTTTGGTAAAACATAAATCCAATTGTTTTGTTTACTGAGCTTATGCCAAATTTCTTCAAAGTTATAAATTACTCTAGTGTCACGAGTGTGTGGTACATGTGTTGGCTCAAACATTAGTTCAGTTTCACAAATTGGTCGGGTATGTATATTATAATAAATTAAATTATTTATTTTACAAATTGCCTTATTCTCGTAGGTGTCCTTACAACTATCTAAACTATCAATAACTACGTACATTAATTTTGAATCTGCTATAGCTAAATATTTTATAGAAGGTACAATAAAAACATATAAATTATCCTGCCTTTTCATTGGCAACGGTATTAAATTGTAAACATTATAACTTGTAAAACCGCATAAAGGGTTAGACATTTCAAATATTATTCTTCGGTTTGCATATAAGAGTTTAACATTTACCAAAGACATTATATTCTTAATATACTTTATATTAGGCGGTATAGGGTAAAAGGTAGAGCTAGGTAAATGAGGTGTTGATTTTTTTAACTCTTCAATAAATTGATTAGGTGTGATTACGAAAGGATGAATTACATTAATTTCTGCAGACAAAAGTGCATCCATTATCATATTATATTCATTTTGTAATTCCGTAGTCATAAGACTTAACAAAGCTAAATGACTATCGATATCTTGTTTTACCTCTATATCGAATAAATGTGTATTGACAGTATCGCTATATTTACTGAACTTTACAAAATTCTTACTAAATATATTTTCGTTTCTATCTAAATTAGTTATTGTATTATTGAAATTAGTTATTGTTGACATAATTATCTGCGTTTGCTGTTTTAGCAAATTAAAAAATTCGTTTTCATCTTTATTTAAAGAATTTATTGATTCGTCATAATGATGTGCGTCATTTTCATCCAATGTTCCAAAAACAGTTTTAAAAGCTCTTCCAATTATATTAAACCAACCTCGCTTTACTCTTTTGGTTTGTCCTAATATGTCTCCTAAGGCCTTGTCTTTTTGTTTTAAAACTTCGGTCAGTTGGAACAAAATATTTAATGATGGTTCACATAGAGAAAAGTTTTTATGTATTCCCTTACTACATAAAACTTCAGTTTTCTTTAAATTTCCTTCAATGAAAATTAGCTTATCATTAAATAAATCCAAATCAATATAAGTTACTAGTTTCCATAGGGTTTCCGAAAAATGCACAGTTTTCTGATGTTCATAGTAGATTCCTGTAGATGACAAAATCTGAGTCGGATTGAAGCCATTGCAGAATGTAAAAACTGTGGTTATTCTGCAATAAAAGCTTTTTTTAATCTATTGAAATGAACTTTAGTCTTTTTATTTTTAATGAGTATAGTACAATTTACATTTGAATTTAATTCTACAATTTTATACGGCCCTTCATAATTAGCTGTTAGTTTTTTTAGACTGTCTAGGTTTCGTGTGTTCGTTTTTAAGATAAACGAAATCTCCTATATTAAAACTAGCGTTACAGTTATTTTTCTTATCGTAAGTTTCCTTTGATTTTAACTTTTTTTCTAATATATGCTGACGTGCTAATTCATGACATTTATTAAGTTTGTATTGCAAATTATCTATGTAATTCTCATACGTGTATTTAAATTCTGGTTTCTGCGTTATTGATGTAGGTAAGTCGGGTTTATTTCCGTAAACTAATTCGTAGGGGGTAAAAAGTGTTGAGGAGTGTGGCGTACAGTTGTACGAAAAGCTTGCTAAGTTTAACCAATCGTCCCAATCAGTTTGATTTTCTAAAATATAGTGTTTAAGATAATCCGCTAAAGTAGCGTGCGATCTTTCCAATGCACCATTTGATTGCGGGTGATAAGCCGTCGTTTGAATTTGTTTAATTTTGAAAAGTTTGGCAACTTCTTTCAAAACATTGGATGTAAAATCCTTCCCTTGATCTGTTAATATCTGTTTAGGAACACCGAATTTACAAATAAAATTATTAACTAACTGGTTAGCAATAGTGGTTGCTTCATGATTTTGTATAGCATACGCTTGCGAAAATTTTGATAATTCGTCCTGTAAAGTTAAAATGTACTTATTTCCATTTTCAGATATAGGTAATGGACCAACAATATCTAAAGCAATTTTTTCGAATGGCTTTTCGGACATTGTCGTTATTTCCATCGCTCGTGAATGTCGTTTACGTGATATTTTATTCTTTTGACAAGACTTACAGTGTTTAATGTAATGTTTTACATCACGTTTCATATTTTTCCAATAAAATCTCTCCTTGATACGGCTATACGTTCTGTGAAAACCTGAGTGTCCCGAGTGAGGAGAATCATGGTTTTCTTGTATTATTTGTTCTCTTTCCTGTTGATCTGGGTTTTTTTATTTTATTGTTACATATCGTTATATTTATATCAGACTTAGAAAAAATATACATAATTATTGATTTAACCTTATTCCAATTAAATTCGGATGAGTTGAATTTTGGAATCGATAAAGTTTTAATTCCTTGTAATATTAGTAAGTTCTTTAAATTTAGCAAACAATCAAATAAATCGATGTATGTAGGTTTATCCCAAAAATGTTCTTTCGTAATAAGATGGTATATTCTAAATCCGTTACTTAAATCTGAATGTAGTATGTCTTTAACATCACTTTTACATTTATTTATTTCGTTATAGTTTGGTATAATATTTTTAATCTCCAAAGAAAGTCCTTCGTTCATTTCCTTATCGTTTGAAATAGTATGACATATATTATTTTTTTGTGATAAAATGTTTTCGTCGTTTTCCTTTATATTATTAGATTCGCTGTTAGTTTGCTTCCTTGAATAATGAAATTTAATAAAATCTTCGTAAGAGTTTGGTTTCGGGTTAATTTGAAAATTGAGTATTTGACTATGATCGATTCGCGACAATGCATCTGCATTCGAGTTATGTTTACCTGGTTTGTAAATAATTTCATATTGATACTCTTCCAATTTTAATCTCCAACGAATTAATCTTGATCCTGGATCCTTACAATTAAAAAGCCAGACGAGAGGTCTATGATCTGTAATTATATTAAATTTTACTCCGTAGAGGTACGGTCGGAAATGTTTAACTGCATAAACAATTGCTAAAAGTTCCTTTTCTGTCGTAGAATAATTTGATTCTGCTTTATTCAACGTACGAGATGCAAACGATATCGGTAAATCCTGCAAAATCGGACCTTGAGAAAGTATTGCGCCGATTGCAAAATTACTCGCGTCAGTAGTAACATTAAAAGTTTTATTAAAGTCTGGATACTGAAGAATCGGTTCACTCATTAATTTATTTTTAAGATTTTCAAAAGATTCTTGTTGTTTTTCAGACCAAACAAAAGGTTCGTTCTTTTTCAATAATTTTGTAAGTGGTTGCGAATGTTTACTTTATAAATCTTTTATAAATCGCCTATAATATCCGATTAAACCTAAAAATGATTTTATATTTTTTGTGTTAGTCGGAATAGGATATTTTGATACTACTTCTATTTTTTCAGGGTTTGGTTTAACATCATTTTCTGAAATAACGTGCCCTAAGAATGCGACTTCGCGACGCATAAATTCGCACTTATCTGGGTTTAATTTTAGATTATGTTGTCTGAGTTTTTTGAAAATTTCCTTTAATCGTATTTCGTGAGATTCGATGCTATCACCAAAAAGTATTAAATCGTCCATAAAAGAAAAGATCCTTAGCCCTTGCATACCAGCTAATACATTATTCATTAAGCGTTGAAACGTAGCGGGAGCATTTTTTAATCCATATGGCATCCTTAAAAATTCGAAATGATTAGTACTACTGGAAAACGCGGTTTTCTCTGAGTCCTCTGGATTCATGGGTATTTGATGGTATCCTGAATAAATAAAATAAATCCAATGTCGTAAAATATTTCGCGTGACCCAATTGGTCTAATATGTCAGTTATATTAGGTAAATTATACGCATCACCTACCGTTACTTCGTTCAATTTACGATAGTCTACAACTACCCTCCAAAATAAATCAGGATTACCTTATTTCCAATACATAATGTATTATTACCGTAATTTATTTTAGCGTTGACACGCCTTAAAAAATCATTTCCTATAAGTCCGTCAAGAGGAACATTTGTTTCCCGAGGAAACATATGCATCTTATTTGAAATAATCTTTCCATTAAAATCGATTCTTATTTTTACGGTTCCCAACGTCTGAATCGGATTTTCAGAGTTGATTCCTTTAATTTTAAAAGTTTCTTTATCATTATATTCAGTTTCGCCCTTTAAAACCATTGGGTTGATCAAAGATATATCTGCTCCACTATCGAGAAGCAGTTCAACATATTCTTTAGCACTTTCTTTTATTTTAATTTTAACATAAGCCGTTATATTATCTAAATTTAATAATCTACCTGAATCGCACTGACTTGCTTCGTTTCGGTAGTCAACGGAGCGTCTTTGGAGTTTAAATTCTCAAATGTTTTATCTTTATTAATATTTTTAAATTTTCTACAATCTCTTTTGTAATGACCTACCTTGTTGCAAAAGTAACAAATTATGACGTTTTTACGTTCGTTATTATTTTTATAATATATTTTGTTTGAATTATCTGACCGATTTAACGTGCTTACGTGATTAACATGTTTCCTATGATTATTATTACTATTGTTATGATAGCAATTATTCGAAGTGTGTCTACTTTTCTTACATATGTTACAATATTTTAAATTTATTTGGCTTTTATTCATATAATTCATTATTTTTTCTTCGTTAATAGCAAATACTGAGGCTTCCTCAAAGCTTTTGGGATTTCTCGCCCTACGGTACGGTACTGTATTGCGGTAAAGTACCTATTAAAAATGATTGCAGTGCCATTTGCTTGATAAGGGAATGTTTACCCTTCAATTCTGATAAATCAGTTGTCTCTAAATTAGTACTACGCATTAAATTTGAATAACATTTTTCTAGTCTTTGTGTATAACATAATACAGATTCGTTTTTAATTTGTTTACACAATTGAAGTTCTAGTAGCAATTGAGAGAAGTTTTTAGATTCCGAAAAATTCTCTAACAGAAATAATTTATAATCCTCTCAACTTAATAAATGTCTACAAGATGTAACTAGATCTGCCTTTCCCGTCACCTGTGTTTGTATGTATTTAAATATTATGTCTTTTTGGGATCTCGATGCTAGATTATACGCGTAATCACAATTTTTAATGAAAGTATGCAAATCATTGTTGTTTCCATTAAATGGAGTTATAAATTTACTCGAAAACTGGAGAGAAATGTCTGAATCAAGAGACATTTTAAAAATAGTATATACAATTGAGATATTAAAATTTTCTAAATATATGGATATTTACGTTATAAAATTACTTGAAAATATATTACACTTTGAACAAGAAAGATTTTCAGATAGTGTTTTTCTGGGTTATTATGCCGTGTTTGTGGGCTTTGTATTGCCGACGTTTCGGAGCACATTGCAGTGTCCATCTTCAGGGCTGAATGTATGAGTGTAGTTTTTAGTGTGTTTAATTGTGAGGAATTTGTACCGTGTCGCAGTCGGGCAATGTATGTGGTTAAGTGTGTGGAGTTTGTACCGTGGGCTTTGGAAGCACCGGGTACCATGAGGTTCGTAGTCGTAACCCATCATCCCTGTTTATGTTATTAGGATGCTTGTATATTTCTATGGCTTCCTTTATTAAACGGGCTTGATGATTTTTGGGCTTTCCAAGGACATTTGGCTCAAATGAGAAATTATGCCCTGTTTCTATGTAGTGCTCTGCAAGAGCTGATTTATCCGGGTAGCCCAACTTGCATGCACTCTTGTGCTCTTTTATTCTTGTCATTATGTTTCTGGCAGTCTGCCCTATGTAGACTGTTTCACAGCTTTTGCAATTTAATTTATATACTCCATCTGTTTCAAGTGGGTCCCGATCTTTTACTGATTTTAGTAAGTTTCTTACTTTTGAGGTCGTACCGAACACTGTCCTTATGTCCCGTTTCTTAAGCGTTTTTGCAATTCTATCCGTGACATTTTTGACCTAGGGAAGGAACGCTATTCTTTTATCCGTATTAGCATCATCCATCTTGGAAATATTCTTTGGATTTGTTACCGACATTATTCTTCTTTTTATATCCTTCTTTTCATAGCCATTACTTTCTACGTAACTACGAACCTCATGGTACCCGGTGCTTCCAAAGCCCACGGTACAAACTCCACACACTTAACCACATACATTGCCCGACTGCGACACGGTACAAATTCCTCACAATTAAACACACTAAAAACTACACTCATACATTCAGCCCTGAAGATGGACACTGCAATGTGCTCCGAAACGTCGGCAATACAAAGCCCACAAACACGGCATAATAACCCAGAAAAACACTATCTGTATTCTGAAGGCCGTGAAAACCTACGAACCTTGAAGAAAGATTTTACTCTAATAAATGAAGAGGAATTTAATACCCAAATTTACAAAATGAAATGAAATTAAGCTAAACTTACGTAAACAAAATATGATAAACCATCTTCTTCTCTATCTTATGGTCCAGGTAAATAGTGGCTCGTTCCCTCTGATTCCGGAGACTGGAACGGTGTCCTATTATCTGATCCAAGAGTAGATGCGGTTTGTTCCCTCTGAGGAGCTCGGAGACTGGAACAGTGCGCTGCTTATAGACGTCCTGTCAAGTTCAGTGTTGATGATGACGATGCGGTGGTAGCGAATGAGAGACTCATTCACCGTCCTCCGTTGAGTTTCTGTCGTGTGACCCTCAGAAAGAGTACAGAACCCAAGAAGTCGATTAGCAATCTCGTAATGACAAAAATTAGGGTCTTGGTAAATAATTCGGCCTTACCAGAATTATTTGTTGTGACTGCAGGTGAAGACTCTGGCGTAACCGGAGTGAAAATCTTCGTATTCAGTTTCCAAAAACCCAATGACCGATTTCGATCCAACACTTCTGACACCATTAATTATGTTACGGGCTCGCTGATCGACGATGAAGAAAAGACAGTCAGGCGAAGATATTAATATGTCTTGTTTATTGATAAGTTTAGCTTACAGGTGAATGTGAACGTGACCGTTCAGTATTACTTCTAAATTAACAATTCTACTTAGTACTATCAAATTATGCGCTTTTATATAATAATCAAATCAATAGAGCCGCGAGCAAAACAAATAAAGCCGACAGGAAATTAGTCCCAAACAACTTGAGTCAATTTCATAATGCGTCATGGTTTTATTCCATATATCTTTCATCCAGACCATGCATGAAGATATGGACCTGAAGCAAACATCTCGTGATAAGACGGTCAAGACTTAGGTAGTTCTATAACAGGTGCATCGATGGAAAATCCTGCATTTTTTTGTCCACAGTGTCAACATTGTGGAAAAATAAGCATGTTTATTTGTCTGCATTTGAAAAGAATATCACGGACACAAAAAATTTTTAAAGTGCGATCGTACTAATGTCGATGAAGCATTGCTCCAAAGGTTTTGTACTCACAAAACCTTTGGAGCAATGCTTCATCGACATTAGTACGATCGCACTTTCAAAATTTTTTGTGTCCGTGATATTCTTTTCAAATGCAGACAAATAAACATGCTTATTTTTCCACAATGTTGACACTGTGGACAAAGATAAAGATAACTTTGTACACGCTTCCACATTTTTCGTGCCACGTTCGATTTCACAAATAATTGCCACTTTTTTACGAATCGAGAAACTTCCTCTTGTTAGTAGACATGTTTATTATTCAGGGGTTGGGTTTTAACTGATCTGGTCTAGAACTCACTTGACATCACCCACTTGTAATGTTTATTGTGTATTAAAATAAGCTTAGAACTTTAAAAAAAATGTAAAAACCTTAAAAACCCCCGAAACAAGCATGTCATTCATAAAATACAAAAGCAGCTGTAAATTGTAACAATGTGCCGAACCGGTACTTACTAAAGCTAGGGTTTCCTAGGACAGCGGTGCCCGTATCTTAACGGCCGTAGTGAACGGTGATGCGGTGGACAGCCGTCGTAGTGGTGACTAGAGAGTGGTTTTATTTTTTAACGGTGTTATCAACACCATATTTATAGGAAACCACTCTCTAGTCACCGTTACGACGGCTGTCAACCGCATTAATGTTCACTACGGCCGTTAAAATACGGGCACCGCTGTCCTAGGAAACCCGAGCTTAAGTTTACAAAGATTGGATTTTTTAAAAACCATGTGTGTTCATTTTTCAATATTGTCAGTGAAAAATCCAATTAGGTACTTAGACACTTACATAGCTATCTTAAACATAATCCGATCCCAACGCCCGGCGGTTTTTATCCTTTACGTTAGCCGACCGTTTGGATTTTATTACTATATAGTTTTATTACTATGGTTTTATTACTATAGTTTTATTACTCTAAAGATCCAAATCTTATTTCGAGAATGATTTTTTTAACAATTGAAGATTTTTTGTGTAATTTTTGACAATATTTTGTTTGGTATGTCAGAAGTAGCTCGTTATAACAGTGAATAATTGTATGGAGAAAACCACAAACTAAAATGTCACCTAATGTTTCCTCGTTACATCCGAGATCTCGCTATTTCTGTGATCGTTATAACCGAGTTTGACTGTAATAATATAATATTAACTTTATTAAATTAAAATGAACTTCTATCAAGAATTTTCACTTACAAACCAAAATGTTTTTTATAATATGAACATTTTAACTTTTTCTTCAAAGTAGTGAGTAGCCTTTTACTCGATATTTTTATGAATTATGCCGTCAATTGTGTGGATGGAATCAATATTTAATAAAGGTAATTATCTATTCAGGAACATTTCTGCATACTTAACTCAATGACGCCAATTTTGGACATGTGCCATTAAAACCAATTTGGTGACCTGTATAAAACCGCTTTAAGATATAGGTTAAATAAATTATACTAAAACGCTTTTGTATTTTTACTTATATATTTATTAAAAAATAGTACAAACTTGCAAAATCTTGCGTTTCATTTGATTACATTGTTTTATTATATGTATGTAAACTAATAAAATATAAAAAAACACGTAGAATTGTACATTGTTATTTTATAAAGATAAAAAATACTTTTTATTTTACAGGCAATTCTAATATTTCCTACAAAAACTTGTGTCATTTCTTAATACTGTGTAGAATAAATTCAAAAATAAAATGTTTATAAGGTTGTTATATTAAATTGTGATATTTTATGCAAATAACCATAAATTTTCCCGATTCTGGGTAGGTTTATGATGTACATCCTTTGTGCTGTTTTGTGCCTTACTGTACATATTTGTTATTTTTTAAAATAAATAAATATTTTTACTATTTTAACGCGTTTCTTTTTGATTTTGAATCATTAATGGAGAATTTTCATGTCTACAATTGCAACTAAAGGGGTACTCGCAAAGGTTTGCTTTCGACCTGAGGAAACTAAGCTGGAACCAAGTGAGGGTTATCACCAGAGCCCTTACAGGGGGCACTCCAGATTGAATAAACACCTTGCTAGAATGAAACTTCTAGATTCTGCAGGTTAGGTTCTGCAGTGCAAATGATGAAACACCTTTACACATGGTCATGTGAATGTGATGCTATGTATCACAGAAGAAGCCGTATCCTCGGTGGACTATGGGTTAAAGCTGAGGATATGAAAGTATTTGCCTGCCACCTAGTAGCCCGAATACTTTAAGATCTTGGAGGAGGAGATTTCGAAATAGATATGAAAGCACTCGTCCTCTACTCGGTAGTCTGGGTCTCCAAAGACAAGTTGGGAGAGCGAGAATTAATTTACAGGAACCCGTCACAATAGGTCCTACACAGGTCGCAGTGACGTCAGAAGCTTGGATTGGCACTGACTCCCATTTCCAAGAATACACGAAGGCAAGCTGACAGGGTCTTAAGCTTCAGATGGAATCCAGAGGATATAAAATATTAAATGAGTCAAATGACTTTCAAACAGCAGACTTTTGACTTACCTTTTGGTAACCATTTTCTTTAACCGGCAAAAACGCATTTAGGCTCAATGAAATGAACCTTTTACAAAACTAAAATAACAGCAATGAAAAAATTACATCAAAAAATAAGATTTTTTTTTTAAAACAAAAACATCAATAGTACAATCAACATAAGTATAAAATAAATGTATATATTATCTTATCTTAGAATTTTTATTTTTCAGTTAAATCAGTTTGTAACTACGATCTGACTGCGACATCTTTAAAAAGGCCACGGTAAAAATAAGAAAAATAAACACCATACTAGAGTAAAAGTATTAATAATTTCAATTAAATTCAATTTAAAAGACAAATATCAATATTTTAAATGTACTTTTTGAACTTCTCTTTACAAAATGTTCACTAGAACAAAGTTATAAATTGAAAATATTTTTGCTTTAAAAATATTCTTTCTTGAGTTGTCACAACTTTCAAATAACAATGTAGGTAGTACATTTTTAATTTTTGTAAAGCGCAACCACACTAAAACATAATTAGGTGTTTTGGCACAACATTGTCACAATTCCTTTTCGTTTTCATATTTCAAATCTGCTTTGCGCCACTTTTCAAATAATTGTAATTTTTCATCTTTATAACAACCGGCATATTTCTACGTGTGTCCTTGATAGTTTACATACATAATAGTTTCTTACTTATTCTACGAAGGTGGTTATTTTAATAATTTATCTCTGTTGGTATGTCTCAAGTTGGGTTAAGATTAAACTAAAAAATCCGCAATAAAACCATATTTTGAACCAGATAAAATAAATAAAGAGCGCAAATAAAAATAGACACAAATTTATAAATACAAGCAAAAATATTTCATTTAGCCAAAACCAAGAGAGAATTAAATAAAAATAGCATTTAAAATTGTCATTAAGCTTGTTCCGCTCGCTAGGACGCCAAATTGGCCATCTTTTTTAATCTTTGCGTACAATTCACTCATGAATCCTTTGTATTTTTAAGATTTTATAAAGAACCCAAAAATATGTAGTAATGAGAGTTTATTAGTCGTAACCATGAATGCCAGCTAGAGCCTTCAAAATTGTGTCTCTCATTTAAGAAATGCCGGCTATAGACGTCAGACGTCAGACATTGATAGTGACAGCCTAATGAAACTAAAATATTGTGTTCCCATAAAAAACAGTCAACAATAGATTTACATACTGTCATGACACTTCCTTACTAGGATGTCCTTTTCAAAACATCAAGTATAGAGTGCCTACTTCACTATAGACATTAAGCTACTGAAAAAAGTTCAAAGATGTGCTAAAAAAATCCCCAAATTATTCTAAAGAATTCTTTACCATGGTAGATTAAAAGCACTAGAACTTACACCATTGGAAGAACGACGGAAAAGAGGGGACTTGATAGAAACTTATCGGATACTCAATAATTACTATGACTGCCTTCTGCATAAGATGTATCAATTGATTTGGGATTTAATTAAATTCCAACACAAATTTACAGGGTCATAACTGAAGGCTCTATCGTCCCCAATTCCACCTCAATCCCAAGAAAAACTTCCTTTCCGACAAGGTGGTTTGACTTGAATAAATTGCCAAGCCTTAGTTGTCCATTCCATTTCGGTCAACCAGTCAAAAGCCGTTTAGGTGCTTTTTTGAAGAAATAAGAACTTGGACAAAAAGCAGTACACGAGATATAGGTGCATCAGCAAAGGCTGCCAGCCTATAAATAATAATAATAATCAAATCCGGTCCAATCGGAGGTGAAATATTTTTCAAAAAATGAAGTTATGATATGGGTCCATATGAGTGGATTCTATTAGAAAAATGTTTCCGCAAATGTGTTAAATCATTAAGTCGTTAATCATTAATCATCAGTAGAACTCTAGAAAAATAAAAATGAGGAAAAAACGAGGATTGCCAAATTGCCGTCCCAGTGAGCAGAAGTGTAACGTTAGAAGGCGTGAGCGGAGAATAAATTTCAGTACTCCACAGAATTGAATCCTGGACTCGTGCCTAGCCTGGATTGAAAACGCACTGAGAACCGAATCTGAGACCTCACATTCATAGTTCCATAGAATAATAAGGCTTAGCTTCAAAGCCTTTTTTCTGTCTGCATCAATTGAATAATTTTAATAAATCAATACAATTATTTATTTGTATTGAGTGGTTAACCCAATTGAAAGATACCAACAGGCAAAATAAATATTACATGTCTAAAAAGTACCTAATTAACCTAAGTTAGTTTCTTTAACCCATAGGTATATATCGGGTTAAATAATAAGCATAATTGTTAACCTTAACACTAAATCCACGTTCCTTTGTTAATATTTCCAATGAAACTACAGCTTAATATGTTTATGAATCGTATCATTGATTGTAGTGCCTTTACATCCATATATTACGCAGATGAATCGAATTGCGTAGTTAAAACCCTGTAAACATAGCTATTCTGAACCACTTGCGCGGCACAAGAAAACACTTTTTCTCATGTATTTTGTATGTAAATACACGAGATATGGCCGCGAGAGCGTTTGGAATACCAGCCCCGGGTGTCATGCAAGACATTGAACCAATACAGTAAATACTGTGCGAAATTACTATGTAGATAGATAAAAAATTGGTCAAAAATCATCAGGTGCGTTGGTCAAAAGATGAAATTATTCTGAATGCTGTCAAAATGTTATCTCCCAATTAAAAGTATGACAATGCTGGGGTAATATGCATTATTGACAAAATTAATGAATGGGGTGCTGCAATGGTTTGGGTTTGTTGAGCGAATGAATGATGAATGAAAGAATTTCTAAAAAGATTTACACTGGAATGTAAGAAAATGTTTTGTGATTTGATCAAACAGATTCTTAAAGTGGACATTTTAAGTCAAAATTATTGGTGTGCGTGCATAGAAGATGCACAAACCTAGAATATACTATCTTGTAAGGTATTCTATCCTCTATGTCTGCCTTTTTAGGAAGACAGTGTCAGCCATTGGATCTATCGCCCTGTCACTTACTGAAAAGGGACAGGAATATACACATTTGTAAATTAATACGAACATATTATTCTCCCCTCTCTTCTAAGCAAGTGTCTGGTTCTTTGAGCCAACTGAGCCTGTGGTAGGTCCGTCTTTGGACAGCGTAATAGTAACTAGTAATAGTTCTACATTATCTCTGGTAATAGTTACTTAGAATGAGTCATTCTTCAAATAAAATGTTGATATTTTCCATTCTTCTTTTGAACAACTCACACTGATTAGAGGCTGTCAAAAAAATTAAAAACCTAAACTAGAACGGATTTTAATGCTGGCAACACCAAATTATAAGTTACTTTTTGTGATTGGTTATGACAAATTCTAACGTTTTACTTCAGTACTGTTATTTAAGTGTTACTATGAGAGAAATACCATAAGAAGCTCCCTCCATTATTTTGTAATAAAAGAAAATGTGCTAGTAAAATGTTTAAAGTGATTTTCATTAGGGGACACTATTTTTTATGAACCTAGCTGCAGAATCATTGGAATATTACATTTGAAAAACAAGGATAAGTCATGTCTTTATCATTTGTTTGAATACCAATATAAATTCATATAAATATTAATCAAATTAAATAATGTCATGTCATGTCAATTTTCACTTTTTGAGTCATTTCGATTCATCGATTATCACGATTAAAGGGTTTTTTTTAATTTTCAGATCACTATTATGTAACTAAGTCTAAAACTATTTTATATTGCAAAATAACCTATGTAATAATATGTTTATTTACTTATATCGAATTCGATTTTTCATTTGCCTTTTGATACGGTACAAAATTTATAATCCCGTTGATAAATAAATGCATTTGATTGGAACTTGGAACCTATCAGAACTGAATGAACGTGTGAAAGAACTCCCGAACTCAAAAAAGCACCGTTGCTATTTTTTATGATGGTTTAAAATGCATACTTTGTAAATTGAAAAGGATAAAATATATATTGATATATTAATTAATTCAGTGAGTTTAAAGATACATATACATATATATATATATATATATATATATATATATAATAGAAATGACAAACTGGCAGATATAAACATTTTGAAAAATAAAAATTATCTACTTATTCCATAAATTGGATTGTATTTACGAATGAAACAATATTTCTATTCTGTTTTACTCAGGCGCAGTTGCATATTTCAGTGTAGCATCACCTCTGATACTCTGATCATGATGAGAGTCCTCAGAGAATGTATTTAAAATATTTTTTTATCGAAGCAGGATTATAAAAGTTGTACCATTTCTTCATTAGTAACTCAAGCATTGTCAAAAGGTTATAAAAAATACTATTATAATGCCTAATTCGGTAAAAGCATGATATAATGTTAAGTTAGGAGTGTATGCATCTTATTTATCAAAGATTGGACGGATACATATTGATAGGACCGTAGAAAAGTTACATCTAACTTAATAAATGCACGATGTTCATAAGTATCGTTGTTTGTGAAGTGATGTGATTATTTCGTTGTTCAAAAACATGTCACAATAAATTAATATTCATAGGCACGATTTGATTGATAAAATGGTGAAAGTAATGCGTCACAAAGCACCATCCCGAATAAGTCTAAGAAAACATGAGAATTGAGGGAAATTTGCATTTGAAATACCTATATAAATAAATTAGGCACATTTAAAGCTTGACCCTTTTTTATACTAACCAGCAACCTTAATTCGCAGACTGGTTTTTATGAAACCTGGTTGCTAGTTTGGTACAGGGCTAAAACGGACTCCTTAGGTTTTTTCAATTTTCATAATGCCATTTTTTTCTCCCGAATGAGTTCATTCACAAATTGTAGGAAATAAATATGGGGTCTCAGCTGGCAAAAATTTTTTTTTTGTATTTTCAAGATTTTTTTGAAAAATTCACAGTACTTATTTATGTTGTTTTTTTCTGTGAACAATCTCATTGATACATCATCATCATCATTCCCTTTCATAGGGCACTGCATTGGTACATCAATCGCAGCGTATCTTGATCATTTTTGTTACATGAAGGTAAGATTTATAAGTACAAATGTAAAATCATACTTAACACTAATCAAGAACATGTTTTATGAAATATGTGTACCCAGTGTCTCACAAATAAGGTTAATATTATTTTTGCTCTCCCGTAGAATTTGTTAATGTTAATGAGCCCGTTTTTGCCATGTGCGCTGAAAGTCGTCTGTCGAAAGCAGTTCACCATTTTATAAATTCGATTATGTTTTCAGCCCGGAAATTGTATGTTTTAGACGGTGCCTGGAAGTTTTGTGAAGTTGGTGTCTATGGCATCTGCTTTGCTGGTGACATCCACTTCTTCATGAAGTAGCAGAGGATGGTGGAGATGTAGAGTAGAAGCATGAGGGCGCACGCTACTCCGAGCGCCAGCACTGAGTTCTTGGTCGGACACGGCTCCACTATGGTCACAGTCTTGTCTGAAAGATCAAATGAAAAAACTGTCTAATTATATATTTATGCAAAAAATGCTTCTGTTGTTTTTTACATTTTTATTATTATTATTATTATTAATAATACACTAGCAGCTATCAAGCTTATGCGTGTATATCAAGTGTACAAGTACATGGTTATTAAATATTATAAATTGCTCTGTGCATCTAGTTAACATCAACTGAACTAGCACCAATCACTTTCTCCGGAAGGCCATTCCATTTCTCCACAACTCGGTTTGTCAGGAAGTTCTTCCCGGGGTTGGATGAGGAGGTAGTGTTGAGTTTCAATGAATGACCTCTGAGATGGCAGTTTTCATTCATAGTGAACATTGATTTCAACTTGGATACATTAAATTCTTCATCTCTGTTGTAATATGTTAATATAAACAGCTCCCCAGGGAGTTGAATCCAGTCCTTGTCTACAAAAATTTGGACAAACTCAAAATATTGTTGATAGATTACCTGGTCCATGAAGAAGTATAGAAATTGAAAAAATAATATTTTCAGGCGTTGCCTAGTATGTAGGTGAAATAATTCAATTAGATGAATCTCACCCGCATAAATAAAGGTTTCAGCTCTTTAACTTCACAAACATCAACAGATGAAAGAATTGAAGGAATATAGATGTTCAAATATACGCATAATGGTGAATGTTACACAGTGTGTAAAGTGGCCACTTAAACCAGCCATTGACAGGTCATAAGCCCTGTAGATGCCTGGATTTCTATATTACCTTCTATTAAATGTTCTTCATCTCTGTTGTAATATGTTAATATAAACAGCTCCCCAGGGAGTTGAATCCAGTCCTTGTCTACAAAAATTTGGACAAACTCAAAATATTGTTGTTAAATTACTCAGTTAAGATTTCTGAATGTTTAAATCAAGCCACCACGCTGCCTCTGCTCTTCCAGTGAACTTAACCCAAGCTCCCTTGAGCGTTCCTCGTATGATTTATTTCTAAGAGAAACTACCATTTCAGTAGCTCTGCTCTGGGACTTATCTTTGGTTTTTAAGAACATTTATTGATATAATTTCACAGTTAAAGTCATATAAAGTTTCAAGTATACCCTCGAGGCTAAAATTCAGTGTTTATCTAAAAAGTACCAAGTTATGGTCCCATTGTAGTCTAGTAGTGTGTGAACTCAGTATCAGAGGTCCGAGGTTCAACCTCCATTTTACACAACTTCATTCACATGTTTTAGCTTCGTTATTAATTTATAATCCCACCCGTAGCACACTCCAAAAGTATTAAATATCTTGGGCTTAAAATAGATGAGAAATTAAGAGTAAATGTGGTCTCACTTTTCTTCATACAAATGTATTCCCCTATTTTCTACCTGGATTATGGCACAAGGCAATGATTTTTTAAAAACATTATAGATATGTGTATGTATACGTGTCTATCCTTTTCCTTGTTTGATCAATTGTTTCATATGGGAGCAAAGACCATCAAAAAACCCAAAAAACTACCCAGTTTTATCTGCCATCTTCGGACGTACGGATAAATAATTTTAAAAACAGAAAAGGTACTGATTCAGAAAATGTTATTCTGATACTTAATGTTTCACAGCCCACACTATTGCTAGTAATCCTTTTTAGTGGTGTTATAGTTTCCTTCAGCTGAATTAAGCGTTTTTATGCATATTATTTAAAAAAATACTCTAATCAAAAACTGATCTTGGGGTGTGAAAAACGGGACAGCGAAACGTCAAATTTGTCAATTTTAGTTAGTCAAAATTATTCCGACGTACAGTTGTCTTTCTCACGTAGTATTGGAGAGGCATTTACAAAAGAGACACAAAAACAATGAATCCAATTCATCAAAACATTCCTATAATATAGAACTCATAAGGATAGGATTCAATAATACAGCTAATCAACTCATTAATCTAATGTATTTCTTCAAGATCATTAGAAACATCATAAGCAAAAATGAATGATGAAATAAGTACTGTCCACTTTGCTAATCACATTTAGAATCTATATTCTATACTACCGTATTTTGTGGATGATAAGACTCATCGTACCATAAGACGCACCCAAATTTTTGGTTGAATTTTCAGAGTAAAAAAGTGCGCCTTATGGTCCAAAAAATATGGTAATTAAGGAGGATCCGCTGCAGCTACACATCTTAAACTAATAACATGAATTGAATTGGATTGTGGTACCGTGGCTAGTGTTGCGGATTCATGGATCAGAGGTCCGAGGTTCAAACCTCACTAACTTTCGTGCTCTTTTACCGATTCTGTATTTTATTCAAGAAAAAATAAAATAAAAATAAACACATCGACGCAGTAACGTCATTTTATACTGTTATCTCCATCTGATGTGGGAGCTCCTTGCATTCACAAGCATAAAATCCTTCAAATATATAAATATATTATAAAGTACCTCTACTAAAGTCGGCCTCGGCTGCCAGGCCTCCAATCTGGTCAGTCCTCAGGAAGTCGGCGCTCTGCCTCTCATCTCCAAAGTCCAATACCAAAATCTCTTGGGAGATGTTCATGTCATCATCATCCTGCTCCTCGCTGGCGTTCACAGACCTTCGGCGCCTGCCCCATGACTCGATAGAGTCACGTCCCCAGTCACAGACAGCCTGGAAATTGTTGTATTTTAGATTTTGTCAGTCAGACAGCTTGGAAATTGTTATATTTTAGATTTTGTCAGTCAGGCAGCTTGGAAATCGGTATATTTTAGATTATGTACCACAGTGGCATGACTGCTGACAGATTGGAAACTTGGAAATTGTTCTATTTTAGATGTAGTCAGTTATTACAACTAGGAAATCGTTATATTATGGATGTCAGTTAGACAGCTTGAAATTGGTATATTTTATATTATGTCAGTCAGACAGCTTGGAAATTGTTATATTTTAGATTTTGTCAGTCAGACAGCTTGGAAACTTGAAAGTTATCCTATTTTATAATAGATCAAGTCAGTTTGGAAATTATTATATTTTAGATGATGTCAATCAGACAGCTTAGAAATTTTGTCAGTCAGACATCTCAGGTAAAAATCCGGACAAATATAGAGGTTCCACTGTAAAAACCTTAAAAACGATGTACCTACCCAAATAAATTTGTAAGTAAAATTGAGCATTGATGGTCAATCAAACATAATGAAATAAAATAAAATAGTGTAAAGATGAATGCTTACTGGTTCACACTGCCCAAGACAGTACTTCACATTGCATTGGAAGATCACTCCATAAGACTCGGTGAATCTGAAGGCTTCGTACACAGACTGGAGAGCATTGCCATCTGGAGTAAACGCTGGGAAGATTGAAGCGTCAACGGGACATCTGTTAAATAAATAAATTAAATAATTCTTTTTATACAAAAAAGAACAGAACATCACACAATTCACAAGTCATTTTTCAATTAATATCACTTAAAACGCTTCTAGATCAAAGACTTTTGTGGCTCTGCATCATTTGAGAACATTATAAAATACAACAGTAATATTTTATTTATTTATCAAACACATAATCCTAACACCCACAACTTGTATTTATGGTTAAGTGATGCATACTTTGCAACTATTTATACAAAATAGCTTATTCTTATTCTTTGAAGCGGGGATTAGTATTCTATAAGCTCCTGACATCACTGCGACCTGTAAAGATCTATTGCGACGGGTCCCCGTGAATAGTTCTCGCTCTCCAAGCCCAGGTCCTTAAAGAGCCTGGCTACTGTATGGAGAGCTAGAGTTGTCATTTTTCTACATCTCCCCCTCCAAGCCTAGATCCATAAAGCATCGGACTATTAGGTAGGAGACAAGGACTGGATTCAACTCCCTGGGGAGCTGTTTATATTAACATACTACAACAGAGATGAAGAACATTTAAGAGAAGGTAATATAGAAGTCTAGGCATCTACAGGGCTTATGATCTGTCAATGGCTGGTTTAAGTGGCCACTTTACATACTGTGTAACATTCACCATTCTGTCTATATTTGAACATCTATATTCCTTCAATTCTTTCATCTGTTGATGTTTGTGAAGTTAAAGAGCTGAAACCTTTATTTATGCGGGTGAGATTCATCTAATTGAATTATTTCACCTACATACTAGGCAACGCCTGAAAATATTTTTTGTTGATAAATTGTTAAAATTAAAATTGTTATTAAAATTAAAATTGTTGATAAATTACCTGGTCCATGAAGAAGTATAGAAATTAAAAAAAAATATTTTCAGGTGGTTAATTTTAAAGTCATACCCTTACAAATGTTTCTAAATAATGGAAGGTTTTTCCCCAATATAACCAAAATATTCCTCTAATATACTCAGTATACCCTAATTGAATTTTAATTACTCTACTTATTTTGGCTTGTATAGAAATCCACAAACATAAAATAGTAACTATTTTTAGTATATAAGGAAACTTTGTAAATATTTAAGTTAGTTTGTTTGAAAATGTCCTAACAAGACGAAACGCGTCACAATATACCCTTTGTATATTTTATAAAAAATAAAGTAGAATTACAATCCAATAAACTTGTTTTATTTTGGATACATTACCAAATCAATGTTATACTGTTACAAATAACTTACCCTTCATCATCGATAATCTGGAAGGTACTCTTTGAATCCTTAGCCATAGCAATGCAGCTGCGGGCGAAGATACCATAAGGAGCTGGAATAAAAATAAATTGTGTGAAACAAAATGGTATCAACATTATTAAATTAATGATATAAATTGTATAATAAAAGCAGTCAAAGGCAGCAATATTATATAGGCCCGAGGATATATAACCTTATCCCAGATTCATGGAAATGTGGTGGGATTGCCAGGCTGAGGAAGGTGTTGACTGCATTTTTAATCCATATTGGTCGGAGGGAGTCAGAGACATTGTTTTCCGATGTAGAATGACGTAAGCTGATTTCTTGTTTTACTAGTAATGACTTAGGACTTAGGATATAGAGATTTTGGTATTATTTATGTTTTCAATGTATATTTATTATTTACTTTTAAGACTGAAAAAGCACACATAATAATAAGACTGTAATTACTTTTTAATATTATTGTAAAATACATAATTTACTGCCTTAGAACGGGGAAGCTATCCCTAGTTAGGCAGTTTATATGAACCAACAGCAAAAATAAAAAAAATAAATGTTTAATTTTACTACTTAATTAATTTGTTGTATAAATAATTCATTGTAAATTGCTGTAATAAATATGTAAAAAATAAATATATAAATAATAAAAAAAAAGCTACATTCTTGCAAAATTAATATTCCCCGTTCAAATTTTGCTCAATGCGTAGAGGTATAATAACTTTTCCTCTCGACGCAGATGTAGCTGATCTAAGCGTCTGTCAGCTAATTCATCTGGAATGCAAAGTTTCCTTAGATATTCTAGAGCAGAGTTGTGCAGTGACTTTATACATAAGCCAACAGAGTTTGTATTCCACCCTCTGTGGAAAACGTAGCTAGTTGAAATTCCCGAGGTAGTGGAGTGATATGACTGAACTTAGAGATTCCAAAAATAAGTCTCGCTGAGGCATTCAATACTGTAGACTGTAGGCGAGTTATTGAACTCCATGGACTTTGGCCCTGTGTTAAGTTGGAATGAAAAGATGATAGCAAATAAACAAAAGAGATTGCTCTAACAGGGTAAAATAACTGTCCAATTACTTATTATTATTAATAAAAAAGTGGCATACTCGAATTAGTGTTTGATTTAAATGCGAAGTTCTACAAAATAAACGCTAATTCAATAAATAAATTAACATGTTGATGTAGTGAGAGTACTGACAAAGAGACGGGTACGTCTCGAAACCAAAACAAAAGTGGTCACATAGTAATAGTTAGTAGCATAAGTTAATTTTTTTTTATTGAAAATCATTAAGGAGTTTCCAACTCGGAATCAAGTTTATTTCGTATATGCTAACCATAGCATGATTTTCGTCTCTCGATAGGTGCCTTTAATGTAGTTTTTTATCCTGTTTTCAAATATGTATTTGGAATTTCTACATCACCCACAGAAATTCGTCAAAGCCATGGACAACACTACTGGTTTCATATACCCCAAACAGAATTTTCCTTTAATTAGTGATGCAAAAATTAAACGGGCAATATTTTTGGGTCCACAATACAATCACTAATGCACTATGAAAAGTTTGAAGAACTATCGAATCCACTGGAGAATGCAGCTAGGAAAGCACTCACAGTTTCTAGGTAAGTCCAGAATGTTCGAATATCGTGCAGTTAAGAATGGGAGAAGTATATAAAACTGTTATCATATTTAAATTCAGAAGTAAATAATACTATCACAATCACATATTTTTCTTTCTGAGACAAAATTTTTTTTTACGTTGCCCAGTGTTATGAAAGTAAATTTTGTAGGTAGTTTGTTAGCTTATTCAAGTCAAAATAAAAAAGCACTTACTGTCTTCTGGGATCTCAATTCTGAAGGTGAGTTTGTCTCCAATGCGGACAGTTTCCACTTCTCGTGCACGAGCATCCAGGATACGAATTCTCGGAGGAGGAGCTTCCGGTGCTGATGTGATAGAAATCATTTCTGGATCTCTGTAATATTAATAAACACAATTTATTTTTTTCTATAAACGCTATTTTATGGCCGTACGGTTACTAGATATTAGGCAGACAGTACTTATAAGAAAAGGTGTTTGACATTAGGTCATGTTGCAAAGTGAAGGCTTGTTATTAACAAATATGGTAAAATAGTTAACATATTGCAACAGAGACAGAGAACAATTTAGAGAAGGGAATATGCAAGTTTATATTAATTAATTTTCAAGTCATGTTGAGCTTCCCAGGAATTTAATGATGCAAAATAAATTTAGATAAAATTAAATTCATGTATACTTATTTGAATCAATATTAGCTGTTTAAAGGTTTATTTATACGAGGGTCATCCACAAAGTAAGGTTACAAAGGCTCATAAGACCGCGAGAATATTTTTGTTCCAAAGTTGGCGCACCTGACGTATTGGGGGAGGCGCAGTTATTTGGTCGCGTGTGTGTGTCGGCCATTTTGTTTAGTTGCAGTATTTTTTTCTGTCTCGACCTCGACGGCGATTACGTTGAAAAATAGTTTAATATATTTGTGAAGTATCCTGTGATTACGAGATATCCTTCTCGCAATACGAGAAGCTCTCGAATGGTTATTAAAAAAACCACCAGAGAGGTGGCTTATTGCAAAAATATTATCAGATTGTCGTTCAGGCGTTCAAGTTATAACTGATACTCGGTCGGTAAAAACATTCATTGTAGATATTCAAAGTAAAACTAGGTTAGCATCTAGAAATCAGAGGGATGATTATTTAAATATGCTGGATAACAGGACATGCTGGTATCGTGGGAAATGAGAGAGCGAAATGAACGAGCAAGAGCAGCAACTTGTAAAAGAACGGCACCTTTCTTCTCAGAATTTTCCCTTCGCTTTGCTAAACGCTGTATAAAACAAAATACGCAGCAGCGTTGGGAGGATCATTACCGCACTTCTTCTACAGATAAAATCACTAAACTCAACGCTGGCTGATGCAGCAAACTTCCGTCGTCATCACCAAAGTACTTTCGAAACGATCCAAATTTTTACTGTACACGGAGCTATGAGAAGTTAAATTAAGGAATGATGACTATTGTCCATGCGATGATATTTCTTCACAGAGTATCGAACATTTGTTATTTCAGTGCTCATTCTTTAGTTTACAATGCCATTCTCTTGAAGCAGAATGCAGGAAAGATGGAATATCCTTTACAGATATCCACACTGTCGTTAAAAGTAGTTATCACGCGCCATTGTTCTTGGACTTTGCAACAATGGTGATTGGACTCATAAAGGTAATAAACCAAAATCAGTGATCGAACATCCCATATCCAAGACAAACATGAACGATTTTTTCCGAGTACCTCAGCCTTGTATGTACATGACACGTAAGGCTACTGTCAGGGGTCCAAATATATATAAATATATATTGTTAAAAAAGAAGTATCCTGTGAATTTCAATTAAATACAAGCATTTTTCGATCCCACATAAATGCTGTAAACTTATTCTGCGGATGACCATCGTAATATTCGTACCTGACTGGCATCATTCCAAAGGTGATGTTTCTGGAGCTCATGTCGTAAGTGCACTTGACTCTGTAGATCTTGTCTGCTTTTGTCATTACTACACTATGGTGCTGTAGCACCACTGTGTTTGAGTAAACACCAGTCTGAAAAGAAAAAATAATAGATACATTTATTAAGCGTATGGCAGGAAACAATTTGAAGGAAATAAAAGCATGAAAAACAATAATACACCAAATACAATTTAGAGGTCCAGGATTCAGGCTAGTAAGATATTCGATCGACACAACTGGCTCTAAACAATCCCCGTTAAATAAACATGTGTTCAACAATCCGTCATGTGTTCATTGTACTATACGACATTTATTAGTCATCCAGATGTTTACTAACTGAGACGGATATGTTCTCATCATCACTACGGCAGCGTCATCTGCATGGCATGTGATGTTAATGACCTTATCTCCCTTAGTAGATTCACTCCTTTTTTGTTTATTCTCAAAAGCGTTTTTTTATATATATTTATTCTGCTTGTGTAAGAAAAGGTTTTAGGCGTATATATTGTTGTTGTATATTTAGTTATAAAGGTGCTAAACTTGCTTTGTTTCTTTGTTGTTCTCAATATGTGTTAATTTCAAAATGTTAATATTATTTATGTCCCGAATTGAGTTGTTGTAACTCATGGGAATGTAATTCAACGTATTATACTTGTAAAATACTTTGTGTTATATGATTTATAAATAAAAATATTAAAAAAACCTGGCGGTAGATAAAATAATATGGCCACCAAATAGTTAAATCAGCCACCCAACTATGCATGCGGCTAGGCTGTTTTGTAAATTGCCGGCATTCAACTGAATGGCTACCCCGTTCGTCAAATGAACGTCGAACGAAAAGGTTGAACGTTGTTTTGTCGTTTGGTCTCTTTAATATTAATGCAACAATAATAATGTTTTTTTATTTAGTGTGTGAAATTAGGTTAAATTTCAAATTAAAAGAAAATTGTTTTTTTAATCAATTTAGATTAATGATTTTAACTTAAGTTGATAATTTAACTTAACCCAACCTATCCTAACCTAACCCGGCGCCTTTTAGTACGGCCGTTTCCAAAGATAAACTAGACATGATCCAGAGAAATCTATTACCAAAGTATGTATGTAGTAAACAATATTTTGAGCTTGTCCAAATTTTTGTAGACAAGGACTGGATATAACTCCCTGAGGAGCTGTTTATATTAACATATTACAACAGAGATAAAGAACATTTAAGAGAAAGTAATATAGAAGTCTAGGCATCTAAAGGGCTTATGACCTGTCAATGGCTGGTTTAAGTGGCCGCATTACACACTGTGTAACATTCACCATTGTGCCCATATTTGTACATCTATATTCCTTAAATTCTTTCATTTATTGATATTTGTGAAGTTAAAGAGCTGAAACCTTTATTTATGCGGGTGAGATTTCATCTAATTGGATTATTTCTCCTACATACTAGGCAACGCCTGAAAATGTTTTTTTCTTTATTAGCTCTTTAACATCACAAACATCAACAGATGAAAGAATTGAAGGAATATAGATGTTAAAATATGGGCAGAATGGTGAATGTTACACAGTGTGTAAAGTGGCCATTTAAACCAGCCATTGACAGGTCATAAGCCCGTAGATGCCTAGACTTCTCTATTACCTCTCTTAAATGTTCTTCATCTCTGTTGTAATATGTTAATGTATGTAGTTGATAAAGAAATTGTATTTTTTGTTAATAAACCATTATTATTATTAATAATAATAATTATTATGGATAACTTATATAGCGCCATTTTCGTAATATAATACCTCAAGGGCGCTTTACAAAGTGATTATATAAATATATAAATTTAATTTTAACTTTTTAATTTAAGTAAAATAATTTACTTTGTCACCACATGCTAAGAATTCATTAAAATGATTTAGAGAACAGGTGGGTTTTAAGTTTCTTCCGAAACATCACTTCACTCTCACAGTTTCGGATTTCTGCTGGGAGAGCATTCCATGCCGTAGGGCCTGCGACCGCAAATGCACGTTCGCCGAATTCAGTGCGCTGTTTGCGTAGAGGTATAATAACTTTTCCTTTCGACGTAGATGTAGCTGATCTAAGCGTAAGACGTCTGTCAGCTAGTTCATCTGGAATGCAGAGTTCCCTTAGATATTCTGGAGCAGAGTTGTGCAGTGACTTATACATAAGCCAACGAGTTTGTGTTTGTATTATTAGTGAAAAAATGCTATTGCAAAATGCCGGCTCTGAATTTTGCAGACGGGATTTCCAACTATAAAAACTCGCGAAATAAAGTAAAAAGTTATTAAAAGTAATGAAGTTAAAGGTTTTCAGGTGATTACCTGTGAAAGATATTGAGTTCTTGTGGAGTGTGATTGTCGATTGACGCTATAATCAATTTATTGGTGCGGTCATGGCTCATAGCACGATATTTACGACGGGGGACTGGGAACAGAATCTACTGGTGGAACTAATCGTTTGTGGCCCTGGACTTTACAGACCGGGGCCTCGATTATGATGGGAAGATAAAGACGTCATACCTTCACCTTGACGGTATAGTTGAAGATAAATTCCCTCCAGCGATTATAAAGATATACTACCAGCCCCCCCCCTTTAAGTTTTGGGTAGGTACATCGATATGAATCAAGGGGAAGCGTACGTCACGGTACACATATCTACGCTCTAAAATGACATAGCTTCAGTATGACGTCATGGTTGAAGATAAAAGTCTCCCGGCCGACTACAAATGTATAGTATCGATACCCCCACTATCAAGTTTTGATGTAAGTACATCATTTTATACCGACGAGTCTAGAACCCCTCGATACGTTTATCTACGCATTAAAAGTGTCAATAATTTTGTTCCACCGAGTAATTTTTCCTTTAATTATGATTTATGAAAAAAAATATCGTTTTGAGGTTGGCACTTTTTTTCTCAAAAGCCTAATAAAAATATGAGGGCGAAATAAGTAAATTTTGAAGTCGAATTAAATTCCGACATTTAAAAAAACGAACTCCTAGATGTGGAAATAATGTCGCTAGGTTCTCTCCTATTAACAAATAAGAGTATCTAGACGTCAGACACAGATTATATGCGTCAGAAAGTTACCACTCGATTGCTTTTTTTAACCTTACATTTGTGTTATAATTATATTTATTCCCATCGTGCAAGTGAGGCATAGTGGGGAAATTATTGGACACATTCCGAAGTATTTAGATATGATTCTACGCTCCTTCTGGACTATTCTTTATTCTATGGGTCTTATCTTAAAAGATAACGTTTTTAATTAGGTTTGCAAGATGCAAAACAACTTAAAATATGTGCTCTAAAAAGGGTTAAACATTATTTTATTGTAATTAGTGTACGTTGGTGTTAGCTTATAATAGCATGTGTCCGACCAGCGCGTTGGTTTCGTATTTTTGTTTTAACAATGGTGAAGGTGTAAAGTGTGATTTACTTACGAAGCCGATAGATATAAAAAAGTCGTCAAGTGATCATACACAAATATTTACTAACATTTATTGAATGGTATAGATTGGGAGAAATTTGCAACTTTAAATATGGGTACCCGTATAGTTAACTAATTATTGCGCTCTGTCGTGTGTCGATAAAAATATTTGTACCACAACATTCTCGTGTGTTATCGATTTTTATAATTTCAATGCATTAAACCTTCGGCGTAATTTAAAAAAAAGAATTATGGGTGATAACACAAATTGTGACCGCTTTTTTAAAATCTAAAAATGAGCACCAAGAGTAAATCAAAATGGTAAATAACATATTTCAACAGAGATGAACGGTATATTTGGCGAAAATGAACGATAACGTGAGACGAGGACGACCAAGGAAGACGCGGCATGATCAGATTAACCAAAATCTTAAGTCTGATCATGTCAAAAGCAGACAGAACCGAAGGGCATGTATGACAAGATGTATGAATGTGGAAGAAGCTAGGAATGTATGCCAGGATAGACGTGTGTGGCGGTCCATTCTCTCTACCTAGCCCCACGGGGAGTAGTAGTAGTAGTGAAGAACCTTTTAGGGAAGGTAACACAGAAGTCTAGCCATCTACAGGGCTTGAGACCTGTCATTGGCTGGTTTAAGAGGCCACTTTACACACTGTGTAACATTCACCATTCTGCCCATATTTGAACATCTATATTCCTTCAGTTCTATCATGTGTTGGTGTTTGTGAAGTTAAAGAGCTGAAACCTTTATTATATTTAATAAAGGTTTCAGCTCTTTAACTTCACAAACATCAATAGACAAAAGAATAGAAGGAATATAGATGTTCAAATATGAGCAGAATGGTGAATGTTACACAGTGTGTAAAGTGGCCACTTCTGTAGATGCCTAGACTTCTATATTACCTTTTCTTGAATGTTCTTCATCTCTGTTGTAATATGCTAATATAAACAGCTTCCCAGGAGTTGAATCCAGTCCTTGTCTACGAAAATTTGGACAAACTCAAAATATTGTTGAAAGGAGTTAAGGGCTGGGTTTTCCTTAGTGGGAGGGATTTGAGTGGGAAACTCCTTGATGATTTTCCAAATGCTTAAGTTTACTTTTTAACATATTGATGTGCCATATACATGTTTTTAAAAATATTTTTTATAATTTATTTATTATTTCACGTTTTACATAAAACTTTTTTTTTAAATATGAATACCTCACTGGGCACAACCCATGTCGAGACGTTAAATGAGCCGGCTTTGTAGTTGCTCGGTAGATCGATAGACGATCGTTAAGCAAATCGTCTTGGCAAGTGTCAAAAGTCTTTTAAAAATCATGTTCAAGCGAGCATTTTTTGCTTGAATTGGGATTTATTGGAGTTTAAAATCGCTTTGAAGTGGGCACTTTCTATCACAGGAGCCTATTTAAAGTATAAATGAGAACTATTTTAAATGTTAATGAAGTAAGGAAAGCGACCTAATTTTCGCAGTCATTCATTGGTTCATTTCGATCATATGATGTTGATATGGCAAGTAGGTAGAACATACCGAGGAAGATACAGATAGCACAGAAGTTAAGTATACCGTCTTGACATACACAGATGAAGATAGCGTTCATAATTGAGGCCCTGGGCTGGATTCCAAACGCTCTCGTGGCCGTATTATCTCGTGTACATACAAACTACCCGAGAATTTTTTTTTCTCGTGCCACGAGAGTGGTTCAGAATAGCACCCCTGGGAGTACAATATGTACTATATGTTTTATCTTTATATATATAACTCCTCTGTACGTGTGGTGTCACCGTACTCCCCCTAAACGGCTTAACCGTTTACGTGCGGTTTTCAGAGAAATATAGATCTTTGAGCTGTGCGTGTTCGTAGATATTAAAATCTTCGATCGAATATGTAAAAAAAAAATTTGGAGCATAAATGTTTTATTCATCGATCTACCAGGGCTGCATTCGAGGAGAACGCATTTGCAAAAATGGAAAGATGTTTTTTTTTTGTGTACAAAAAAAGTTTGTTTTTGAATGTTTACAAACAGCATTTGTTTTATGTGGATCTCAATCAGATTCTTTCCTTAAATTCCTTATAACTTCTCCCAATTTATTTATTTTTATTGGATTTTCAGTAATACTAAAATAATATTAAATTCAAAACATTTTTTAAACTCGTTTTCCTACATAGGTACACCGCTATGTTGGTGAGAAGACCGGAGTTAGACGTTTGCAAAAAGAATGCCATATTTGAAAAAATATTGTTTTTATGTTTTGGAATTCAACCATAAACAAGTACCTACTTCAATTCAATATTTTTTGAATATCAACAATTTTTAGTTTTGGAATTTAATCACAAACCAGTACCTAGATGAAAAGTATTTTTCCAAGATGATAGCAGGCAAGCCAACGTTGCGCCAACAGTGGCGTCTTTGATACCAAATTTCTAGTGAAGCTCAAATTTTAAGGATAAGCATAATCTGCGTAAATGTTAAGTAAATAACACAGTACGGACCATGTTTGTAGGCATCTATGAGCATTTTTATAGCATTTTTTTGCTAGTTTTTTGTCTCCATAATGTGTTGATATATTGCAAATATACATATTAGATTCTGGTAAAAAGCAATGATTTCTGATAGTCCTTAAAATATAGCTTGATTAGAATGTAATTTTTCAGAAAAAGTGACGACATAAGTTTGTAGTAACGTCTAAGGAGTTATTTATATTGACTCACGAAAAATTATTCGTATCTGGCATGGTAATTTTTTTTTTTTACACAATGCTTGACACATAAATCAACATAAATATATAAAATCAGCCTTAAAACAAAAAAAAAAAACTAAAATCTGACACACGTTTTGTAAATCCGAATTATGTTTCCAATAATCATGTGTTCATTGTACTATACGACATTTCTTAGGCATCCAGATGTTTACTAACTGAGATGGATATGTTCTCATCATCACTACGGCAGCGTCATCTGCATGGCATGTGATGTTAATGACCTTATCTCCCTTAGTAGATTCACTCCTTTTTTGTTTATTCTTAAAAGCGTTTTTTTATATATATTTATTCTGCTTGTGTAAGAAAAGGTTTTAGGCGTATATATTGTTGTTGTATATTTAGTTACAAAGGTGCTAAACTTGCTTTGTTTCTTTGTTGTTCTCAATATGTGTTAATTTCAAAATGTTAATATTATTTATGTCCCGAATTGAGTTATTGTAACTCCTGGGAATGTAATTCAATGTATTATACTTTGTGTTATATGATTTATAAATAAAAAAAAATAAAAAAAAAATAAAGCTTAGTTAACGATGTTCTTACAAGGTTACATCATTTTGCAAAAACGTTAGAGATGGGACAAATTGATCAAATAAAAAAGGTAAATTGATCGAATAAAAAAATAATTCATTTGATGTTGTTTGTGAAAATAGTATAAATGTCTTGTTTTTTGGTGAATAATTGTCTTGTACTGTGAGTGATCAGTAATTTCCCATCACTAATGACATTAGTTTGACAGCTGTCAGTCTAATCAAGCTAGATTTTAAGGACTATAGTGAGGCTCAGCCTCACTTGCTTCATATGCTCCTTCGTCCCTGGTCTGTCGGTCCCCCAGTTAATAAATAAAAAAAATAAAAAACTTACCACTGATTGTGTGTTGCAGTCTTGGCCTCCCATAGTGAGGTCTAGCCTGAAGAGGTCGCTGTTGATGACGTCAATGTTGCAAGTCTCTGACCTCCCGAGGGCGTAGATTCTTCCATTGAACGGCTTATTGGTCCTGACTTGGATGGCGATCCTCGTGTCCTTGCAGTTTACAGAAACTAAAATAATAATCCAAATAATACTTTAATAAACACCCACTGGAAGATTGGATGAATAAATCCGGGACTACATAGTTATGGTTCAATGGTACTAAAAGACATTAAACCAAAAAAGTTTGAAATTAAATAATATAATTTATTGTTGCGTTTTCGTCAAAGCGGACAAAATTAATTTCACCAAAGCTCCTAATATCTTTATATATACAGGGTGTTCATTAAACCCTGTCACATCCGAAACCGCGATGATCAGTATGAGCAAGAAGACATATTGGCACATAAAAATAATTTTTTGGAACGAAATTAAAAAAAAAAAATTTAACATAAAAAAAAGCAAATTGTTGTTTACTTCTGCAGGAGAGAAACGAAGGGGAGAGGGGGAGTCTAATACACCGACAACCGAGCTCCCCCCCTTCGCCCCTGCAGAAGTAAGCAACAATTTGTTTTTAAAAATATTTTATGTAAAAAAAAAAATATTTGTTCTTAATGTGTTTTTAAGTATGCTAATATGTCTTCTTGTCCATACTGATCATCGGGGTTTCGGATTTTTTATATATATTTTTTTTATATGGGAGTTGCTTTATTATTTACCTTGCCTATTAAATACAAGGTTTATATTTGAAAAGGTGGATTTTTCTGCAATTAAATTTCTTAAAATTTATCTAAACTGTTAGGATCGGGAGGGATATACTTATGTGGACCGGATGTGACAGGGTTTAAAGAATACATCCATGATATCCTTGCTCAGATAAACCTTAATGTACCTCGCCGTAACTTGCGTACCGATCCTGATTTTGCTGTGGGAAATTATAAAACTAACATCGGATTCTTTTCCCCTCTGCCAAGGATCCTCAGAACAGTGAACGAAATCTCACTAAACGGTACTGTCGATGTGTTCCTACAGCAATGGCAGACATTTAAGAAGCAAGCGATATTGTCTCTCCTGACTCGCGATGTCACACTTGCCATTTCCGCCTAGATTATGCCATATACATACCTTTTGTTAATTATAAACTATTAATTTAAGTAGATTTTAAAAATGTTTAGATTAAATACTACTCATTAATTCCAATCTATTAGGGCTTACTTAAGCCTGTTGATTGGCTTAATTTTTTTTTTAAATAGCGTGATAAATAATCAATAAAAATAGCAGTTTCGGAATATTTTCCATATTTACACCAGTAAAATTTAAATATGTAATTGCTCAGCAAGATTATACGTCTCGAAATGTAAATATTTTGAAATTTAATATAGGTTTTTTTTGTTGATATTTCTTGATAAAACTCCATAGTTTTTATATTTTTTTTTAAAAAAATAAAACTTAACCAAGAAGTTTCATTGATAAATTTATTTATAATTTTATCATAATCATAATAATAATAATGTTCGGATAATTTATATAGCGCCATTTTTGTGAAAATCACCTCAAGGGCGCTGTACAATAAATAAATATCCCAAAATGTCTTGCAGCTACAGAGCGCATGGACGGTTGGGATTCTAGTTCCTCGTCACCAATTATGATATATTACTATTATGATATATATGAGCTAGATAACAGAACGTCTTGCTGCTACAGAGCGCATGGACAATAAGAATTCTAGCCCTTATTTACATTTTTTTATATTTTTTTTATTTGACAATGAAGTTTACAGTTTCAGTGATATTTTAAAAACGAAATAAAAAGCAAATTTATAAATTTAGAAGTTAGATAACAACAAGTCTTGCAGCTACTGAGCGCATTGACGGTTGAAATTCTAGACCCCATTTACTAAATTTAGATATTTGATAGTTGATAACATTTACATAATATGATAAAAATAATATGATAGCTAACATCACAAAAAGTCTTGCAGCTTCAAAACGCATCGCCAAATGGAATTTCAACAACATAAAAATGATTTTAAAAAGTTAATACTAATAAATAATTTTAAAAAAACACAATAATAATACATTGAATATTAGGTTTTCACGAATGTTCCATTGTGATCGCGAATACGATAAGCAACCATGGTTATCACGTCGCTTATTAGCACGCCGATAGTTATTTGTGATTGAGCTACTGAGGTTCGTTAGCAAGACTATTCTTTAGTTTAATAAATAATTGTATCGGACTCACCATCATAACACGTTCCGGTTTTGTCGCAGTTGGCGTCAGTTCTTGTTAAATTGTTGAGGGTCGGGTCTTCGTGGGTTTCAATGGAGACGGGAAGGGTGTTATCAGATTGCGCTCCAGACTGAGGGGGTTCTGAAACAGACAAATAAATAACTTAATAAAACGCATCATCAAATACAAGCTCTTCAGAACAGAGCTTTGAAAAACTGGGATTCCCATGTCAAGGATATCTACCGACAGACAAAAATACTTCCTTTCAAGGTGTTGCCACTGCATGACATAACCAATACGATTTTGAATATCGTAAACTTTTCTGCTCACACAAATTTAAAATACACATTTGGTCATGATATTCACAATTACAATACGCGATACTCGGGAATCTTCACGTGTCTAAGTTACGCTCAACAAAGTTCGGCAAAAGGTCTTTGGAAAATATTGGCCATTCCGAATTTAATAAACGGCCCGATGAGCTAAAACACGAAAAATCAAATAAAAAATACAGAACTGTCGCAATTAAAAAAAAATTGTTTATTGTAATAATTATTTATTTATTTATTTATTAACGGACATTGTCCATGTATACAATTTATAAAGTTTAAATATTACAATAAAATAATAGTTTAAAACATTTAAAAAAAAGAAAGAAGCATTGACAAACATAAGGGACATCGAGACAAGATCTGAACTATTTATTTAGTGCTCGTTTAAATCGATGTAAACTTAAACCAAAAAAGTCCAGATCTTGTCTTGAGTTAACAATACGACAAAGGCGGGTCATTGGAGAATTTAGGCCATAGTTTGTTCTATGCTGATCGATGAACAGTACTTCATTGTTTCTCAATCTACGAGTCGGAATATTGAATTTTACTTGTCCCAGTAATGATGGAACATCGATTATACCATTTAGTATGCCGAACATATATATGGAGTCAATATTAGTTTTACGTTTTTGTAGACTAGAAATATTTAACATTGACTCTATTTCAGCATAAGAATAATTATCTCTCTCTAGTCCGAGCATCCACGCTATTTTTCGAAGCAAGCGATAATTATAATACAGGGTGTTTTTTAAACCCTGTCACACCCGAAACCACGATGATCAGTATGGGCAAGAAGACATATTGCCCCACTAAAATAATATTTAGAACGAAAAAAAAATTGAAAAAAAAAACATATAAAAAAAAAAATGGTTGCTAACTTCTGCATGGGGACAAACGAGGAGGGGGGAGGTGGGAGCACACCGTTAACCGCGCGTCCGCGCCCCCCTCGCTTCTCCCCTGCAGAAGTAAGTAACCATTTGTTATTTTTAATATTTTATTTTTACAAATTTTCTTCGTTCTAAATATTTTTTAAAATATGCCAATATGTCTTCTTGCCCATACTGATCATTGTGGTTTCGGATGTGACAGGGTTTAAAGTACACCCTGTGACAGGGTTTAAAGTACACCCTGTTTATTAAAAAAAATAACAATTATTTTATCTACTACATACACACTTAGGTAATAGATTTTTCTGGATCATGTCTAGTCTGCCTAATTAGGTACAACCTGTTTTAAGGCAGACATTTTTATGCAAAAATAAACAATAGCATCACTACCTACTAGTTAATTTACCATACAGTTATAAAATATTAATTTATACCATATTTTAATTAAGAATGTATTTTGTACTTAAATCTTTTTTATAGTAAAAGTTTTTAATGGTATTTATATAGATGGTGTAAAGTATTGTGTTTTATGTTTCTTTTATAATGTTTTCTTACTATTTCGGATGTATTGACTATGTATGATATTATGTATTGTCACAAAAATGTTTTTTTTTTTTTAATGTGCGGTCCCAAATGAGTTTATTTAATAACTCCTGGGCCTCGATTATGATGGGAAGATAAAGACGTCATGCCTTCACCTTGACGGTATAATTGAAGATAAATTCCCTCTAGCGATATTAAAGATATACTACGAACCCCCCACCTTTAAGTTTTGGGTAGGTACATCGATATGAATCAAGGGGAAGCGTACGTCACGGTACACATATCTACGCTCTAAAATGACATAGCTTTAGTATGACGTCGTAGTTGAAGATAAAAGTCTCCCGAGCGACTACAAAGGTATGGTACCGATACCCCCACCATCAAGTTTTGATGTAAGTACATCATTTTATTCCGACGAGTCTAGAACCCCTCGATACGTTTATCTACGCAGTAAAAGTGTCAAAAATTTTGTTCCACCGAGCAATTTTTCCTTTAATTTTAATTTATTAAAAATTTTAATCGTTTTGAGGCTCGGACTTTTTTTTTTAAAAGCCTATTAAAAATACGAGAGAGAAATAAGTAGTTTTGAAGTCGAATTAAATTCCGACATAACTGTCACTTTAATAAAACGAACGCCTAGATGTGGAAATAATGTCGCTAGGTTCTCTTCTATTAACAAATAAGAGTATCTAGGCGTCCGACACAGATTATATGCGTCAGAAAGTTGCCACTCTAAAAAAATAATTTAGTTATTACATTTTTTCCATCTGTTTTACTATATTTCCGAGTGTATGTATCGAGACGTTATAGGAGCCGGCTTGTCCAGGTGATTTCCAAAAGTCATGCAAAATTCATGTTCAAGCGAGCATTTTTTGCTTGAATTGGGATTTACTAGAGTTTATAATCGCTTTGCAGTGAGCACTTTTTATTACAGAAGCCTATTTAAAATATAAATGAGAACTATTTTAAATATTAATGACGATCATATTATGTCGATATGACAAGTAGGTAGAACATACCGAGAAGGGATACAGATAGTACAGAAGTTAAGTATATCGTCTCGATATATACAGATGAAGATAGCGTTCACAATCGAGGCACTGGGAGTATAATATGTATTTTTTTGTATTATATGTTTTATTAATAATAACAAAAAAAAATGTTTTAAGCAGATTATATAAAAGTATTTATCAACATTTATTGAAATGTTTTTTCACAAATGTAATGGTTTCAATTTTCAATACTAAAAATATAAAAAAATACATGTATTTTTTGGTGAATCATGAAAATGAAAAGCAGAAATCACACCCGAGACAAATTTCGTAAGAATTCGTTACGCCACATTTATATCGTGAGTATTTTTCGCTCTGTGAATCTTCTAATACAAATAATATTCTTTGGATACCTCCTAAATCTTTATGAGGTCATAAAAACTTAACTCATTTGTCTGTTTATAGCTGGAACGGAGGAGAACAAAAAGATTAAATAAATATTTAAAAAATATTATGTATTGTATTGGTGGTTTATTGGTAAAATTCCATCGTATTTTGTAAGGGGTAAAATTTATGATATTCAGGTGAGACTGTTAAGGGGGATTGTACCGGATAGCATAATCCGTGAGGCGAAACATATGGGTGAAGGTGTATATATTTTTTTTAAATTCTGTAATGTTCTGCCGGTAAAACAACTTTGTGACTACAAATTGATTGTAGATCCAGAATATAAAAAAAGAGTTTCCCACACTCACAACGCTAGATTAAAAACCAAGGGCTCCCTGTTTGTTCCCCGAATTACAAATTACTTCGGAGAGCGAACATTCAATTGCGTTGTTCCAAGATTGTTCAATGATCTCCCACAAACCATCATTAACATGAAAGATCTTCAAATGAAAAAAAAAGAGCTGAAGAAATATCTTCTAGATACTTTATAGTGCCTGTTTATAAATAAATTTGTAAAATATAAATAAAATAAATGTAATATAAAACAGTCATAAAAAAATGTGTCCCACCGAAAAGTTTTTAGACTTAGTGAGTAACAAATTCGTATACGTATTTTTTAACTATTTATAATTTTAATAAACGCTGCTCTGCAGCACTAAAACTGAAATAAAATAAAAAAAATAGGATACCTAAATACTGTTTTTTTTTATATTTTACCAAAATATGTATGTTTATGGTGCGTTTTGTCTTATAAAGCAAATTTCTAGCAACAATTTTTGTAGACATGGACTGGATTCAACTCCCCGGGGAGCTGTTAACATTAACATATTACAACAGAGATGAAGAACATTTTAAAGAAGGTAATATATATGTCTAGGCATCTACAGGGCTTATGACCTGTCATTGGCTGGTTTAAGTGGCCACTTTTACACACTGTGTAACATTCACCATTCTGTTCATATTTGAATATCTATATTCCTTCAATTCTTTCATCTGTTGATGTTTGTGAGGTTAAAGAGCTGAAACCTTTATTTATGCGAGTGAGATTCATCTAATTGAATTATTTTACCTACATACTAGGCAACGCCTGAAAATATTATTTTTTTCAATTTCTATACTTCTTCATGGACCAGGTGGATATATCAACAATATATTGAGTACCCTTGTCTTAATTTTGTTCATCTCTGTTGTAATATGTTAATGTTAACAGCTCCTCAGGGAGTTGAATCCAATCCTTGTCTACAAAAATTTCGAAAAACTCTAAATATTGTTGATAAATCCACCTGGTCCATGAAGAAGTATAGAAATTGAAAAAAATAAATTTTCAAGCATTGCCTAGTATGTAGGTGAAATAATTCAATAAGATGAATCTCACTCGCATAAATAAAGATTGCAGCTCTTAAACTTCACAAGCATCAACAGATGAAAGAATTAAAGGAATATAGATGTTCAAATATGGGCAGAATGGTGAATGTTACACAATGTTTAAAGTGGCCACTTAAACCAGCCCATGACAGGTCATAAGCCCTGTAGATGCCTAGACTTCTATATTACCTTCTCTTTAATGTTCTTCATCTATGTTGTAATATGTTAATTACTGTTCTGTATTTAAAAATGCCTCCTGTACTTTATATTAAATCTTAATACTGTATTTCCTGAATAATTAGTTGCTTGTAAACATTTTTTAAATATTATTTACATATAAAGCCTTATTGACGTTAAAATATTTTTTTAAAATATTTTAAGGCTTTCTATGATCGTATGCTGAGTATGATCGATTAATTTAAGGTAAAACTTACGGTGATTCACAGTAAAGTGCCTTATGCAATTTAAAAGCGGATGGGTGAAATTACGCGCTTCCGTTTGGTAAAAATGCACTTCAGATTCGTTTAAATTATACGTTTAAAATGTCGAATTAAAAATGAACACCAAGTGCAGGAATTAATATACCGACACCTCGAGACATAATTTAAAATAAATGATTAAATTAACTGTATAATTTATTCAAAGTATATATTCATAACAAATCTTGATCGAATTTATTAGCGGACGATTTTTTTGGAAAGCACGTAAGCTTTTTCTATACGATTACTTATGAAAAATAATAGCGTTTGTTAATGTACCATTTTTTATCCATCATCAAGTATTACAACAGGCTTATTCTGATACAATTTCGTTTCGTAAGTTCGTTCGTGTGTCCGACTTACTCTAACGCTATTAAAATCGTATTTCGCTCTCATCATCTCTTACGAATGAATTTACCAAACGAATTAGTTACATACATATAATGCCACGAGCTTAGTTATAATTTGTTTTGTATGTGTCTATGCCAATTATGTAGATCTGGGTTGGTATTTTGAATTTTATCTCCCCTCTAGAACTGTAGAGACTGATTAAATTGGGAATTTTTATTTTAAGCATGTGCATTTTAATTAAGATTTTTTTATGATTAACCCGATAAGGCACTATTTAGAGGCTCGTCAGCAGGTGGAAAAGACGAAAAATGGAAGAAGGTTATGAAAAATACACCGCAACATCCAAACCAACTTGAATCGGGTTGTGGTCCCGTGGCTAGTCTTGCGGACTCTCGGATCAGAGGTCCGAGGTTCGAACCTCACTCTACCCCAACTTGATTCTCATTTTCTAATGGTGAGTTATTTACAACTCGTTGAAAATGGCTCCAAAGTCAAAATATTTGGGTTAATAATAAGAACGCAAATGTTTCAATTTTAATTTTAAAAAATTAGGAAAAAATCTTTCTTGAATCTTTTTATTGCAACTGGCGGGAATCGAACCCGCAACGCCAGTTTCACAGTTAGCCATCTAACCAACTGCACTACGGCGCCTGTCAGTGAGTTATTTATTTATTTTATTTAACACTTTATATATATATATATATATATAAAGTGTTAAATATACAATTTATATACATAGAAGGGCGGGCACATTGTCTTAAGGCAATTTCTTCCTACCTACCCAAAAATTACAAGTTAAATAAATTGAGAAAATTTCAAGTACATGGACATATTGAATCCTACAATTTTATACAAAAATTAAAAACAAAGATTAATAAAATAAAAATATATAAAAAAATAACACTATACTATGAAGAGTGGAGATGAGGTGAGAAGGAAAGAAGAAGGATAAAGGAATAACTTAAATATTTAGATAGTAACAATCTTGACTTAAGTGTAATTAAAAAAGGGGCGTCTCTAACATTAGTGGGAAGATTATTCCACAATCAAGCAGCTACTACTGTGAAAGAGGAGGCAAGAAAATTAGAGCAATGACAGGGTATTAAAAGGGTTCTCTCGTTACTAGAATGAAGAAATAGTCCGTGTTGTGATAAAGGTTGGAAGAGCTCTCTCAGATAAACAGGCGAAGTGGGATTATTTGAAATATTGTGAAGAAGTGATAGAATGTCAATGTTTTTTCTATGCCTGATACTGAGCCAGTGTAGTTGCGTGCGATATTCGGTTATGTGGTCGAATTTGCGAAGATCAAAGATATAACGTATACAAACATTCTGCAATCGTTCTAACTTATCAAGTCATTCAGAGTTAGCATCAGGATAAGTGACGCATTTAAATAAATAAAAATACCAAATGATCTAACGGGTTTAAAATTGGCGTTAGATTGTAGAAAAAACATTTAAATTCAATTCATTTGATTTGGAATTTAGTAATACTCTTTTTGATTATGATTGGTTCAAACTGGTCACAACGTGACATCTGTTGGAAATGTACAAAAGCTTCGTCTTATTTAACTCGCAACTAGAAGAATGTGCAAGTCATTCTGAGGTTTACAGTGCCGGGAAGTATTTGATGCAGATCAACTTATTTTTTGAATAAATATTTAATGCCAATGAAGAAGTTCAGTGCTACAGGAAATTTGATTTGTGAAAATTGGAGCGAAATTAATAAAATAAATTGCACGGTGAAGTTTCTTGAAAATGTATCAAAATATTATATTTTTTTAAACTACTTTGAACGACTTCACTAGTTCTTCCGAATCAATCAGTGTCGTGATAAATTTCCGATTTAAGGGAAGCCAACTCACTTTTCAGCAAAACTCACTGAAGAGAACTTGTAACCTTGTTGTTAAAAAAATCATAGCGCCGATAAAAGCGCTGTTGATTATGTTGAAAAATAGTTAAGAAATTAAGCTTTCCAATGATGTATTTTTCAGTTCAAATAAAAAATGCCTTAAACCTGGAAAAATTTGAGAACCTTATTTTTTACACAACCCTCGTATTTACGTACCGACTCTGGTAAAATTTCTATGATACTTGGAGCGTTGGGAATCTCTTTGGACTGTTATATTTTTATGGACAATTCGCAAATGGAAGTAATTTAGACGTTCGTGACTCTGGTATAGCACGACATCTTTAGCGAAAGGCCGATTTAACACTGGTCGTACAAATTCACACGACACAGATCCCTGTGAATAATGTGTACTTACATATACAGGGTGGAAACCCTGTCACATCCGGAACCACAATGATCAGTATGGGCAAGAAGACATATGGGGAACTGGTAACAAGACAGACATAACAAAAATACAAAGACAACAAAATTAAATTCTTAAACTAACATACAACCTACCCTACCTGATCTATACGACTGAACTGTCCAAAAAAACAGACCAGTTTGACATAACTACTTGACTAAAATTGAGACCTTAAAAACTGTGCACAAAATAACACTGGGAAACTTAGCCAAAAATGCTGACATACACAAATATAACACCAGACAACAACAACACTATCATATTGAAAAAGCAAAGACAAACACAGGACAGTCAAAAATACTACATAATGGACTTAAACACTACAACGACTTACCTTACTACTTGAAAACTTTTACTGGAGACAAATTTAAAATCAATCTGAAAAAGCAAATGATGACTGAACTAACTAGACTAGACGAGACATGACTAAAAAATGACTAGACAATACAAAATTTCTAACCCTAACGGGTTTTTTAAAATTGTAAATATTTTTTTTTTAAATAAAAAAATTAGCATATTTAAAAAATATTTAGGACAAAGAAATTTATAAAAAATAAAATATTAAAAAAAAATGGTTGCTTACTTCTGCAGGGGAGAAGTGAGGTAAGCGCGGCGCAGAATCAGACGACCCCCTCACCCTCTTCGTTTCTGCCCCGTAGAAGTAAGCAACCATTTGCTTTTTTGATATTTTATTTTTTTAAATTTTATTCGTTCTAAAAAAATATTTTAATGTGCCAATATGTCTTCTTGCTCATACTGATCATCGTGGTTTTGGATGTGACAGGGTTTAAATGAACACCGTATATATATATATATATATATATATGTATTGTTTTTAAATACTTTTTTTTTTACATATTTTTAAATTTGGATTTCAGGCCGGAGCGTTCTTAACAATCTTAACAATTTTACATCGATCGATAAGGTGGTTGATAGGTTTCTTAATTAGGGTTTTTAAAAAAAAACAGTTATTTTTTGATGATCATTGTTCAATAAGTCCACTTATATTCACTACACACTCTCGAATACACACAATACTCACACACCCTAAATATATATACTCACCCTCACTAACATGTACAATAATAAAACGGATACACTAAATTTTTTGTGACTAAAACTAGTACTTACAGTAAATATTATTATGTTATGGTAAAATTTATACTCATAATGTAATTGAGACACACTTAATGTATAAATTTCTACAGACATATTGTAACTATTGTATAAATTACATAGTTTGTTTTGTTTTTATAAGAAAAATAAAATTAAAATAAAATAAACACGGTAAAATAAAGATGAATTGGTTTATACTATCAGGGCTGGTATTCTGAACGAAATTGCGCGCAAAGAGATCGCTCTGGTTGCGTGTATTTAGTACGTACAAACGCGTTAAAAATGCGTTTTCTACTCGCGCTTTTGTAAAAACGTAAAAACATTTTTGCAAAAACAAAAGGTAAAAACGGAAAAAAAAATTATACGGTTTGGTCAATTCAACTTAATGAAGTATTTTAGGTAATTCTTAAGGTCGCAATAATGTTGTAAATGAAAATTTTCATAAATAAAACAACTTTATTTTTAACCACTAACTTTTTTTTTTTTACCCACCGACCGGTTTCAAAGCAAACAATCTTCTTCGTCAAGGTTTACGTAACCAATGAATTAATTCCTATTTTATTTTTATCATGTTTATTAAATATTTTTTTATTTATTTATTTGACATTTTATATACATATACAATAAATATACATATAAGGGCGGGCATATTGCCTTAAGGCAGTTTCTTCCTACCTACCCAAACCGTTCAGTTTGAGAAAATTATAAATACATGGACATATTGAATCTTACAATTTTATACAAAAATTAAAAGCAAAGATTAACAAAAATATAAAACAAAAATAACACTATACTATGAAGAGAGGAGAGGGGATGGGAAGGAAAGATGAAGGATAAAGGAACAATTTAAATATTAAGATAGTGACATTTCAATCTTGACTTAAATGTAAATAAAGAAGAAGAAAAAAAATACTACGCTTGGACCCAATAAATCAAGTCTTTTTCTCCTTACAAGGGTGGTAATTTGATATCAATATTTTCGAAGCTAGACAGGAGAGGAATAATAGAAATATTTTTCATTTGGTTATTAATTATTTTTTCTTTTTATGAATCATTTTTTTTTTTGGAGTTTTTTTTTTGAAGTTATGATTATTTTCTATCAGATGATTTGCTAATTCAGAAAAATGATTATTATTTAAGCATCTTAAGTGTTCATTGACTCTAATATTAAAGTTTCTTTTAGTTTTTCCAATGTAGATTGAATCGCAATCATTACAGTTCGATTGGTATATTCCAGATTTAATATATTTATGGACTTTGTCTTTGTGATTTTTTAACAATGTTCCTATATTATTAGTGGTGTAGAAAGCAGGCTTCATGTTTGATGGTAGAGAATTAGATAATTGTTTTGTAAAAATGACATTTATTAAAAGAATTCACCTCCATTGTTTAGATGGGTTTGCTTTATTTACTGTGAGAGAAGAATATAAATATTTGTTTATAAGGGTTGCGTTTTGTTTTTGATTTAATATTTTATCAATTAAGTTCTCATTGTATCCATTATTATTAGCAATCTGTTTTATTGTATTAAGTTCTTTTTAAAAATTAGTTTTATCTAGTGGAACGTTAATTAACCTATGTATCATTGAATGGAATGCAGAATGTTTATGGGCAATTGGATGATTTGAAGAATTATGAATAATTGTGTCTGTATATGTTGGTTTACGGTATATATCAAAACCATATAAATCGAATAACCACAAAGTTGGTTCTTCAAATATAAACTTTATTTAAATAAATTTTTCATATATAGTTGCACGTGTTCGTATTTGTTTGATGATTAATCATCTGTATGATCATTATATGAAGCAAATAAAAATCTTCAAATTAATCACTCTCCAAGGGTAGCGAAGATCCAGAATACCACCCCGGTAACGTGCTAGTAAATTCGGCTTTTCTAGCTCGAAAACCACATAAAAAATTCAGCTATATCAAATAATTTGACATATCACATATTGATTTCAATGATCGTATTATTTTGTATATTTGATTATGTCTGTAATTCAATTAGTATAATTTACATTTTAATATTTATATCTGAATATTTTTTTGTGTTGTTATTAATTATTTTTCTGTATTGTTAATTATTGCATCACATGGTAGTATAATTTATTTTGTAGTATAATTTATTTTACCGTGTATTTTATATTCTTGTTAATTATTACGGCTTAACACAGACACAGTCTAAAAAGCCATAATAAGTTGATGAATCTGTAAACAAATGTAATTTTGAATGAATATATAAAATAATACATTATTTACACAAAAAGTTAGATATGCAAGCTCTCTAAATGCAATTAAGAAGCATCTTTTATGTGAAATGATGCAACCAAAACCACGAAAAATATGTACATAGATAATAA